>NC_039288.1:8820336-9160165 GCF_003368295.1 Carassius auratus | reverse complement strand
CCCACTCACATTACGAGTCACTGAAATGTTTTTGGTCTTTAGCTACAAGCTCTAAATTTAGAAACTAAATTTATCATAAGGATAGGATAATATTTTCATGGCCAGAGAATACTTTTCCTTGAATTATAAGGCGTGATAACTTTATTGAAAATTGATAGGTCTACAGTGGTGTGCTGGACATACACGGTTTGATCTGCAGTAATTTACAGTAAGAGATATCACAATAATTGATATGAAGAATGTAATATTGACATATTAATGAGTAAATTACAGTGCCCTGTGATTAGTATTGGTATTGGCAATTGAGCTATTTTTCATAATCAATAAAATTAAATGTAACTGTCATCTGAGATATATATTAATCAAATTCTTGATTAATTATTCAAATTCCCTATATATCATTTGAGTTAATTACTATGTAAAACTCATTGTTGTTACATTTTGGTGGAGGAACGCGGATTTCAAACTTCGTTTTGTGAGCAATCAATCTGTGTATATGGTTTTTAATAATTTCTGCACGTGCGCTATGAAATTATGTAACGTTACTTGTGAGATAAGTCGCAAGACGCGAACTCACTAACTGACTGAGGCAAAAGCTGGTCAGTCAGCACCTAGGTATTTGTAGAAACTTAACAGTATAGTCACTGTTATTTAATGAAAGTAAACTGCAGTATAATGTTAAAAGTATCCTGTTAAGAAAGACCAAAATCTTTTTACAGTGAGAACATTTTAATATGAATAATTAAAAGATAAGAAATCTTTTATTAGTTGCAACATGTAAATCTGAACATGAGCGATGTTCCTCTGATTCAGTAAAAAGGCCTTGTTATTATATCGTTATTGAATTCGTGGTAAACCACATGATATTCAAAAATAAAACGATAAAAACTCCTGGTCTAAAATTGGCTTAGCTACCCGATTTTAAACCTAAAACATTTAAATCATAAGTGCTATTTTGATAAATGTTTATTGGAGTCAACAGTTGGAAAATTCCTGTTTTTACATTTGTGTTTTGGAAGTGAACGGATCCTTCCTTCAACCTATGTTAATATAGCACCTCAGAGATTAAAAACTTTCTGTTTGTTACTTGTGATTTTTGATGCAGAAAATCAGCCTGACAAACGATCAGATAATTTCTAAGTCATATTGAAATTGTAATTCCTCTATCTAAACACCAGAGGGAACGTGTGGGTTAGAAATTTCAGGGTACGCCCTGCTTTCTGATTCCAGCTTGCATGAGTGCAAAGCTGCCAACCTGTGGCCATTTCAGATAATGCGCTCTGATTGCTAATTTATAATCCCCTGTGATGTATATTTGAATTGATGTCTAAATTCTCGATAATTATTTGCATTTACAGCTTTGCTCGTGCGAATATTATTACAGGGAAACAAAAGAATGTTCCCTGCCTTTGACTGTTTACATTTACTTTGAGTTTAGTTCAAACATGATTTGAATTAAAATGTAATTGTTAATAGTGGAAATCTAGATGTGTCAGGTCAACCCACTGAATTGACCATCTAGTGGCAGTCTCCTGTTAAATCGACTAACAGACCTCTGTCTTTTCCATTCTGTTTTGAATTGCATGTCCACTTTTACCCTCTTTGATTAATCTCACCTGTTTGATTAATTTCATGATCATTAATGATAACTTACAAGCTATCAATGGTTATTATAGGATATTATTCAGATTTTCCTTTTAATTCATACATGCTTATTTTAAATTTTGATTTAAACCAGTTTTGAATTTTTAATTTGAATTAAGTTTTCTGCTCAGCAGGTTAAAGACAGAGAAGCAGTACTTCCCCCCCTTGTGGTGAAAACCAGCTACTCCTTCTCCCTTGTTTCATTCCTGTCTTTTAATTTGATGTTTATTATTTTGCTTCTCTCTTTTGACTTAGGTTATTTTGATAATTACCATTATTATCATAATTCCTTTGTTTTGTTTTATCATGATTAGGTAAAGCTGTTACCTTTCCTCTCTACATATAGTTACTCAATTGATGTTAAACAAACCAAACCTTAATTAACTTTAAGTTTCCTTTGTTCATCCTTTGTGTATTTGATTGTAGAACTCCTTGGTGATTGGACAGTCATCTCAGGTTTCCAGTGAGCAAGGCTGCCGACCGGTGTTACCGATACTGGCTGCGAGTGAAACTCGGTCCTCTTGTCTCAAGAGACATCAGCAATTTTGGCACTCCAAAGGTTGTGCTAAAAGTCACAAGCCGTGCTGTCCTGCGACACGCCAGAGTAACGGAGGACCGGGGACACTGCGGTTCAGTGTTTGGGGAGCACCGGGAGGTTGACCAAGCCACTGGTTCCCACCTGAATGACTTCAATTCAACCAGGTGAACCAAAAGTGATAAAACCTATCCACTTATTATAAGCCACAGAATATTAGATATTCCCCGGATATATTTTAAGTGTTCTGACCCTTTTGCTTCTTTAAGCCACACCATATTTCTAGGTTTCCTACCCAGATAGCCCACTCACCTGTTGGCCCTATCTTAAAACCTAGCAGTAGGCTTAGGCCTCCTTATTCTCACTAACACATTGTGTTT
Organism: Carassius auratus; assembly: GCF_003368295.1. Classification (NCBI taxonomy): domain Eukaryota; kingdom Metazoa; phylum Chordata; class Actinopteri; order Cypriniformes; family Cyprinidae; genus Carassius; species Carassius auratus. Next base: position 9,157,606 of record NC_039288.1, on the reverse strand, counting down.
CTATTGTTTTCATCTCATTTCAAGTGTTGTTTCACTTTGATCTTTTCTACCCTCTGTTCTGTTGTGATTTGTTTCTTTCATTTCACATAGAGACAGTAACCTGGGAGCCACCAACGAAGTTAAATAGTAGAGCGACCACCAGCAGCCGGTGTCATCACACGACCGCTAGGCTACTGCCTGTCAAAATCTCCATTTCAGGTCCTTCGTTGACCCAAGTTAATTGGTACTTAACTGTCTGACTGTTTGCATCAGTCAGCCCCAAAATTTTCATAAACGGCACAGCCCGTATGAATATAGCTCGTTAAATGTAGAACGAACTTGCATTGGTCTTTTTGTGTGTGTGTGCTGTGCTTCTCTCGCCGACAGAGAATCAGGATGTTTCCAGGCATCCAGTCCAGCAGTCCACGGGGGCCACCTCTCGACATGGTTGAAAGCAGTGACGACCCCCTTCCTGCCCAAGGACGCCAGTAACCTGCAGCACCCAGAGCAACTAGACACCGAGCTAGATGAACTGATGGCACGCGATCCAAACCAAAGCGACTACTACAGAGAACTCGCCAGGATCTTCGGAAGCCCAGTTCCCATTCTCGTCGCCCAGGCACGGCTCAGTGAACGGAGCAACATCGCGGAGGAGGCCTGGAAGGACCAGGCCCCAACCCAGAGTCATCTTGATCAGCTTCTCCTCGAGACCCAGAACCAGCGCGAGAAAAGAGGACGACACAGATCCAGAGCTACAGAAAGGAGTTGAAAGACTTCACAATGCCCTGCAAGATCTTCGCCTCGACACAGATCAAAGAGAACAGCTGGAGAGAGAAGCCAGAAAAGAACTCAACAAAAACTCCAGCAAGGTGGCGCTCTCCTAAAAGAGCAGAGACTGAACTAAAAAAAAAAAAAAAAAAGACTATAAAACCTGGGCCTGCAAAACACACTTGCAAGCGGCCCAAGCTAAATTCAACAAGCTTACTCTGCAGAGAGACAAGCTCCAAGATGAACTTTACACTGTTCACACAGAACTGAGACAATTCACAGATTACAGAGTGGCTGGATCGGAGAAACGCACACCACAAAATTTCTCCCGGGCGCCACTCCACCCTTTCAGCCAAGAACCCAGAGCTGGAAAAGGGGGTGTAATCTCCCTTCCTAAGGAAATCACCAGCCAGCCTTGCAAGAACATCTGTCAACAACGGAGGGAAAGAACCCTTCCAGAGAACGCATGTCACCAAACCCTGCACTGCTCACAGAGAACTTCACAAGCTAGCCAGAAGCATCTCTACATTCAATCCAGATCCTGCAGGAGGACATGAACGTTCATGCTTCTTTACAAGCCATTGACTTTCATTTGCCAAACTGTCGCTAACGTGACAGATGTGAACACATTGTACCTGTTAAAAATCACGTCCAGCCGTGATGTGCATTGCTTTCTGGATCGTCAACCAGAGACTGTCAAAGCCGTACTACCCAGCAACTGCTACAGACTTTGATTCTTGAATTCTCTGATCCAAACTCAGATCATGGGCTCCTTATTGCTTGGACCTCAAACAGGGCCCGATTTGAAAACCCACAGACTTTCTGTAGTCAGCTACGAAACACCTACTTCGGAGCATGCAACGAACCAGGTATGGAACAGGATTTCAACTTAAAAACTCTGTTCCTCCTAAACCTACATGCTAGTTGGAGTTTTCATCTCAGAGTCCAGCGTGTCCCCGTAACAGGACTACACAAGAGTTACGGAACTTAGCCCACAAAGCTTGCACCAAGCAAAAGACGATTTGTGAAAAGACTGTTGGAAAATACCCAAAGTCTCTGTCTCTGAGCACTGCTTGGAGTTAACCCTAGATGGCGCCCTACAACACCACAGTCACAGACATTTTTACAGAGAGTCAATACCGTTCCAAGCCAGCAGAGGGCAACACAGTGCAGCCACGTCTGAGACAGCAGAGATCCTGAGGGTGCTGAAAGTGCTTCTTTTCACATGAAACTCACAAGGAAGATGAGCCAAGCACCCAGAACACTGCCCGTCATCTACAGACCACAGAGCTTAACTGTCACAGCACAAGGTGACAGCAACACCCAAGCTCCACAGTCAACACCTGCACACCCTGAACGAGACAGCACAGGTCCTCACGCCAGGTACCACAAACACAAGGTACCAGAAAATGCTGTTTCGACTACCTGCCTTCGCAGCGAGCTACACAAGACCACCAACCACCCGAATCGTCCCACCTGCCCTGATGCCAACATTCCTGGGCAGCCCTGTCAAAAGGGGTGGGTCGAAAAGGAGTCAACAGGGAAGACCTGATCGACACAGGATTAAACCTGACGGTGATCTCATCTTACCTTTTCAAAAAGACTCCAATTTGAAGCTAAGAGACAAGATCGAACTCTTACACCTCAAACTTATGAACTGAATGTACAGGTGTACAGACAGGATGACAATCCAGTTTGAACAGGTTGTTTCCATTCACCTGACATTCGTTCCGAATGAGTCTAATACATCCCATGTATGTCCCACCAATGAACACTCATACATTGCTCATCGACATAGACCTGCTAGAACACTTTGACCCTTTTCTGAACTTCAAAACAGCTTAAAAGACTTTGCTCAAGTGCGAGAACCTCTTTCTCTCCAGCCACACAGGTTGCTAGAGCCAGACTGTCAGGTCGCAGAGGTCACGGGAACTCCCACAGAGCCAGACGGTCAGGTCACAGAGGTCACGGGAACCCCAGCAGCCAGCCATGAGTACAACGCCCTAACAACAGGCCCAAGTTCAAGCCTCTGTACCTTAGTCAACAAACAGGGTACGGTGGTACCAGCTTACACCAAAGGGGTCGCTGTTCGGCTCAACCTGCAAGGTGGTCAAACCTTACACCACACGCTGGGTTTCTTCCAATCCTCACCTGAATGTGTGGAACTCGGACTCACACTTGCAAACAAGCATGTCAAACACCAACACCTGTTCCAGCAATGTGATAACATCACAAAAACACACAATGTGATCGTGTACTGGAAGAAGGAAAAGGACACTCAAAGTTACCAAGTCTAGACGAGGACTTTAAAGATCACACTGACACCCTTGCCAAAACTGGCACACTAAACAACATTCTGTGGTCACTCCCAACCCACCCACCCACATTCAAGGTTGAAGTGATTACACACAGCACAAGAACTTTACTAGCTAAACTGCCTACCTCAGAATCGCTTACGCAGGCTCCGTTGTCTACACAGACCAACATAGCGGACATGCGGGCTTCTGAAACCTTGATAATGACTTTGATTTACCACCTCTCAGACCCCTCCATCCACCCTGGCAACCAGTCTACAGTCACTGACAACCAAAGCCCCAGACCACTGCATGATACACAAACCATGCTGCGTGCACAGAACAATATTGTGGGTTGTGCACCGTCTGACATCACAATGCCAGGGCTTGTAATGCCACGGAGCAAAAGGGGATAATGCCAATATATTTCCATGACGCAGCATGTGCTGCACCACGCAGCACCAGAGCCACTGACACAACACTGAGGCAAGCGTCATGCCAGCAGCAAGATGTGGCAAAACATGGGCGAGGGCGAGCTAAACCCAGTCGCCGCCCACAAAGCAAAGAGACTGTCCTGTCCAACCAAAGACAGGCCTTGTTTGTTTCTTTCTCCCCTTTCTCTCTCTCTCTCCCTATTATCTGTACCAGGATGCTGCTGTGGTTTGCCGTGCTGTGCTGTCAGCCAAAGAGAGGACAGCTGCCACCGAGAAAACCGCTGAGACTCCTGACTACCGATGACAGGGCACACTACCCCAGCACTGTAACCGAATACAGCTGTACAAGGTTCCGATGGAGAGAGGACTCCCTCACTCACACTGAGGCCGATGTCAAACACATGTTCAGCCAACATGAGAAAGTGACGGTTACACAAATGGAGTTAGGTGGACACCACCACCGCTCCAAACAGTTCCCGGGAGCTTTGCTTAGAGCCGCTGCTGCCGCCAGAATGTTTAACATTATGTCCAGTGTTAATGCAGCGAACCAGACTGTAAACTCCTTGAAACCGCTGTTTACTGTCTTCCAGAAGAACTTTACCCAGACTCAGCTGTTTACAGCGTTAACAACAGACATGCTGTGGGAGGTTAGCTCCTCCAATGACAGCCTAACCACGAGTAAAACCCCACCATACATGACACCCTTAAGCCTTGTGTTAACTGTGCTGTCTTACGCCATCACCATGCCAGCTGACCTGCTACAAGTACACCTGGCCAACTCTCTGAATAGCGCCTTCCTACGGCACGTAAACCCCAAACAGAGAGAAGTGAACGTGCTCCTGAACCAACTCATCAGTGAGTCAAACCAAGTCTACAGACCTAAAGACATTGTCAGTGTCAGGATGTGGAAGAGCAACACCCACACCAAAACACACATTCCAAATGTGGTGGCCTACCACGACAGCGACACACAGCTGTACCTGGCCCCAAACATGCACATGTGTACTTTAACCAAAGACATTCATTATCTCTGCCTTAGCAAACCCTTCCTCAGACACAACTCTGAAGGAATCTGCGAGCTGCAACCCTGGGTCAGCGATACGCGCTGCCTGCCGAAGCCAAGCCTCGTACACAAGTCACAGAAACGCAAGCAGAGATTGTGGGTAACAGATGGCTCGTCAACACTCCTGTGCGCTCAGCTATGCTGACCTACGACCAGCATGACACCGCCACCCGTGCCAACCTGCTGGACCAAGTACTGAAAGGTACCACCCAACACATTGACATTACTCCTGTCGATACAGCCCTCCAAGCACTGTCTCGACAGCCCATTCTGAACCAGTCATCTGCGGTCCTAGCCTGGACTGCTGCCGACACTGCACGGTGCATCTCCACCGTCATTGGTCCCGCCCTTACTCTTGGCGTGACCTTCATCCTATACAGGATACTCAACGAGATGCAAACCTCTACAGCCAAACTCACGACAACTGTGGCTGGAGGTCTCCGATGGAATCCCCGGAAAAGGGACGCAAAGTGAAAGACAATACCGAACCTCACCAAGCTGAATCCTCAGCTTCAGGAACCACCTGTCATCATGACCCACCTGCTGCATGACCATCACGATTCACCTGTCATCTGCCCATCCGGATGATTGCCGTCCGATGATGTCCACACAGGGACTTCATCTGACGTAAAGGGGGAGATGTAACAGATATGCAGGTCAGCGATTCATGGGTTAAATTCTGTTTTGTAAATTCAGACTGTTGGTACTAAATGCCAGCCTGGCTGGACTTAAATTACTTTACGATACCCATGCGAGCCTCAAAGGATACCTGAAACCAAATTCCTTAACACACACACACACACACACACACAAAAAGAAACCTTTCTTTTTGTTCCTTACTTTTGTAAGTCCTTTATTAAATATGTATTTTATATGTTTGTGTATTGCATAAAATGGTTAATCCTGGGTAAATGGTTAAAGTGCTGACTTATAAGTGGAAATGCTTGATTTCAATCTTATACTTTCTCAAAAAGAAATGTTCTGCAACCCCCACACTCCTTGGTAGCTCGTAAAATTTTACGAGCTCACAGGACCACAGGACAGGAAACCTAATCCTTACAAAAGAATGATAGAATGTACTCAAATGTAGTCTTAATGTGTATAGTATTGTTTTTGCGGTACATTAGAGGTTTCCCATATAAATTGGGAATATCTGCAGTGTTATCATGTGTTAATCAAATCTTTAAATGTGTGTAATTCTGCATTTGAATGTATCTTCATGTTTTGATCATTTGCACATATTAATTTTAGTATCTGTGTAATCGTCATGCTTTGACAGACCCATTTATCTAGAGCAAAGTAATGAAAAATGTATTTAATCTGGAATAATGAACTTGCTTTAATATTCCTGATGAAATCGGACAGGCCCTAAATCATCAGGGGGTTGTCTCAACAGAGACAAAGGAACTTTCCCGCCGCTTCAGATCGCGGATGTTCATTGGGTGGTTCACGCGAAAAGAGGCGTGAACATCTCAAGCTATAAGAGTCGACCGAACAAGGTCCGCCTTTCTCTTCGTCTCTCTTCTGCTCTTCTTCCCGTTCTCCGTTCTCGGACACGTCGCTCCGCGCGGCCTCGGGCCGCGCTCAGCTCTCCCCCCCCCCTCAGCACACGGACTGAGGAGAGGAAAGCCATTTTCATGGCTCATTTGGAAACTTTCATTTTCGTTTCGTTCTTTTCTTTTCTTTACTAAGTTTATTAAACTATTCGCCTCTCCACGCAAGGAAGACGAATTCTGGAACAATGTTTGTTGAACCTTTCAAATACCGCGCGAGGACAGAACAAAGGACCACGTGCTCCACGCTCACGCCAAGCGCAGCGTGCACGCGCGTCACATGGCCTCCGTTTCATGGCACATGGCTGTTTCAACGGGAACAGTGCGTAAAGCTCACAAGCTCGACGCCGATCTCACGCCACTCACATGGGACACCTTTTGCAAGTATCACTTTCTCTATGGAGATTTAAATGCTGCTTTAAAGTGTTGTTATGATCTGATTTGTTGTTGGCTTCTAAAAGTTACTGACTATGATTTTCATACCTGAGCTCCTTATGTGATCCCATTCTATTTTCTCTCTCTCTCTCTCTCTCTCTCTCTCTCTCTCTCTCTCTCTCTCTCTCTCTTTTATTTGGATTCGTTATGTATTGTATAAAGCTTACTGTTTGTATTGTCGTACGCATATTTACTCTGTGTGATTTGTAGTTTGATGTATTACTAGTTTAATTATTAAAAAACCATATACTGACGATTGGCCTGGACTCCACCCCACTCACATTACGAGTCACTGAAATGTTTTGGTCTTTAGCTACAAGCTCTAAATTTAGAAACTAAATTTATCATAAGGATAGGATAATATTTTCATGGCCAGAGAATACTTTTCCTTGAATTATAAGGCGTGATAACTTTATTGAAAATTGATAAGTCTACAGTGGTGTGCAGGACATACCACGGTTTGATCTGCAGTAATTTATAGTAAGAGATATCACAATAATTGATATGAAGAATGTAATATTGACATATTAATGAGTAAATTACAGTGCCCTGTGATTAGTATTGGTATTGGCAATTGAGCTATTTTTCATAATCAATAAAATTAAATGTAACTGTCATCTGAGATATATATTAATCAAATTCTTGATTAATTATTCAAATTCCCTATATATCATTTGAGTTAATTACTATGTAAAACTCAATGTTGTTACACAGCCGTTCGGTTGCCCCGAGTTCCTACACTCGGACCAAGGGCCAAACTTCGAGTCTCGGGTAATCAGAGAGCTGTGTAAAGTGTACGGCTGCACCAAGACCCATACCACTACTTACCACCCCCAGGGAAATGGCGGATGCGAGCGGTTCAATCAGACCCTATTGAACTTGCTCGGCACGCTAGACCAAGAACATCAGAGCGACTGGGTGAGTGCGCTACCAAATCTGGTTCAGGCCTACAATAATAGTACGCACAGTACCACGGGCTACGCCCCCACTTATTTGATGTTTGGCAGGCATGTGCGGATGCCCACCGACTTATTGCTGGGGACGGCAGCAACCGAGGAGGAGGGGAACGTAACCGAATGGGTAGGGCGCCACCACCAACGCCTCCATTTTGCATACGAGCAAGTCTCGGGACGGATCCGAGCGGCTGGGAAGAAAAACAAGAGGCTGTACGACCGGACGGCTCGGGAAGCCCCCCTTCTCCCAGGAGAAAGGGTCCTGGTAAGGGACAACCGGCGACAAGGGAAGGGGAAGCTCAGTGACCGATGGGAGAATGCACCATACGTGGTCGAGGGCCAGCAGCGGCCTGGACAGCCAGTATATACAATTCGGCCCGAAGGAAAAGCCGGGCCCGCTAGAGTGGTCCATCGGAACATGATCCGCCCCTGTCCGAACTATCCCAGCCCCGTAGAGGAGGCGCCAAAGGAGCCTGAAGCTGTAGCCCCGTGGATAGCAGGATGGGCCGTGATCCCAGGAGAACGGGGAAATGTCCCCGCAGAAATGGCCCCCAGAGACCCGATGGATATGCCTGCGGACATCGACCCTGTCTCGCCACCACGACGGTCCCAGAGGGAGAACCGAGGTCGGCCCCCGGCACGCTATGGAGAATGGGCGACTGAAAGGCGTTCTAGGGACTAGAACGGTTTGGCAGGGGGGTATGTCACGGGGTGACGAAAGAGAAGCGGAACTAAGTCCCGCCGGAATTGTGTTCCCCCCGGGACGGACCCTCACCACCCCGAGAGCCCACCACCGTCACCGTAATCCACACCCAGGCACTCAACTGAAGTATCCCCCAGCCGTAAGCCCCATTTCTTATTCAAGAACACATACATGCTGTTGATTACTTACTCTGCTGTGCAGATCGCAGGATCCTCTGGGCCGAACGCCGCATGTGATGTCCCTATGAAAGGAGGTGGACACAAGAATTATTCCTTTCCCGGTCACAACCGAAGCATCTCCCAGCCGTAAGCCCCATTACTTATTCAAGAACACATACTTACTGTTGATTACTTACTCTGCTGTGCAGATCGCAGGATCCTCTGGGCCGAATGCTGCATGTGATGTCCCTGTAGAAAGAGGTGGACACACGAATTATTCCTTTCCCGGTCTTAACCGAAGCATCTCCCAGCCGTAAGCCCATCACCCATTAAAGACTACATACCTGCTGTCGATTGCTTACTCTGCTGTGCAGATCGTAGGATCCTCTGGGACGAATGCTGCATGTGATGTCCCTATGAAAAGAGATTGAAGGATCCTCTGGGCCGAACGCTGCATGTGATGTCCCTGTAAAAGGAGGTGGACACGAGAATTATTCCTTTTCCCGGTCTCGAGCTCTACTTACCCGGATACCCCCCCTCACTCCGGGACGGGTGACAGACTATCCTGGCTCTTGCTGGCCCCGTACAGGCACGAACTGCCGACGACTCCACGCCTTCCCGGCGTCCGAGGTCTGGCTCCGTTCTGGTCGGGAGACACGGAAGGAACACTGAACTTTTAAATTGCTTTTAACCAAATAAAACCTTGTTCATTTTTTTTTACTTTCGTCCGTCTGGTTCTTCTGGTACGCTCTCCGAGGTGATCCTGGGTTTCAGGGGTGGGTGCAGTCCGGCTTGGCCCCCCCGACCTGTGACATACCCTTAGCTCTCCTTTATGTGGACTGCTCTGCTAATGGTTCATTTGTGAAGTCTTGATTTACCCATACTCTGTCTCTAGTTTGTCTCTCCAGTTAGCTGTTGTGATTTTGATTTGGACTCTGATCTTGTTTTTGAACCTAAGCTGCCAACCCTTACCCAGGCCTGTTTTGACTTACTATTCTTGGATTGCCTTTACCTGTGTGCTGCTTTGAGTTATTTCTTCTGGCCAAGTATCCTTGTGTTATATGACTGTCTATCTTTGCTGGCTTATCTGTGTTAATAAAATACTGCAGATGGATCCGACTGCCTCAAGCCTCTTCGTCACACAATCACTGGCAGGCAGGGGAGTTTCATTATTGTTGCAATTTCACTACTTGTTTCCATCTGTCTTGAGAATGATAATAGCAAGAAAAAAAGTCACTAAACCTGCTGTATTAGGACTGAAGTGTAATGGAGAGAATATGAATATTATCATACATGAAAAAATTACAGCTATGGCATTGATCAGACAAGAACCATTGTCATGCTAGCATGAATTTCAAACACATTTGTTAGACTTGATGTCCCATAAAGTACATAAGTCATTCTGTGCACTTTTCTTCTGAGCAAACGTGAGGGTGTTGAAAACATTTATGACCATCTCAAAACTTGATAAACTATGGGGCGCCGTTTGTGAAGTGGCTCATGCTGAAAATTACAGCAACATTTTGTCACACTTCGCTTGAATTTTTTTTTTTTTAAACTGAAAATTCTTTTATTTTTTTGATGGTCACTTTTTAGCAAATTTACAACATTATTAGTCAACTTAGAGATATTTTAAATAGTTAAATCTAAATATGAAATGTTACACCTAGGTGTTAAATCTAAATGCTAAATCTAAATGTTAAATTTACATTCTTAATCTAAATGTAAAAAATATTGAATCTAAATGTTTCAGGTGAAACTAAATATTTAACTAATATGCAAATGAAAAATCCTATAACAGGAAGTGCCAAAACTGCAGCTGGCTTGGGAACAGCGCTCTCTAAAGCTGGCTCTGGATCTGGGGACAAGGTCAGTGTGTGTTTATGGATATAGGCTCTTGCTGGCGTCTAAGCATGCGAACATGACAGAGTGATGACATGATGAGTGAGGACATAACATTCAGTCAAAGTGAGACCCCTCATGGCTACAGGTCATCATAAGTCCATAACTTTTCATAGAAGTGACGCTAGCCTATTCTTCAAATACAGTTTATCCAAGCGTGTTTATTATTTTAGGTAGTTATTATCATGATAATCCATGTCCAAGAGTCAGTTTCCTCGGATGAGATGGTTTTTGTTCGTTACTTATTTGACACGATGATATAAACACTGACCTACTCGAGCTTTTATTTTGGCACTACCCGTCATCAGCATTTTGAATTTGCATATTAGTTAAATATTTAGTTTCACCCGAAACATTTAGCATAGATTTAGATTTAGATTTATCATTTAGATTCAACATTTAGGTGTAACATTTAATATTTTGATTTAACTAAATAAGATATCTCTAAGTTGACAAATATTGTTTTTTGAAGCTAAATGTGACAAAATGTTGTTCTTTTCAGGGTGAGCCACTTTACAAATGGCGTCCCATAGTAAACTGCACACTTACATTGTCTTGATTTTCTTGCTTTGTCTGCTGCTCTAACCAGTAAGCAAGCTGATTGTTAAAGTGAAATAAAATTATAGAAAATCAAATTGAATGACATTAAATAGAATTTATGGAGCTCCTAAAGGGTCATTGTGGTGGAAAAATATGTGAAAACATTTTGGGTGGGAGGAAAAAAATATAACTTAGATTTTTTGTGTTCTCTCGCAAAACTTTAGCGTTCCCTCAAGAAACTTTGTGTTCCCTCGCAACATTTTTTGTGTTCTCGCAAAAGTATGTGCATTCCCTCGCAAAACTTTTACGTTCTCTCACAAAACCAGCTGAGCTCAGACAAACTCTTCCTGTTCACTTTACAGCGCACAGTTGAACAGTTCATAGAGTTTAATTTTGAACTTGGACGAAATAGCATTCTTATAAAGGTACAGTTTTGGGACATACTAAAACGCTTAATGCAGAACATTAAATTACTAAATTCAGTACACACCTTTTAATAAAGCATATACAGACAAGCAGGCCAGAATATGAACATAACCCAGTCAATTGCATTTTAAGCGTATCCCTCATAAAGAAGACGCTTTGAGAAACATGTTTTGTTGCGGATTTCGTAGGAAATATTATTTCATTGTAAAATACAAAATGGATAATATTGTGTTTAAAATGTAGGCTTCTTTTAAAATGAAAAATGTACACTTAATATTGCTTTTTTTGTTGAACTGTTAAGCCTATATAAAATCAATGCATTCTCATATAAGTTCCAGAGCGAAATGAGATGTGTTCAATTTATAACATTTATAATAATCTTTTTATATTGTTGAATCTTCAAACTGAATTCAAAATCGAATTATGCCCTACTGTAGCCTAAGTGACGGAGTATTTTGTTTCAGAGATTTGATTACGCTAGTGCCTCATGCACACATATGCACACATGTTCATTATTAAAATGAAGAATCACCAATACAGATATAATGTTACACAGTCAATTTAAATAATCTGTATTATGTCTGTGCCATATCGTGAGCGCCGGCCCACTCTCAGTGTGGCACATTTTTGTTCATTATGATTTTTCACATCAATATCAATATCAATATTTTAGTAATAAACTGTTTACCATATTTTTGGTTTCATAGCTACTGTCTTTGTCCATTAGCCTCCCTTAAGCATATAGCCTTTCTATAGCCTGATGGTTTTAAATGGGAAGGAAATGTTGTATTATGGCTATTTGCTTTACTGATAGCAATATTTATAAGGTTATTAATAGCCTATTATAATTGTTAGTAGCATTAATAGTATTTATTATGCCTTACCGAATTGGGCCATCAATGTCACTGTTATAGAAGCTACATCCACATTAGGTGTTTTAGAATGGCCCAAAACCATGTCTTAAACTATAAGCAAAGCTGGCTGTATTTTAAATTGAGTCCACCCAATGAGCAAAGGTACGTCCATATGACGTCTAATGTTTGTTGTGCCAAGTTTAAAATAAAACTGCATTTTCTTTATGCTTCTGTTCTTCTGGGCTTACTTTCTTTCATGTATCATTTATTAGTATACTATAACCCGAATTCGGCATTTTTATACCACTGTCTTAGTACATTAATTAAGCGTTTTGTTTTTTTTTTCTATGAGGGATAGCCTACACTTTAAGTGCAGTTTACCGAGTTATGTTCATATTCTGGGCTATTGTGCTTGACTGTCTGCTTTAATAATATGGGGCCGGTTGCACCAGCTGGAAGTACACCCAGTCGTAAGACTAGGCTGGACATAAAAAGTACTTTAAAGGCCTTGTTGCAGATTAACCACCACTTTCGATTAATGGGTACATAAATCACTCAAGATATGTATATAATTTTTAAAATGTCTAAAAAATTGGCTTAAAGACCTATTTTTTTTAAGTTTTTGGTATTAAGGTTTTTTTACGCAACTCTGTGATTACGTCACATTGGGGAGAAGTCGAGGAAAGGTAGCCTCAGCCTAGTATGATGCTGCATTCCAGGCAACCCGTAACCCGTGTTTTTCCAACCTTAAACCCGTGAAAGTGCACTGGAACGGCAATCAAACCTGTGACTTCCCACCCGTGAACTCGTTACTCATACTAGATCGATGTACTCCGAGTTCCGAGGTCACACAGCACGCGAAACAAAGATGACAGCCCCTACGAATAATACTGCCTACGGATGCAGTGTTTATGCAAGTGGTACACGTTACAGTTCCTTGCGCTCAGACAGTTTGGCGTAACTTGCCTGGAACGGTACAAAGTCGTTAGTAGTGGTATGAAATAGTGATTACGAGCTCAAAAACCTGCCTGGAACGCAGCATCAGAACTATAGCGACTGACTGGGATGAGGAAGAGGTGGCAAGAGCCAACATGTATGATGGCCCGCAGCCGTGTAATTTCGATCGAGCCTGTCTCGTGGGGGTGCAGGGATGAACTCAGGCACAGACAGAATGCACTACACACAGGGTTTATTAATGACAAATAGGGGAAAAAAAGCTTACGAGGGGGAAAACAACGATTAGGGAGTAGACAAAAAACTTAACAAGACTAAGACTAGAAACAAACAATGAAACAAAAGACTCTTCACTCAGGAACTCACACTACAGAAAAAACAATCCGCAATGTTTCTTCAAAGTGTAACAATGAACCGCATTAGACAGCAAACACAAGGGGATTGAAATAGGGAGACTAATGATAACATAACAGGTGACACAGGTAAAGCAATAATGACAGAACAAGGATAACAAGGGGGCGGGGCAAGTAAACGAGACAACACAAGTAGGGGTGCTCCGATCACGATCGTCAGGGCCGTTTGAAGGAATTTGGGGGCCCCAAGCAAAATGGACATAGAGGCCCCCCGACCCCCCGCACGCACGCAAAGCCTACAGGAACCACAGCATAGCTATACAGTTTAAGTTCACCCACACTTTATATACATAAAAAAGGTTTACAGTGCAAATGCTGCTTGAAAAAATAGTTTGGAGGGAATTCAATAGATATTTGCAATGTTTTTTTTTTCTAATAATATGACAGCACACACTTATCAGTTAAAACTGATAATCAATGAAGTTGATGGTGTAGCTGGGAAAATAATTGAAAAAAAAAATTCTGAAATTACCTGTGAAGTACGTTTTACCATTTCACTGTTAGCATATTGTAAGAGGTCAATATTAACAGCTCAGGGGTGCTTTTCCAAAACCATAGTTGCTAACTAAGTTAGATGATAGACACTTTGTAATAACAATCATTAAAAGATGGTAAATTGATAGTTAATTAATCTTGAGTTAATTGTCATTTAACTGTTAGCAAACAGTATTTTTACTTATTATAAAGTTTACCAAAAACTTAAAGATATGTTAGCATTTCCATATTATAATATTAGAAGGGAAGGGATGCAGGCAGCTGCTTTCACTACCAATGCTTAAAAACATCCCAAGCTTATGTTTGATGCACAGAATTTACTTTGTGGTTTTCATAACCCCCATTTGGTAAATAGATTATCACGGTGGAATAGTATAGCATGCTATTTGCTATGCCACTTTCATCTAGGGCAGTAGCTATCAAATTTTTAAGTAATCGAGTATTCTACCAAAAAATTCCATCGATTAATCGAGTAATCGGAGAAAATGTGTTTTTGCTTATTAATATTAATTATGCAAGAGAAAATAAGACTCCTCCTGGGTCTCTTAAAATGAACAACTAAGTTTCTTTAGAAATTTTACATTTTTTTATTTTTAAATGCAACGCATACATCAAAAATAAACATTTAATTATTATCCATTGTTTCTCTGTCTGTACTTGTACTGTGAACAATGAAAATAAAGTTGACAGATGAATTGAGTGCATTTAAGTGGCATTCAATTTTAAATAAAGCATTTTCTGAGATGCACATTAAACATTAAACACAAAACATTAATTTAATTTATATTTTAATTATTGAAAATGAAGCAAACTTTACTTTTTGGTAAACAGTGGGGATTAACTATTAAAAATAAAACATGGAAGAAATGTTGTGTGATTAAACCTTAAAAAAAAATGTTAGATTTTTTTTAGTAGTAGGCTATGTACATTCTGCTGAACAATAGCAAACTGTCTCTGACAATAGTAATACATCTCTGGCAAATACTTGTGTAAAACAGGACTTTTATTTTGACGGGTTGACGTACCTTTACAGTTCTGTGTATGTGATGTGACGCTAGATTTACTCTAAACAAACGGTCAGATGCTCATGAAGTGACTGTCAGAGCAGTTCTGCAGATGTTGTTCATGTGTTCTCGTCTTATTTAGTGAGACAGCAGATGCTGAAATTACCGCGAGCGTCACGTGCACTTCAGTGTGTGTTAATAAAGGAAGTCGCGCTTCTGCTCCATTCATTAACAGAGACACGCAGAACATGCAGGATTCATATTTAAATAGACTTTTCCGGCTTAATATTTACATAAATTAGTCCATTACGTGAGATCACGTGGTTGGCTGCCTGCTCTCAGTGACTACTGAGAGGGGCCCCCTTGAGGGGGATACCGATAACAGTGTCATAACACGTTACTGCATTGACGATCAAAGGGGCGCTCACACAGTGTCGTTGCATTTTATTCTTGTTAACAACGGCTCTGTGTAGTAACAGCTGCTCTATGTGAAATCACTCACCTGATGGAATTAACCGCTGATTAGAGAACCTAAGATGCGCATTAATGATCGGCCGATCGTGATCGGAGCACCCCTAAACACAAGCACATGGCCCAAAGAAAGACCATGTGCTTGCACACAAAACACGGGCCTGTCATGATCCTGCCTCAAGACTAGAAAAATCAAGGACACAAGGGCAGAATCATGACAGAGCCAGCCATAAGAGGGCAAATGAGGAATTGCCAAGAACTGATGTCCATCAAAGCCTGGTCCGAGGAGAATGTGTGGAGAGTTGGTGAAGTGTCCTTGTGAGTTGCTATCAATTAGCATCGCAGCAATGAGCACTGGAGCTAGTTTACGAGCAGCAGTGCACAATACGACACACACACACCGAATATATATATATATATATATATATATATATATATATATATATATATATATATATATATATAAAATTTTATTTATTTTTTACTGTCATTGAGTAGCACTGAGTGAAAAAAATCTACATTTTCAATATCTCTCTATCTATCTATATATATATCTATGTATTTATCTGTTTATCTATAATCTGCGCTATCTGAATACTCTCGTCTACTACTCGTCTCTCTAGTCACTCTCAATGCCCTCAATGTGTGCTTTGGTAAATTCTCTCCCCTACGTGACGTGATGCAATGCATTGTAGGGGAAAGGAGACCGCTGTAAGATAGTACCTACTTTTCGTATTACATTCCGTTTTGTGATACCCAACAACATAAAATACAATGGATAATAGTTTAAATGTTTAACACCAACAAGAAAATTGCACAAATTAGTTTAAAAATTAACCTTGCAACACGGCCTTTAAGTCGTGCGTTGAATTTATACCTGTTGCACCAATCTTGGCGTAGTGCTACGTCTGAGATGAAATCTTACACCTAGTCAGAGGTAGGTGAAAAGTCCTGATTTGCTCTGAAATTATTTGTTTTCAGGATTCGCGTCTGTTAGTTAATTCTTACTGCAGACGTGAACTGTAATGCTTATGGACTTGTCTTTTCAGGCAGGATAAGCGAGTGTGTTGCGAGAGAAACAAAATTAGTACTGTTTCCATTAAATTTTATACTCATAAATGTCACAAATTTAGAAACAGATACAATGTTTTATTATTATTATTTATTTTGTAAAAACAAAAATTTTTAATTATTTGTTTCACGAGTTCACCCTTACATCTAATCTGAAAGTGAATAGTAGGCATATTTTGGCGTGCTGTCCTGGGGGACATCATTCTCTTATTAAATGTTGACTTTTCATGTAATACAAGTGTAAGTAACAGTGGAGATCATGATGCAATCTTCATAATTTAGTTAGTCCAAACTTAAGTCAAAAACTGTATGGAAATTTGGGGTAAAGATTATTGTAATACTCGGAGGGCGGATTAAGGTGGTCAAGGGGCCCCTAGGCTGCTCTTTGTGTGAGGCCCCTCCTTAATCATTATGCTTACTGGAGAAATTTATTTAGTGCCAGATATGGTCCACATGCAAATAGTAAGGTGTACTGGCTTACACAGACACAGACACACACACAGACACACACACACACACACACATATACATTGAGATAGCCAATCCTAAAGTCTTTCCTCTACATTCACAATTTCCCCACAGAATTTTGTGAGACTGATAGGTGAACATTGTTTCCACAGTATGCAGTAGGGGACGAAGTACACAAATCAAGTACTTGAGTAAAAGTACAGATACAGATAATCAAATATTACTTCAGTAAAAGTACTCCTTTTTCATTTTTACTCAAGTTAAAGTACAACATTGTACTTGATTTTTAATGCACTTAAGTAAACAAGTACCGATAGATATATTTATTTAGCAATTTTATACAGGCTACTTAATTTTATTTTATATTTGCACATATTTTTGTGTAATCCTACTTTTTTAAAATACCTGGGATTTTCCCAAAATAACCACTACATGGAGTCAAGATATATTTGTGTTGTTGATATAGACTATGTTGACGAGAGTGATGTAGTAGCAAAGAGTATAGAAGCCCAAGAGTGGGGGGAGTGCATGTACAGTTCTCTCTCCACCTTCAATACCACGACTTAGGTGCCCTTGAGCAAGGCATCGAACCCCCAACTGCTCCCCGGGCGCCGCAGCATAAATGCCTGCCCACTGCTCCGGGTGTGTGCTCACAGTGTGTGTGTGTGTGTTCACTGCTCTGTGTGTGTGCATTTCGGATGGGTTAAATGCAGAGCACAAATTCTGAGTATGGGTCACCATACTTGGCTGAATGTCACTTCACTTCATTTAAGTGGAAATATTTTAATGATGTCGTGATTTAACTTGAATGATGAACGTGAATGACAGCATTGTTAGCGTTGGTAAATCTGTATGAATGTTAGGCTAGGCTAGTGCATCTCTGTCAAGTTTGCTTATAAACTAATGATTGACGTATTATTAGATCTCATTTATTTTGTAACAGAAGTTAATGCTATGATCTTCAATGATGTGTCTGACAGTCACGGTCTATCAGCAATTGCAAATGTGCATTTGAGCAGTAGCATCAAATGTACTGTGGAAAATGACATCTAGAGTAAAGAGGCAATAGGTCCGAGATCAATGCTATTTTTCAAAATGTTCATATTATATTATCTCCAGTCACACCCAAGTGCATGGACATTAATGGTGTTACCAATTACCAGACAAATATGCAGATAGCCTAGTCTCTGCATTTCTGCATAAAGTGCAGTGCTATTTTCTTGTTCAATATAATTTTGACACTTGAAAACATTTATTCATCAAGTTTCATATATACATTGCAGGTGTGCCAGGTGGGTCCAAAATCTAAGGAATGTATCCCTTCATGGCATACCTTTGGATCAGCTGCATCGGACCTACAGGGTGTGCAGTGCCCATTTTCACAGCAGCCAGTTCAAAAGACCATCTGATGGTCAGAGTTCATTTTTAGTTCATGTGTTCATTTGCTAGATTATACACATATTTTGACTAATGCTTCCATTCTATGTCAATGCCTCTTCTCTCACAAAAAGAAAACAAATACAAACTTCTCATACACAAATGCACACACAATAGATTAATAACTGAGATCTTATGGCACCACTTCCATTTTAGTACTGTTTATAGTTAATGTGTGCACTTGCTAGATTGCACATCTTTTTTTTTTGTACCTTTCCGTCTGTAATAGGACATTCACAGATGTGCACTTTCACTGAAGATATTGAAAACAAGCTGTTAATATTTTTGTGAAATTCTATGTAAAAGATGAACTGTCTTTAGAAATGCTTATTTATAATTTTATTTCTTTATTTATTTTTCCAAATCATATATATATGGTGATGTTCACTCAAGTCAAAATCAACATTTGAATAAATCTTATTACTGTGTGTCTGAATTTCTGTTATTCATATAACAAGGAAAATGCATAATAGAACATAAATATTGATAGATTAAATGTTTGCAGTAATTTTATAATTGTATCTTTGCAAACCGTAAGTTTTAGGCTAATGAAGCCGATTCGGTGGGGGACATACCCTTACGAAAAAGTACTATAGGAATCTTATAGTATTTTGGGACAAAATATTATAGTAATCTTACAGGAATACTAGGCCTATAGTTATTCGGAATATACTACAGAAGTACGATACGACTGCTATATAAATACTATAGCAGGTTAAAAATATTATAGAGGTATTACAGAACATCACAGAAGTATGTTATGTTCTGTAATACCTCTATAATATCCTAGAGCCGCTATAGTATTTCTATAGTAGTCTTATAGTACTTCTATAATAATATTTTGTCCCAAAATACTATTTTCCTAAGGGTAATTAGGCCATGCATAACCGACACATAGACGTATATTTTCTGTCCTTTAATGTCGGTCATCCTCATTAACGTATTTTAAATTGTTTTCATATTTAGATATGACGGCCAGAAAAAATTAAGACATGTTAAGTTTTTGTTATTTTAAGTTTTTCAGTGCCATTGACTCCCATTATTTCTCAGCGTTTTGCTTCAGTTTTCAGTCCATAATAGCGGCCACGCCGTCACGTCATGGGGGCAACTGTTGCTATGGAGCGTTCTATTGAGTTTTGCCTCTTGGGCTTGTATACTCTTTGGTAGTAGTTCTTTCTACCTTCGAGGAACCAGGGTTACATACGTAACCTTAGACGTTCCTCTTCAGGAACTCGAGCTCCGTCGAGAACGATTGGGGAACGAGAATGCCCACGCCACCAGACTTACAAATCTCTGCCAGTGTGGGAAACTGCACAGCTAGGACGAGAGAACAGAGGGGCCTGGAGCGGCTCGTAAATCTAGACCGTAAAATCTTACAAAGGTCAAGGGTGTGGACCACCCCACAGCCTCGCAGATGTCACGCGTAGAGACACCTGCTAGGAAGGCCTTGGAGGCCGCCACACTTCTAGTGGACCGAGCCTTGACCCCCAGGGGAGAGGTGAGGTCAGAGGACTCATATGCAAGAGAAATAGCATCTACTATCCACCGGCTGAGGGTCTGTTTAGTAGCAGGAAGACCTCTCTTAGGGGGACCATAACAGACAAACAACTGGTCCGCCCTTCTCCACAGGGCAGCTCTGTGGACGTATGTGTCCAATGCTCGCACTGGACACATACAATTAAGTTTCTTCTGGTCTGGCTTCCTGAAGGGAGGAGGACTGAAGGCCTGGAGTACAACAGGCCGTGGTGTAGAGGAGGGAACCTTAGGGACATACCCCGCACGAGGGTAAAGGAATGCTTTAGCCAGACCGGGTGCAAAGTCTGCGGCGAGGATCGACTTGATCCTAGCAGGTGACATGCGTGCCTGCATCGTGGTCGAATCCCACACCACGGCCAGATAAGTGGTTCTCTGTACTGGAGAAAGCACACTTTTCTTGGCGTTCAGTTTCAACCCCAGCTCTCTCATGTGGGCGATAACGACATCTCGATGCCGAACCACCATCTGCTCTGATTGAGCTAAGATCAACCAATCGTTGATATAGTTCAGAATTCAGATGCCCTGGAGTCATAGCGGAGCCAGGGCTGCATCCACACACTTTGTGAAAGTGCATGGTGAAAGTGCAAGGCCAAAGGAAAGTACTCGATATTGGTACGCTTCGCCCCCAAAAGCAACGGACACCGTGTAATGCGGTGCAACCCGCTGCACCACAGAGGGGACTGCCCTCATAAGCCCCGGGCCAGTGGCTTCAGGGCTTATTGGCCGAAGAACTCTTAGCCTTAAGTACGGTCCGCAGATCCGGCTTAGACTTAGAAGCCACTTAGCTGGAGGAGCACATGAAGCGATGCTCTGTTTTTGTGCCTCCCTGTATGAGGAGCTGGTACTCTGTGGAGGCTGCCCCCGCCCGGCAGCCTCCGGATTTAGAGAGCGACGTGGGAGGAACCGCTGGAATGCCGCCGCCTGCTTGCGAGCCTCCTAGTACCTGTCGACGACAGATTTAACAGCATCGCCGAACAGGCCAGAGGACACAAGCGGGGCATCCACAAGACAAACCCTGTCCTTTTCTTTCATGTCAGACAGGGTGAGCCACAAATGTCTCTCTGCTGCTACCATTTGTTGCCATGGACCGCCCAATAGCACAAGCGGTCTCTTTGGTAGTGCAGAGAGACAAATCAGCGGTCCTCCTGAGCTCCGTGATATCCTCAGATCTCACGTGCTCTTACTAATCTAAATCTTTCAGCAGATCTGCTTGGTACTCCTGTAACACCGCCATGGTGTGCAGACACACACCAGCCTGACCCGCTGCCGAGTACTCCTCACCCACCAGCACTGATGTTGTACGCAGTGGCTTGGAGGGCAGCGCCGGAGCCTTTAATGATGATGCCACGCCGGGAGACAGATAGCTCGCGAGCATCTGTTCAACCCGGGGCATCGCCTTATAACCGCGCTCATTCATCCCCACTACATTGCCGTAGTGATCAGAAACGGGGATGAAGACGCGGGCCGAGAATGGTTTTTCCCATGATTTACACACCTCGGCGTGCAAATCGGGAAAAAAAGTTAGGCTTCGGCACGGAGGTGGCAGCTTAGTTCGCAGAACACGCTCATCAAGTTTACTTTTCTGCGGTTCAGCCTTTTTCTTGGTTGGCCATTCAATGTTTAACTTGGCCACAGCATGAGTAACCACCTCCAAAAGCTCCTAATACTGGGGCAATTGAGGGGGCGAATCCTCAGTGACGTTCACCACATCAACCTCCTTGGAGGAAGATAGATGAAACGCCAAGCCCGCTCTCCGGGGAGAAGTAGCGCCGGAGCACTGGCAGGTGAGGAAGAAGATAGGGACTCGCCCGTCTCCATTCCCTCTGCCAATTCCAACTGCGTACCCCACAAGTGAGATCGCCGCTCTGCCTCAGCGGAAGCAGGACCATCGCTGCGGGGAACACTAGCGAAGGCTCCCTCGGTGAAGAGAGCCCATTGGGAACGGAGAACATGCAGGGGAAGCCGCTCGCAATGCATGCAGTCGTCTCCCTCGAGAGCCGACTCTGCATGCTCCGCTCCCAGGCAAACAACGCACAAACTGTGTGTATCCCCGCCTGAGATATAGCGAGGACAGGGAGGAACACACAGTCTGAAACGCTGCTTGCCTTCGCCCATTTTGTGTTTGGTCTTGGAGGGTGCTTTTGGCATACTTTTGGGGGATGACAAACAACACTAAATAAGACTCACAAACGTAAAAGTTCTTTGAACAGTACACACACACAGAGAGTGCTTGTTGAAGACAGAAGGCTGGTGCCGGCTGTGCCTCTCCAGCTTTTATGCTTCCTGGTCTCTGACGTCACCCGCCTATGACGTCTTGCCCATCCATTGGACTGATGACACACATGATTCAGAGACGTCACGCTGGGGGCGTTCCCCAATCGTTCTCCACGCAGCTCGAGTTCCTGAAGAGGAACTAATTTGACCATCTGATTGTCACCAGAAAGAAGTGTTTCAAAGTTTGTTGTTTTTCTGAACATCACAGTTATATATGACACGAGAAAAAGCCTGAAGTTACGAAGAAAATTTTAAGGAAAATATAATTATATTTTTATAATGATTTTATTTCTTCTCAAACCTTGTCTGTGGTGTAAAAACACCCCTGGCAAAATACCCCTAGAGGGCATAACTTCCCACTTTGATAACTACTGTAGTTTCCATGTTCTGGACATCACATCCTTTCTTTTCCCCAAGATGCAATCTATCTAGGTGGTTGAATAAAAACGTGTGGGATTTATATCTAAAAACTACCTCAATTTAGCACCAACAAGCTTGTTAGCTAGACAGTTAGCATCAGCTAACAATATTTACTTTACTTTACTTTACAATAGTTATTTTATTTAATCTGTTTTGTGAATTTTCTTTTTACATGACCTAAAACAGAGACACTGATTGATTTGTCTGCATTCAAGCATTTCAGTGGGCTTAAATAGATAACTCTTTACAGCAGATTAAGTTCACAAGCAACTAACATGACCTAAAAATGTTTTTCAATTACAATAATTCACCCTAAAATCGATATTAGTAATGTCTCAGGTTACGCATGTAACCATGGTTCCCTGAGAATAGGGAACGAGACGCTGCGTCCTCTAGAGGGCACTGACAGTGTTCCCAAAGCGCCCTCCAGAGGACGCTACGTTGAGTTCCCTTTCGAAAGGGGAACTTCTTTTAGCAGCATCAGTCTCTCACCGCTCACAAAATCTCCCAGTTCTTAATTATGAATTCAGTTCACTGGTGACTCACACGAAATGGTTCATTTGAATCAGTGACTTGTCAAATCGAGAACAGCTGAAATCTAATCATTCTAATTCATGAATTAATCGATTGTTGCAATTTACGAACCGATTTAAAAGGGTCTTTAAAAAAAATCAGTTCGTTCTTGAATCAGACACCACTTCTGCGTGTCCGAGCATCTGATATATTATAAGGAGTAACAATATGTTTTATGTAATGTAGTGAAGTAAAAGTATGATCTTATGCTTTGGAATGTAGTGAAGTAAAACTAAAAGTTACTCAAAATAAAACTACTCCAGTAAATTACAGATACTTGAAAAATGTACTTAAGTACAGTGATGAAGTAAAGCTACACCGTTACTGTCCACCACCGATATGACGTATGCAAACACGTTATGTTTTCTGTTTCTTGTTATTATGATTGTTTATTGTTAAAGACACTACAATCTTTCCCTGAGCTTGTATGTAACTATAAGTTCTGCAGTAATAGAATAAGAGCGACAGGTGCACAAACACCTCATAGCATCAGGAACTTCACAACCCTACCTAGCACGGTTTTCCATTGCATTTGCAATATTTGTATAATCTCCTACAAAGGAGACGTCAATCTGCTGCTAGAAGGTCTTGTCTTAGGAGAAGAACATTGAAAAATGTAAGTAGCCTAATACTACTTAGAAATTAAGATTACCCCAGAAAGCATTGCTAGCCCACCCCAACACTTACAGTATGAAAAAATATTAATGATAAATGGTGACCAATAATTATATATTTTTTGTAAATTAAACTAATTGTAATTGTTTTTTTTCATATGCCGTAGCTATGCATGACTTCACACAAGACAAATGTGGCAAAGTTGAATACATCTCAATTTTCAGTCAAGTAATGAATAAATGCATGTGCTAATGAAACAATTAGGCTATATTTTATTTACTGATAATAACAGTAGACATGAATACATGAGTAAAAGAATAAATAAAAGTATCCATAACAATAAATAAATACAAGTCAACAACGCACGAAACAAAGCTTTATTCAAACATTGTTCAGTTTTTTTTTTTTAATTTACAGGCGGTGAACCCACATCCATCCATCACATAAATTCATTGCTGCAGTCAGAAATGATCTGATCATGGATAGGAAAAGGACATTGAAGCTGTCCTTGTCTGAGTGCACAGAGAAGATGAGGAAGATCATGATGATACCCCTAAGCCACACAACCTTGAAAAAGAGCAGGAGAACATGTGCGGGACAATCTGACTGCTGCTGTGTCTGCTCCAAACATCATGAACACAACTACCTGTAAAACATTTAAACAGAATAAAACTCTTTATATCTCATGTTGTCAGGATTCTATTTATTGATCCATTTAATATATTTAATATTTTTACAACTGCATGCTAATTTTTTATATAGCTTCATTACTTTTGTTGTGTAGAGAACTAGACTGGTCAGCAGAAGGCTGCTGGATTAGTCTCCACAGCTGTCATAACTGCAGTCTTCACTCCATCTGGCTGCAGGCCCAGGGGGATTGGGGGTCCCTGTAATACGAGCACTGTGACTCACTTCAGATAAAGATGTCTGCCAAATGAATAAATGTAAATGTTATTTTTGTAAATGCTTTTTTGTGTCTTGGGCACAAACACTCAATAAAGCTGATTATTTATTCAAGGTACTGCTATAAAGTTTCTATTTGGGGCTTTAAAGGGTTAGTTCATCTAAACATATAAATTCAGTCATTATTTACTTGCCTCCATACTGTTCAAACCTTGTGTGTGTGTGTGTGTTTGTTTTCTGAACACTAAATGTGATTTTAGTCAAGTTTCTCCTGCTGGTTGCTGGTTTGTGTTTATACAATATCAGTCAATGGAGCCTGATTTTCAGAAGCTCCATGACATTATTTGATAATGCCTTTGAAGCTCCTGCAACTTGGGTTTTATTAAAACCAGCAGAACAAACTTGACCAAACTCACATCCTCAATGTCTTTTGGTCTTTCTCTAGATGCTCTCGCTGGCTATGGGCTCACTGAGGATGAAGAGACCACAGCAGCATCTGGCTCAGATGATGCAGTAAGAGGTGGAGCGATGGAGCGTTTGAATCATGGCACTCAACCATTTCCAGCATGCTGCTGTGGACTTCTCCATCCTCAGTGCACACAGCAGTCTGCAGACATTTCAGATTCTGCAAAGATGCACAAACCCAATACAAAATAAATAATTTTAACAACACAATGTCATTTGATTTCTGTATTAGAAGTTACAAAATTATATTACTTTATATTTCAGGTTCAGGGTGTCCTTTTTTTTTTTTTTTTTTTTTTCTTTTACAAAATCTCACCTTCACTTGCAAGTCCTGCTCTGCATCAAAAAACAGCAATCAAAATTCAGAAAATTCCTGTAATAAATCTATCACAAATGTCCCTCGATTTATCAACAAAACTAATGGTCAAATGAAATAGTTACTCTATGTATATTTGTTTATTTACATTACTTACATTCATCTAAAGCAGTGTTGACAGTGAATTCTACATAACACAAATACATCACTCACTCAGATGCCTGTTCATGTTGTGATCTGCTCATCTGCAATTCTCTTAGAACGTTTTCCTGTTTAATTTTAAATAGACATTTAGTAATCATCTTTAAGATGTATGTGGTTTATGTAAATGCACTTTGGAGACATACTATGTTTACTGGAGCTCTGCTGTTTGCTATACATAACGTGTTTTTACAGAAAAAAATTATAAATATACTGTAATGTTACTGTCTAATGTCTTAAAAACTTTAACAAATCAACAGTTTACTATACAGTAGCTCAGAAACAAGATTTTAATTTGATTTTGTTTTTGGTTTCTAACACTCACATTTGTAAACACCCTCGTCCTTGTTCTCTGCCCTGTTCGATGATGACGTATCCTCTTGTTAGTCATCCTGGGATTGAAAAGTATCCTTTAATGAACACTTCAGAATCTGGGCTGAAGCAGTAGGACATCCAGGGATTTCTCACCTACTTCGCATACTCTCTTCCCTACTATACATAGTAGGTAAGTAGCCATATTAGAACGCAAACTAAGTTTATGTACGTCTGAATCCTGTGAGAATTAGTGCAATTCTCGCCTGCTCTATTATGAATCCTGGGAATTCAAACATACTTATTCGTTCGCATACTGCTTTTTGCCTACTATATAAGTAGGGAAGTATGCCATTTTAGACGCAGCCAGAGTGACAGTGTCAAAGCATGTTAAACCCTTTATTATCTTGGGTGCTGACTTTAATTATGTTTTGAACGCTTAATTAAGCTACCTAAAAAAGATCATTCTAAAAAAGGTCAAGCGCTTAAAGGGATTTGTTATGGATCTTAGTCTATTTGACACCTAGAGAGTAAGACAGCCATCTGAGAAAGATTGCACATTTTTTTTCTCCACCTCATCAGTCATTTTCAAGAATTGATTTTATTAACATCTAGACTGGTCTTAGACAGAATAAATGCATGCCACATAGGGACAATTAATATGTCAAACCATGCTCCTGTAACTCTGAGTATAGTACCACCATACAGATGCCCAATATTTAAATCTTAGCGATTGAATACTTATCTTTTATATAGCCAAGAATTTTGCAATATTTAAAGAGCAAATTGACTCTTTTTTTTCTTTTGGAAATGAACAGCACCAATAAAGTGAGTGCATTCCTCATTTGGGACACAGGGAAAGCTTTCCTCAGGGGATCTATAATCTCTAATGCTTCAGCTAAGAAACATACAGCCTTTCAGACACAGTTCAATTTACAGTAAAAATTAGAGGAGCTTGATAGAAAATTCAAAAATTCACCCAGTAATAAGCTGCACAGAGAGCTTATAGCCACTAGGTCAGCATTGGATAAGTTGTTAACTCAGAAAGCAAAAACTGACATATTTGATACAAGACAAAGACTTTACGAATCCGGAAATAAACAAATAAACAGTGTCTAAAGTACCTTTTTAAGCAGGAGATTATAGATGTCTCTCATCCTCATTATACCAAGAAAACATGTGGAAAACACAAGACCCCATGTGGAATGTTCCTCTTGTTGACTGGTATCTCTAATCAATGTTGATGCTAAAATTCTATCTTAAATACTTGCCAAAAGATTAAAGGTTTATTTGCCACAACTCATCCCACCAGATCAAATGGGGTTTATTTGGTAATACATACTCGCACTGCTGGCCTCCTGTCGGCAATGGCATGTACCCTATCAGCCAGAGCTGGGCCATGTTTGGCAATGACGGCGCCTAACCTGATTTTACCAAGTGAGACATGTTCCTGGGACAACATCGTTGTTGACCCTGGAACAACATTGTGATTAACCAATCAGATTTGAAGAACCAGTTTATAGATTTTGTGAAGTTTATGCTTAAAATCAATGTTTGGTGCTTGTACATCAGTGTCATTCATCTATCATTTCCCCTGATTTTAGGGATTACTCATGGTTAAGGTTAGGTTTAGGTGTAGGGATATGGTAAAGAATATATTTTTGGAGTAAAATGTTGTTCCAGGGTCAACAAAATATGTTGACCTAGGAACACATCGGACTTGGCAAAATCAGGACGTGCAATGACGGCATGGCGGGGATCCGGTAAACATCATGAGTACCGATTGTTGATGGGAGGAGTGTGGCCCTGATCAGTAAATGATCACATACATTTTAATGAAGTGTAGTATTGTTAAAATGCAGTCTTTGAAATGGCAACTCAAAACAGAATGAAACATTATCATTTAAAAATTAAGCAATTCAGTCAAGTGCATTAAACTGCACTTAATTATAATAGTATTACATTTTATATTATTATTATTGGTACAAATAATCTCAGAATCCTTACATGAAAAGAAAGAGAGATATAGTCTTTTACCGTTATCATGTAATATTTATTTGGTTTACTATGGGACACACACTGATCTATAATAGAGAGTGGGTGCACATAATTTTTATTAGTATGCTGTCATGCACAAGCATTAAACAAAATGATCATGAAAGTATTTTATTTTTATTAAAATCCTGTATCCGTGTAAAGCTTGGTGTGAGGAACAG
Organism: Carassius auratus; assembly: GCF_003368295.1. NCBI lineage: Eukaryota > Metazoa > Chordata > Actinopteri > Cypriniformes > Cyprinidae > Carassius > Carassius auratus. Next base: position 9,129,400 of record NC_039288.1, on the reverse strand, counting down.
ATCCAAATTCAAACCGCATTTCCCTTTCATAGGTCAACGCCTCTCGTTCTCGGGCCCCGAATAGCAGCTCCTGATGTTCTCGCTGCTTGTCAGGGACTGTGCCCTCCACTAGAGAGCGCTGTTGGACCGCTTTTGCGCATCCAACCCTCTCACTGCAGTCCCCATGCTCAAACACTGACTGTCTCGCCGCAAACAGCGCCTCGAGCAGCATTGGATCGAGCTGTTACGCCAAGCATTCCCTCAGACACTCTGCGTAATCCAGCTTTCAGAATTCGAGGGCCGGTTCAAGGGTCTTGCACAGACGACCCGTTTATGACGGCTCACACAGCCGCCGCTTTTTCGCTAGCGGCAGAGCGCGATGTTCATCCTGTTGGCCTTATTCCTGCCGTGGACACGTTTAAGGATTATACACAACGAGACGCAATGACTTTTACGCATGCACTTCCCCTGTTCACGAACGCCGCGGGCTTTTCGTGCCCAGACATTTTAAAGCGTATGCCAGCGCTGCAGGAAGCGGAGATCTTGAGACCGCTAATATTGTTTCGGGCGGCATGGGAACGCTTGCCCGACATTTCTCAATGGGTATCACGCACAATTTGTCATGGATACACCATTCAGTTTCAAAAAGGCCCACCTCCTTTCTTGCACTCAGGACGAGCAATTTCAAGATGTTAACTGTAAAGTCTATTTTGTCTCAGATTCAACCAAACGACTGGTTTGTCACAATCGATCTTAGGGATGCATACTTTCATATTCATATCATCAAGAGACACAGGAAGTTCCTCAGATTTGCTTTAGAGGGCAAAGCGTATCAGTACCCGCGTTCTTCCCTTTGGCTTAGCTCTGGCTCCCCATACTTTTTCAAAATGCATGGATGCAGCTCTGGCTCCAGGGCGTTCACGTCTATTTTGTCTCAGATTCAACCAAACGACTGGTTTGTCACGATCGATCTTAGGGATGCATACTTTCATATTCATATCATCAAGAGACACAGGAAGTTCCTCAGATTTGCTTTAGAGGACAAAGCGTATCAGTACCGCGTTCTTCCCTTTGGCTTAGCTCTGGCTCCCCATACTTTTTCAAAATGCATGGATGCAGCTCTGGCTCCAGGGCGTTCACGTTTGAACTACTTAGACGATTGGCTGGTGTTCTCATCGAGATCTTGTGCTGAATCATTTAAACAGCCTGGGCTTATGCAGGAATTTCCAGAAAAGTGTTTTAATTCCCTCTCAAAGGATAACCTTTCTGGGAATAGACTTGGACTCTCGCGCAAGAATGCGTCTTTGACCGGTTGGGGAGCTGTTTGTCAAGGGCGCCCAGCCCACGGAGTGTGGACAGCGACACAAGGCAGTTGGCACATAAACAGGTTGGAATTACTGCCAGTTTTCCTGGCTCTCCAGTATTTCCCGAATCTGCTGATCGGTCGTCATGTGCTGCTCAGGTCAGACAACACAGCGGTTGTGTCATATCTGAATCATCAGGGAGGATTACGCTCTCGCCCCCTGTGCAGGCTGGCGAGACATATTCTTCTTTGGTCTCAGAACAAATTCCTGTCGATCCGAGCTGTTCATGTCCCCAGACGTTTGAACTTCGGAGCGGATTTGCTATCCAGGCAGACTCTGGAGCAGGGGGAATGGAGATTGCACCCCCAAACGTGGTACCTCTTATGGCAGATTTTTGGAGAAGCGAGTGTGGACTTATTTGCATCAAACATGACTATGGTTCTCCTTATGCCATCCATCGCCCCTGGGCTTGGATGCGTTAGCTCAAAATTGGCCCAAGACAAGCTTGTATGCTTTCCCCCCGATTCGTTTAATCCCAGCGGTATTATCCAGAATACGGCTGGACAGAGTGGAACAGCTGCTGCTTGTGGCTCCGCGGTGGCACACACAGCCGTGGTTTGTGGACTTGATCAGTCTGTTTGCGGGCTCTCCATGGGAGATTTATTATCACAAGCACAGGGAATGATTTGGCAGCCAAGGCCAGCTCTATGGAAACTGTGGGCGTGGCCTCTGAGCGGAGTGAGTTAGTATGTCCCGGCATTTCTGTTAAAACCACAGAGACTATACTGAATTCTAGAGCAGCTTCTACGAGACCCTTATATGCTTTCAAGTGGAGACTGTTTACGACCTGGTGCGGAATTCGTAATATGGATCCAGTTTACTGCCCAGTGGCTTCAGTACTGGAGTTCCTTCAGGACCGTTTTTCTGATGGAGTGATGCCAACCACTCTAAAAGTTTACGTGGCAGCCATTTCATTCTCGTTTCATACAGGGTGTGCGACGGCTGAGGCCTTTCCGCCCCATGCGAGTTCCTTCATGGGATTTATCCATTGTGTTGCAAGGTTTATCAGGGCATCTGTTTGAGCCCTTGGAAACTGTACTGGATAAAATCCTGACTCTGAAGACAGTTCTTCTTATGGCTTTATACTCCCTCAAGAGAGTTGGGGATTTACAAGCTCTTTCTGTCTCACCCTCGTGCATGGAATTTGCACCGGGCTCTGTGAAAGTGTTTTTTGCGACCGAGGCCTACTTATGTTCCTAAGGTCGCATCTAATCCCTTTCGTTTTCAACAAGTGATCTGGGAGGCTTTACCCCCTGCTGAGGCCGGGTCAGGAGATCTAAGTCTTTGCCCTGTCAGAGCTTTAAAGGCTTATGTTTATCGAACAGCCCTATGGCGTGAGTCTGACCAGCTGTTTGTCTGTTTTGGACATAAGAATAAAGGCCATGCTGTCACAAAACACTGCATGTCCCATTGGCTGGTGGAAGCAATATCTTTAGCCTATGAGGCCCGTGGACTCGCTTCGCCCTAAGGAGTTAAAGCCCATTCCACAAGAGCAGTGGCTTCTTCTCTAGCTTTTCTCAGTGGATCTTCTATGGATGATATCCATGCTGTGGCAGGTTGGTCCTCACCGAGCACTTTTATCAAGTCTTACAGTCTTTCAATTCAATTCAAGTTTATTTGTATAGCGCTTTTTACAAAACAAATCATTACAAAGCAACTTTACAGAAAATTGTTTCTACAATATTTAGTAGTAGCTAGTAGTTTGTGCACATTTGACAGGATAAAAAATAATAATAATAATAATACAAGACGTAGTCAGCTAGACGATGAACTATCAATATTATTAATTAAGTTATTATATGATTCAGTCACACATTTAGCAATAATTGTTAGTTCTGTTTGTTGATTCAGGGTCAGCATCATCTGAGGCCCATGAGGGTCAGCATCATCTCTTCTCAGGTGTTTTGGATCCAGACTGGAGCTTGTGTAAATCCTAGTTACATCCCGTGGCGAAATATAGAAACAAAATACAGACATCATTAGCATAGCTGCTGATCCAACAAAGTAAAATTAGTTTAACCCAAGCTAATGAATAAAAAAGCACCTTTGATCAGATGCAACTACACTCACAATTTAAAAGATACATTATTCGAATGCTTGGCGAAAGAGATGTGTTTTTAATGTAGATTTAAACAGAGAGAGTGTGTCTGAACCCCGAACATTATCAGGAAGGCTATTCCAGAGTTTGGGAGCCAAATGTGAGAAAGCTCTACCTCCTTTAGAGGACTTCGCTATCCTAGGAACGACCAAAAGTCCAGCGTTTTGTGACCTTAGGGTGCATGATGGGTTGTAAACGTGGTAGAAGGCTAGTTAGGTACGCTGGAGCTAAACCATTTAGGGCCTTATAGGTAAGTAATGATAATTTGTAACTGATATGGAACTTAATAGGTAGCCAGTGCAGAGACTGTAAAATTGGGGTAATATGATCATATTTTCTTGACCTGGTAAGGACTCTAGCTGCTGCATTTTGGACTACCTGTAGCTTGTTTATTGACGAAGCAGGACAACCACCTAGAAAAGCATTACAATAGTCCAGTCTAGAGGTCATGAATGCATGAACTAGCTTTTCTGCATCAGAAACAGATAACATGTTTCGTAGCTTGGCAATGTTTCTAAGATGGAAGAATGCAGTTTTTGTAACATTGGAAATATGATTTTCAAAAGACAAATTGCTGTCTAATATAACACCCAGATTTCTGACTGTAGAGGAAGTAACAGTACATCCGTCTAGTTGCAGATTGTAATCTACAAGATTCTGTGTAGTGTTTTTTGGTCCAATAATTAGTATCTCTGTCTTATCCGAATTTAATTGGAGAAAATTATTTGTCATCCAATCTTTTACATTTTTAACACACTCTGTTAGCTTAGATAATTGGGAAGTTTCATCTGGTCTCGTTGAGATATATAGCTGAGTATCATCAGCATAACAGTGGAAGCTAATTCCGTATTTTCTAATAATATTACCAAGGGGCAACATGTATATTGAAAATAGAAGGGGACCTAGGACGGATCCTTGTGGCACTCCATATTTTATTGATGATAAATGAGATGACTCCCCATTTAAGTAAACAAAATGGTAGCGATCGGACAGGTAGGATCTAAGCCATCTTAGAGCCTTCCCTTGAATACCTGTATAGTTTTGTAATCGATCTATGAGTATGTCATGATCTATGGTGTCGAATGCAGCACTAAGATCAAGTAAGACTAGAAATGAGATGCAGCCTTGGTCTGATGCAAGGAGCAGGTCATTTGTAATTTTAACAAGTGCAGTTTCTGTGCTATGGTGGGGCCTAAAACCTGACTGAAATTCTTCATACAGATCATTTTTATGTAGGAAGGTGCTCAATTGAGCAGACACAACTTTTTCTAAAATTTTAGACATAAATGGAAGATTTGAAATAGGCCTATAATTTGCCAGTACACTAGGATCTAGTTTTGGTTTCTTAATAAGAGGCGTGATAACCGCCAGCTTGAATGGTTTTGGGACGTGTCCTTAAGATAACGACGAGTTTATGATATTGAGAAGTAGAGCTGAAACAACGAATCGATTTAATCGATTAAAATCGATTATTAAAATAGTTGTCAACTAATTTAGTAATCGATTCGTCGTTAAATAAATTTTATTTGCCATAAGCGGCTCATTTCGTGCATATTTCAAATCTGCGGTGACCAAAGTGTGGCAGTAATGAGCCACCGGAGGTTTTACTCAGCCAGTACAGCAGGTGAAGTAGCGAATAGCCAATAGCTGGCCTCGTTTTATGTCACGTGCTTCCCGAACAGCGTCTCTGCAGCATTCAGCGGGAAGTGGGAGTACTTTACTTTGAGACTTCAAAATGAAGAGTAACCTGTAAACTCTGCACTACTGAACTGTTTAAGGGGGCGTTCACATACCGTGTCTTTTGCGTGCTCAAGTTCGTTATTTCCTATGTAGGCGTGCAGTATGCACTCTCATAATGGAAGCGACGCGGTCGCGACACGCACGCGGTGCGATGCGCCCGTTTTCCCAGGCGCGTCCACACCGCATCCATTTATCCTTTGCTAAAATTTCCGGGTCTTCATGGAGAGGGCACGTCATGGAGAGGGCACGTCATGGTTGCTTAGCAAAGGCAGACGCCTCAGGGGCGCTTCTGCCCGAGCGCTTTGGAAAGAAGGAGAAAGCGGCGCGACTAGCGTTTTCCACGCGTTTTTAGGTGCGATATGTGAACGGCCCCTAAGAATTTTATTTGTGCAGATTCTCCAGTACAAGGTTGTTTGCAAATGTTTAGTCGTAAAAGCTGATAACATTGCTTTTTAACAGTTAACATTTAAAGCTTTACAAACATGTTATGTGATCAGTTTGTCGTTTACCAGTTCATAATTCAGACTTGCAGCCTAATTATGACTGAATGAGAGAGGTAAATGTTTGAGTATATTTAAAATGCACTTCTAAGTATTCACTGCTCTTTTTCACACAGCAGGTTTTTTGTGTGTGTCCCAATTGTTTTTTTTTTTCTGGACAACCTTCTGATGGATTTTACTTTAAATTGTGAGTTCCATTCAGGTTTCATGCCACTGGCACTTTTTTTTCGAAGGATTGTTTACAATTTCACAGCATAAGCTATAAAGCTTTTTCCCATTAAATAATAAAATACAATGCACTGCAATTTTATTCTGTTTTATCCTTATACTTCGTGAGAATATGTTCTCAAAGATTCCTTAAGCTTTGTTTGGGATGTTAAACTACTTTAGGAGCTCTAAGGACTGCCATGGTGAAAACAATATTTAAAATCTCCTTGTGAATTTTGCTAGAGTATGGGTCAGTGTTTTGATTGCAGAAGAGTTCTACAAAGGATTACTAACATAATAAAACAACTCCAGGTATATTTTTGATGAGGATATGACAATGCAAAATGGTTAAAATCTCTTAAAAATCTATGCTGAATGATAAAGACCCTTTATTAATAATTTACTTGGGGAAAAAATGGAAAAAACTAAAATATAAGTACATAAACCGATTAATCGATTAATCGTAAAAATAATCGACAGATTAATCGATTATCAAAATAATCGTTAGTTGCAGCCCTATTGAGAAGCGGTTCTTCGGCTACAGGTAACAGCTATTTCAGTAATTTAGTGGGTACAGGATCTAATAAACATGTTGTTGGTTTAGATACAGTGATAAGTTTATTTAGCTCTTCCTGTCCTATGGTTGTAAAGCACTGCAGTTTATCTTTGGGTGCGATGGATGAAACTGAAGTGTTAGATGCTGTAGAATCTACATTCGCTATTGTATTTCTAATGTTATCTATTTTATCAGTGAAGAAATTCATAAAGTCATTACTATTTAACGTTGGTGGAATATTTGAATCAGGTGGCGTCTGGTAATTTGTTAACTTAGCCACTGTGCTAAATAAAAACCTTGGATTGTTTTGGTTATTTTCAATGAGTTTGTGTATATGCTCTGCCCTAGCAGTTTTTAGAGCTTGTCTATAGCTGGACATACTGTTTTTCCATGCAATCCTAAAAACTTCTAAGTTAGTTTTTCTCCATTTGCGTTCAAGACTACGAGTTACTTTCTTGAGAGAGTGAGTATTACTGTTATACCATGGTACAGTACGTTTTTCTCTAACTTTTTTCAATTTGATCGGGGGCAACAGCTTCTAATGTATTAGAGAAAATAGTGCCCATGTTGTCAGTAATTTCGTCTAATTCATGTGTATTTTTGGGTACAAATAGCAGTTGAGATAGATCAGGCAGGTTATTTGTGAATCTTTCTTTGGTGGCTGGAACAATATTCCTGCCCAGACGGTATCGCTGCGACATATAGTTAATATCAGTTATACGCAGCATGCACGATACAAGGAAATGGTCTGTAATATCATCACTTTGAGGTACAATATCTATAGCAGTAAGATCGATTCCATGCGATATAATTAAATCTAGTGTATGATTAAAACAATGAGTGGGCCCGGTGACATTTTGCTTGACTCCAAAGGAGTTTATTAGGTCAGTAAACGCAAGTCCTAATGTATCATTTGCATTATCAACGTGAATATTAAAATCTCCCATGATTAGCGCCTTATCAACTGTAACTAGAAGGTCTGAGAGGAAATCTGCAAATTCTTTTAGGAATTCTGTATAAGGCCCTGGTGGTCTATACACAGTAGCCAGAGCAAGAGATACATTAGATTTCTTTTGCAGGTCTGACAGAGTAACATTTAGCAGAAGTATTTCAAAAGAGTTAAACCTGTATCCTGTTTTCTGGGTAACATTGAGAATATCACTATATATTGTTGCAACACCTCCGCCACGACCAGTCTGACGGGGCTCATGCTTATAACAGTAGTTTGGTGGAGTAGACTCATTTAGACCAAAATAATCATTTGGTTTTAGCCAGGTTTCAGTCAAGCTGAGTACATCAAAACTATTATCTGTGATCATTTCATTTACAATAACTGCTTTTGGTGTGAGTGATCTAATATTTATGAGCCCAAACTTTAAAAATTGTTTTTGTTCATTTACTTTACATGTTTCTGGTTTAATTACGATAAGATTTTTTCTATGTAACGAGTATTTAACCCGTCTTGTAGGGGAAAATGTATTAGTGCTGCCACGGAAGACTGAATAACGAAAAGATCTTAGTCTCCGCTTCCAGTGCTTTTAATCTCATTACACACTAATTGTATGTATGTTGTGTTCTACTTTATTGGAATGTACAGACCGACGAGGGTAGGCTTCAGCTTAAGTTATGTCACTGGCTTCCTGAAGTAAAAGTAAGGGTGTGAGAAAAATCTAATATACTCCTCCCTCCTCTGGTCTAATAAAGTAGCTGAGATGCCCCTACTCCTTGACAGCTCTAAACAAAAAGAAATACAATGAGGAAAGTATGAAAATTAAACAATATTTATTATCTGTGTCTTTTCTTCTTTCTTGTAATCAAGTGTTAATTAAGGGTTACTAAAATAAAATAGAGTAAATAAAATAAAAAATAAAAAAATGCATGGACTTTGTGTTTTCTTTCAAACTCACTACAACCCAATCACTTTCAATGTAAAAACTCTAAACTTTTTACTTGTACAAAGATAAACCTCACTTCAAAATTAAATAAAAACTTTTTTAACACTTTTGTAAACACCACTTATGATGAATTTTAAGTTTTCAAAATGATCAACTTCAAATGATCAGACAATTACATTTGAGGAGAAAAACAACATCAATATATAAGATGCAATTTCACATCTGGAAGAGCACTCACGTGAAATGTCTCTTTATTTACTCACTCAGTTCACTTTAAGTTCTACCAGAAAGACTCGGGAGATAGAGGAATGTACGAAGCATACATTTATTGACAGCTCAGCGAGCACAATTATAAATTTCTTTGGCGGAAGGCCCCGTCCATGGTTCGTAATCCGAGGGTAGCGAATCTGCATTTCCTGCCTGAAGACGAAGGCAGGGGCGCAGCAGACCCCCCTGGAAGGTAAGGACAGGACCATCCTGGTGGTGGTGGGGAGGGTGGAGGTTGTTGTCGCGTTGGCATCTGCGAACTCAAACATGTGTAAGTACGATCTTTTATACAGGAGTATAAAGACGTGATTGGATAATGATGAAGGTAATTAATGACGAAGTGATTGAGTCTTCCTGGCAGAACTTAGGCTAAAGCTTCCATTTCTGTGATTCAACCGAACTCTCACAGTTCAAAGTTCCTCGGATCAAAAAAATATATATAAAAAAATAAGGAATTGAGATGAGTTGTCTTGACGTAGCGTGCGTTGAAATTATCTTGAGATTTCGTAGCAATGTCACCCAAGCTCAATGAAATGTCCCACAAAAATTTTTTTATCAAAAATGAGTCGAAAGCGAATGAATCAAACTGAGGTGAATCAAAATGAAATGAACCAACAGGGATGTATTAAACTGCGATACACCACTGAGATGTCAAACTAAGATGTCGTTGGATGGCAGGGTAACACAAAATAGTCTTAAACTCAAATCTTCTGAAGAAAAAAAACCCCCGATGTTCAGCACCAACTGCAGACAGAAATTTGCATCTCACGTCCGATAACACGTACCGAACACTAAAATGCGCGTGACCAAACTTCCTGAAACGTTAGTTTGTACGAGCGTTTCAAGATGGAAGAAGTCCAAAACTTTAACAAAAATGTGGAGAAAAAAAAATAAAATCTCTTCAATCGTCACTAATCAAGCTGAACTTGTGCTTTAAATACACCCACAGTTCTTATAGCCTTCACAAACATTACTGCGTCGCTCCAGCAGTCCAACGCAATGCGATTCACAGATCGAACTCACAAAAAAACTAAGAGACGCGAGGCACAGCTCACAAAAATTACTTGATGTTGTCCTTTATTCGATCTAAGCCCCGATTAACTTTCGTTTAAGTCACTTTATCGGACGAGCTTCTCAAATACAACACTCACTTTTTCTGTGCGTCACCATACAACCCCGTTCTTCTTCTCCTCTCTCACTCTCAACCCCCGAAAACCAATCCACCCTTCAAAATAAAAGTCCCCCAAAATTATAATGATTTTTTAGATAATATATACCCGTTACATCTAGATCCTACATTATATTTATATTTATATTTATATTTTGACCTCACTATTCGGGGAACAGACACAGTCTTAATAGGTTTTACAGCGCAAGTACTTTTAGCATTTAAGCGGGTGGAACAAAACTCATCATAATGGTTATTTGAGAATTGTCTTACTAGTCACATGGAGCAAGGTGTCATACCGGTGACGTCACCGCAGCATCGAAGTGACCTATGAAAGGGAATATCTCGGTTACGTATGTAACCATGGTTCCCTAAATAGGCAACGAGATGCTGTGGACCTGGCCGTTCCATACCTTGATAGCATTCTTCTTCTTCAGTTCATGAAATCTGAGCGAAATAGCGCGCGGCACCAAGGTATATGATGCGTGCGCATGCGTAAGGGTGGTGCCAAGCGCTATTTGGCCAATAGGATTGGCGAGATGGTATAGGGCTCCAGACATTCGTCACACCTAGGGATGTTCGCATACCGGTGACGTCACCGCAGCATCTCGTTCCCATGGTTACATACGTAACCGAGATGTTATTGGCGATATGTATCTCCATCCTCTGTAGTTATAGTAACTATTTTAAAATGTGCTGTTAAGAAGTTTTACAACAAGTTTTACGGCATCAATATCAAACGCTCATTGGCTCTCGCCCAGTTTCGTCATAGATTGCAACATGCCGTGTTTCCGGTGATGCGTGTTTTGAATGAGAAACGCGTGCCTTGAGGGAGTGGATCAGGATATTTTCAGCATTTAACAACTTAAATTATGCCCTTCTCCTCAAAATACTATTATATTCTGCCAGAGTGGACTGCAACTGCAATGCATCGTCATTTGGACTACTGTGGTACTGCTCTTTGACACATCTGTAATAAATTCTTATGATTAAGTTACATGTGTCTATCTGTTACGTTTCTCTTATAGACTGTATACTTTATTCACTCAGGCTTTATTGTTTGATTTGTTCATTATAAAAATAAATAGAGAAACCAATGCAATAAGTTTTTTTATTGCACAGTTACATGATGTGTGGGTTTTAAGTCTGATTTTCTATTCAGTTTAATGTACTTTACTGGCATAGTTTGTGTCTACATTAAAGCATGTCACAAAATGAATAATTGCGATCATAGTAATATACAAAGTAATAATATGAAATATAAAAATTCCCAGGCAGCAATATATTTACACATCTGGCCCGCATGAAATCCATTCGGGCTGTATCTGGGCCGACACTATTTGCTGTCTGGGTTGGGTCTGGGCTCAGATTTGGGGATTCTGGTTTACTTAAGGCTGAGAATTGGCACCAATAATAAAACCTGTTTTGGCCCAGTACAGGGCCAGCTAAGGCTGATTAACTGGCTGAGATTCAGGCCGGTTAAGGCCCATGTGTGCCCCGAGTCTTTAATCCAGTTCTGGGCCACTTCAGGGCCGTCATTCTTTGCGGTACTTGGGCAGAGGGAAAACTGGATCTGGGCCAGAAGACATTTGCTATGTGGGACAGTACTGTTTTATAACTCCTGGTGCGTAAAGAAGATCTGTAAAGTTACAAAGACTTAAATCTCAAGTACAAAGAGATATTCTTTATAAAAGTTAAAGGGTTAGTTCACCCAAAAATGAAAATGATGTCATTAATAACTCACCCTTATGCTGTTCCAAACATAAGACCTCCTTTTGTCTTCGGAACACAGTTTAAGATATTTTAGATTTAGTCCGAGAGCTCTCAGTCCCTCCATTGAAGCTGTGTGTACGGTATACTGTCCATGTCCAGAAAGGTAAGAAAAACATAATCAAAGTAGTCCTTGTGACATCAGAGGGTGAGTTAGAATTTTTTGAAGCATCGAAAATACATTTTGGTCCAAAAATTGCAAAAACGACGACTTTATTCAGCATTGTCTTATCTTCCGTTTCTGTGTGAGAGAGAGTTCAAATCAAAGCGGTCTGGATATTCGGTTCGCGAACGAATCATTCAGTTCACCAAATTGAACTGAATCGTTTTAAATGGTTTGTGTCTCTAATATGCATTAATCCACAAATGACTTAAGCTGTTAACTTTTTTAATGTGGCTGACACTCCCTCTAACTTCAAACAAACCAATATCCCGGAGTAATTAATGTACTCAAACAGTACATTGACTGAACTGCTGTGAAGAGAGAACTGAAGATGAACACCGAGCCGAGCCAGATAACGAAAAAAAAACATTGACTCGTTCACGAGCTGATGATACTGTGCATGTGTGATTCAGCGTGAAGCAGACCGACACACAGAGCGTCTGAACTGAACTGATTCTTTTGGTGATTGATTCTGAACTGATTCTGTGCTAGTGTTATGAGCACGGGTAAACCGAAGGCTTGAATCAAGGGCAATCATCGCAAATGACGCCATTACGTCAAGCGCAAAAGAACCGGTTGGTTCAACCAGTTTATTGAATCGAACTGTCCGAAGGAACTACTGGTGTTCCGAACACCGATGCAACCAGTTCTTCACTCGTGAACGAGTCAGTCTATTGTTCGTAATGTGGCTCGGCTCGGTGTTCATCTTCAGTTCTCTCTTCACAGCAGTTCAGTCAGTGTACTGTTTGAGTGCATGCATTACTCCGGGATATTGATTTGTTTGAACTCAGAGGGAGTGTCAGCCACATTAAAAAAGTTAACATCTTAAGTAATTTGTGGATAAATGCGTATTAGAGATGCGAACCGTTTAAAGCGATTCAGTTCGATTTGGTGAACTGAATGATTCGTTCGCGAACCGGATATCCAGACTGCTTTGATTTGAACTTTCTCTCACAACAGACAAGAGAAGACAATGCTGAATAAAGTCGTTGTTTTTGTTATTTTTGAACCAAAATGTATTTTCGATGCTTCAACAAATTCTAACTGAGCCTCTGATGTCACATGGACTACTTGGATTATGTTTTTCTTACCTTTCTGGAAAATGGACAGTATACCGTACACACAGCTTCATTGGAGGGACTGAGAGCTCTCGGACTAAATCTAAAATATCTTAAATTGTGTTCCGAAGATAAAAGGAGGTCTTACATGTTTGGAACAGCATAAGGGTTAGTTATTAATGAAATAATTTTCATTTTTGTGCGAACTAACCCTTTAAGAATTGTCCACACCCTCCTAAAATGGCTCGTTTAAACATGCCCCAACAAGTCTACATCAATGTGTGGGAAAATTAACATAAAACTCCCCAAATCTTCACACAAATGCGTAACATTTATTCTTGCTATAGTATTGATATTGCCACTGCCGCAATGTTATGGTGATGCTGTGCGTTTCGTTATGAAAGTGAACCTACTTTGTTTTGCCTTCCAAAATGTCATGCCTAGAGCTGATCCATTCTGTTCTCTGAAATACATCAACTTCGCGCTGTGGCTTGCTGGATTGGCTTTCACTGTGGATTATATCACTGTGGGTCGATGGGTTTCAGGTGCTCTGTGAAGACCTCCTACGGACGAGATAATATACGACACGATTTTGCAATTTCCGAACCAATCGTACGAAGTTGATAGACGCATTCGACTTGAAATACCGCTGCACAGAAGGATCACTGTATGACATTAAAGTACCGGGAGAGCGATAAGAGAGCACACGGATCCAATGCATTTCAATCGCTCTCGTGGTACTTTGATGTCAAGTGATCATGCTAATGCTGTGCAGCGCTGCTTCAAGTCGAATGCACCTAATATAACTGCTCTCCCTCTCTCATAACTGCATATAAAATATTGATATGAGCCGTGACTGTTTCCTACCCATACAGGTTCTTTTTCAGCAACAGGAAACCAGGATGTCTGGTCACCCTAGTGTGTTCTTGTATATGGTTTATAAATATCTGACATATGTATTACAATGTAAACATGGTTTATGAGGACAATTCCTGTACCCTCTTAAACCAAATACTAAAATACTAAACGATGTTTACTTGAAATTTTAAACATGCATTTTTCCGTGATGGATAAGAGGTAGTTTATGTGGATAGAATATAAAGTATAGAAAACCGTTACGTCTATGGAGAGTCCCTGTAAACTACATATGCATGTGTGTGTGTGTGAGATCGAGAGATAGAGAGAGCGAAAGAGAGAATTAAAAATATTGGCAAACGTTGCTAGAAACATCAAACAGCGCTCGCTGTTCCTGTCAGAGTTCAGCGAGTTTATCCTCCTGGTCAATAGTCCACATTCGTCAACTTCAGTTAGATCAACAAATCATCTCGTTCAACCGCGCACATGTCACAAATTCAAACAGATGGCTCACAAACTTTTTAGACATGTTTAAAAATGATCGGGAGGTCAGGAAGTGCTCGTAAGCTACTCTGCTCGGCTTGTAATTCCTCGCAAATGATACGAGCCGCGACCATAGGAGCATACACGATTTCCACACGATTGAAAAAAAAACGCATGCAAACTTGTACGACATGTACATGTACGCCCAGCTTAAATTGATGTGGAGAGACACAGAAGAGAAAATTTGTTGAATAAAGTCATTATTTTTGTTTTATTAGTGCACAAAAAGTATTCTCGTAACTTCATAATGTTAAGGTTGAAGCACTGATGGCAGATGGGCTATAGGTGCATATGGAAATTTGGAGGTGACTGTAACCCTCTTGGACATGGCAGAAGTCTGTTCGGGCAACACGGGCTCTGAAGCCATACCATGGACTTTACACATATGGGATCCACTTAGGTCTCACATATGGAAATGTCTGCCGAGGGGATGGAGGAGCTTGACAGGGTCTACAGTGCGGACACTCTTGAGTAGTTTTAGCAAGCTGACACTAACTGGGGCCTCTTAGTGACACTACCCATTTGAGGTGAGAACACAGGATGATACTGGCTCCACATGAAGGCTATAGAATCTAGCAAATGTGTTGGGGATCGCCCAGCCCATAGCTCTACAAATATCTTTCAGCATGGTGCCACAAGCCAGCGCTTAGGACGATGCAACACTCCTAGTAGAGTGAGCTTGCAACCTGAGCAGGCAGGGCACACCCTGTGCCTGATAAACCAGGGTGATGGCATCCACAATCCAATGGACCATCCTCTGCTTAGAGATGGCCTTCCCCTTCTGCCAGTCTCCGTAACAGACAAAGAGCTGGTCTGAGGTTCTAAAGCTTTGTCTCCAGTAGCATCTCAGGGCTCAGACGTGACAAAGCAAAGTTAGGGCTGGGTCTGCCTCCTCCTGTGGCAGCGCTTACAGGTTCACCACCTGATCCATGAAGGGAGTAGTGGGAACCTTGAACAAATGTTTGAAAGCATGTGTTTATGCAGATTTCATTAATCAAAAACAAGAAAATTTGACCATTGATTATTTATTAGTTTAATAACTTATATTTATCATTAATAATTCATACAAATTCATAAATTCTGGTTTGACATAATTTTTTTTGGATTTTATGATTTAATACAAATATACTATGGTGGTAATGAAAATGCATACAAATTTAACAATTTAATTGATGTTTTAAAACCTTTATTCTTTTATGTTTTTGCAAAGGGCTACACAACAGAGACTACATTTTTACTAAATTAAAATGAGGGAATAAATTATATTCCCTAATGTTTATGTAAATTATTATTATTTTAGAAGTAGGCTACATTATAGTACAATCGTTATTTCTGTCAATTTTCTCGAGTAAAAAAGCAGACTTTTACTTGGATGTGTTGTATTGAAGAGCTTTGAGTGTCAATGTATTTGTTTTTGACAGATTTCTCAAATAAAATGTTGAAATGATTATTAATTGTTCTCTCAGTGAGGCTCTCGTTGTTGTAGAACACCGTAACAGATGCATCATCAGGCAGGCGTGGCCTATTTGCTAATTTGAATAGGTCAACAATCGTTGGAAGGAAAGCCGTTTGCAAAAATTGCTTTAAATAGCATTACTTCTCCGAGATTGTGGGTGTTTTCCATATTATATTCATACTGTTGCAACTTAAGGTAACCTTTCCGCGATCACGGCTGTTTCATGTCAAATTACATTAATACAGTTATAACTTCAGATACCTGTCCTGATGTTTCATGTCAAATAACCTTAATACAGTATTAATTTCAGATCCCTGTCCAGATCTCAATTGTTTCATGTCAAATTACATTAAAACAGTTATGACTTCAGATCCCTGCCCAGATCTCAGGTGTTTCATGTCACATTACATTAATACAGTTATGACTTCAGATCCCTGTCCAGATCTTAGGTGTTTCATGCCAAATTACATTAATACAGTTATGACTTCAGATACCTGTCCAGATCTCAGCTGTTTCATGTCAAATTAAATTAAAACAGTTATGTCTTCAGATCCCTGTCCAGATCTCAGGTGTTTCATGTCAAATTAAATACAGTTATGACTTCAGATCCCTGTCCAGATCTCAGGTGTTTCATGTCAAATTACATTAATACAGTTATGACTTCAGATCCCTGTCCAGATCTCAGGTGTTTCATGTCAAATTACATTAATACAGTTATGACTTCAGATCCCTGTCCTGATCTCAGGTGTTTCATGTCAAATTACATTAATACAGTTATGACTTCAGATACCTGTCCTGATCTCAGGTGTTTCATGTCAAATTACATTAATACAGTTATGACTTCAGATCCCTGTCCAGGTCTCAGGTGTTTCATGTCAAATTACATTAATACAGTTATGACTTCAGATACCTGTCCTGATCTCAGGTGTTTCATGTCAAATTATATAAATACAGTTACGACTTCAGATCCCTGTCCTGATCTCAGGTGTTTTATGTCAAATTACATTAATACTGTCACGACTTCAAATCCCTGTCCAGATCTCAGATGACTGCAGATACCTGTCCTGATCGTTTCATGTTCACAATATACTATTAATTTATGGTATACCCATTTCACTTCAATAAGCTTACTGACTTCACATCCATACTATCATGAGTTCTATCACACAACACAAGACAAGTCTGCAATTAAACCTCAGATTTTATTCATCTCAGTACTTTTCCAAAGCACACTGCTTGTAAAGAAAACCCTTGTAACTATTCATAATTCTATCATAAATTGAATTTACACAGAAAGAACATAAGATGTTTGAAAATGTTTGAAAGACTGGTTGGTTCGGGGCTTACAGGATCTTCTGATGTATTATCTCCCAAACTATCACTTTTCTGAAGAGTGGACTGTCACACTACAGAGAAAGAGATAGATAAGAGTAAGAGGTGTGAACAGGAGCACTGTGATACCTGTGTGAATGTGAGTAGCTTTTCAAACACATGATTATTTTGTGATTACCATGGACATCAATAACCATGTTTGGTTTGTAGTAAAACTTACAGTAAAACATAAGTAGATTAAAGTTACTAACGTAAGTGCATGTTTTACATTTTTTGGTTGTTTATTTATTTTCGATACCAAGACCTTCAGAAATGCCCATTTTACGACGTGGTAATGAAACCCCTGGAATTTAGTGAATGCCAGTACATGACAACGCCGCTCATTCACAGAGAGACATGCAAAACAAACATATTAGCTTATATATGTCATGATCCCAGTTCTTTCTCTTTTCTATCTCTGTCTCCATCTGCTGGTTCTTTCCTTTTTTCTTTGCACTCACTTATCTCTACTCTCATCATCTTCAGCTGTTCCTTGTTCTCTTCCGCTCACCTGCTCTCTATCTTCTATCATTAGGCTCTCTATTTATAGCTCTGTCTCTTTCGATTCCCTGTTGGATTATTACTAACCATTTCGGATGTTTCTGACATTTTTGTGCTTGTTCTACAGACCATTAGTCCTGTCCCGTCCTGTCCAGTCTTGTCTAGTCGTTAGGAGAATCTTGTGTGGGCTGTTACCTGCTGTTGTGTTACTTGTTTTGTTCTCCGCCCAGTTTTCTGCCATGAGGAGTTACGAAGGGCCTGCCGCCTCACCAGTTCCCTTGGTCTCACTGAACACAGGCTTCCCGGACCAGCCACTTAGTCTTCATTGTCTCGACCAGGAATTATCCCTGAACTCTGCCTTTGTTTATCGGCCGTTGCAGCTTTGCCTTATTTCTATTAAAAGAGGATTAACCTGCCAATCACCTCTTGGGTTCTCTCTCTCTGTGTTTCGTGACAGAATAATCCAACCACCATGAATCCGGCGAATGAGCGTCCTGTCCAGACCACGGTGGAGATCCAGGGAGTCATGCTGGGCAAGTATGAGGAGGAACTTTCCGCTGCTCGTCAAGCCGTTGATACCCTAGCCGCCCAGATGATCGACCTTACCAGACAGTTCCATCTTTTCTGCATGGACTCTGCCTGCAAGGCTGTGGACGCTGCTGAGCCCTGTGTGAACAATCCCCCCTGCTATGCGGGTGAGCAGACAGAGTTTATGTCTTTTCTTACCCAATGTGAGGTTGTTTTCTCGCTTCAGCCTATCACCTATGCCCAGGATCGCCTCTCTTATCTGTGGAGTTCCGTACTCTCTCCACCTCCTGTGGATGGAATGAGCCTGCGCTCGTGGTGCGTTTCATCGAGGGTCTCAATGCTGAGATCAAGGATAAGGTTCTGGCCCGCGAGACTCCTTCATGCCTCGACTCCCTCATCGACTTGGCGATGCACATTGAGAAGCGTTTTGAGCTACGACGACGCGCTCGCAACACGGAGCCCACACTCCTTCTACCTCCTGAGACCAGTTCTTCCTCCGCTTCGATGGCAGTCCCAGAGCCCATGCAGCTTGGCGGGATCCGCATCTCGGCTGCCGAGCGCCAGCGCCGCATCGTCAATCGGTTCTGCCTTTACTGTGGCTCTGACAAACAGTTTGTTACCGGCTGTCAGTTAAAAGCCAAAGCTCACCAGTAGAGATAGGGTTACTGGTGAGCGCATCCTCTCTGGACCCTCCGTCACGCCCACGCACTACCATTCCAGTACACCTTCGCTGGTCCAACTCCTCCACCTCCTGTCAAGCCCTCTTAGACTCCGGTTCTGAGGGGAATTTTGTGGATGAAGCATGGGCTATTGAGCACCATATTCGTCTCATCGATCTTCAAGATCCCTCCACTGTCTTTGCCTTGGATGGTCGGGTTCTCGCCAGGGTTCACCGTGCTACTGCCCAATTGAGCCTCACCGTTTCCGGCAATCACCGTGGGACTATTTCTTTTTTGGTTTTTCACTCGCCTAATACCTCGCATAATCCCCAAATTAACTGGCCTATGGGCTCCATCCTTTCATGGAATCTTTCTTGTCATGTTAAGTGTTTGATGTCTGCTGCTCCTCCCGTGTCTTCTGTTTCTGTTTTTCAGGAGGAGCCAGGTGATTTGTCAGGAGTCACTGAGGAGTACTTCGAATTACGAGTGGTTTTCAGTCATTCCCGGGCCGCTTCTCTCCCTCCGCACCGACCCTATGATTGCAGCATCGAGCTTCTCCCTGGCACTACCCCTCCCCGGGGAAGACTTTACTCCCTCTCCATTCCTGAGCGTGTGGCTCTAGAGAAGTATCTCTCCGAATCATTGGACACAGGTACGATTGTCTCCTCTTCCTCTCCTGCCGGTGTGGGGTTCTTTTTTGTGAAGAAGAAGGACGGCTCTTTACGGCCCTGCATTGATTACAGAGGCTTAAATGACATAACTGTTAAGAACCGTTATCCCTTGCCACTTATGTCATCCGCCTTTGAGATCCTGCAGGGGGCGCAGTTATTCACAAAACTAGACCTCTGCAATACCTATCATCTTGTTCGCATTAAAGAGGGAGACGAATGGAAGACTGCCTTTAATACCCTGCTCGGCCACTTTGAATACCGGGTTTTACCCTTCGGCCTGGTTAACGCCCCCGCAGTTTTTCAAGCTCTAGTCAACGATGTCCTCCTTGACATGCTTAATGTTTTTGTTTTCGTTTATCTCGACGATATCCTAATTTTTTCGCCTTCTCTCCAAGTTCATGTGTTGCACGTTCGTCAGGTCTTCAACGACTTTTGGAGAACAAATTGTTCGTCAAGGCCGAGAAATGCACTTTTCACGCCCAGTCCGTCACTTTCCTCGGTTCCGTTATCTCCGCTCAGGGGATTAGTATTGACCCCGCTAAGGTCTGCGTGGTCACGGACTCGCCTATTCCTGACTCGCCTATTCCTGACTCCGCTTCAGCGTTTCTTAGGTTATTATTTTGAACTTTAGTCAGGTGGTAGCTCCCCTCACCGCGCTTGCTTCTATCAAGATCCGTTTCGTTTGGAGTGAGGTTGCGCAGAAGGCTTTTGATTGTCTTAAGTTTTTGTTTTCTTCCACGCCTATTCTCATCTCTCCTGACGTGTCTTGACAATTTATTGTGGAGGTCGACGCCTCGGAGGTGGGAGTGGGGGCTATCCTCTCCCAGCGGTCACCCACTGACGAGAGTATCCACCCTTGCGCGTTCTTTTCACACCGCCTTTCTCCATCCAAGCGTAATTACAATGTGGGTAACCGCAAGCTTTTGACCATTCGTCTTGTGTTAGGGGAGTGGCATTACTGGCTGGAGGGATCTTCAGTTCCGTTCATTGT
This sequence comes from Carassius auratus, assembly GCF_003368295.1. Lineage (NCBI taxonomy): Eukaryota > Metazoa > Chordata > Actinopteri > Cypriniformes > Cyprinidae > Carassius > Carassius auratus. The sequence continues at coordinate 9,109,060 of NC_039288.1, read as the reverse complement.
CTGGACTGACCATCGTAACCTTGAATATATCCGTTCTGCTAAAAGACTTAACGCTCAGGCGCACTGGTCTCTTTTCTTTGTGCGTTTTGATTTCACTATTTCCTACCGACCCGGTTCCAAGAATCAAAAGCCTGATGTGCTCTCTCGCCAGTTCGCCTCTCCCGAATCCGAACCCACTGATGAGAGGATTTTGCCTCAAGGATTGGTGGTGGGTGTGGCTGTCTGGTGTATTGAATGAATTGTTAAGTGCGCCCTTGCCCATTCTATCACGCCTCATCTCTGCCCCAGAGAATTACTATTCGTACCCTCTTCCGCGCGTCGCGGAGTTCTCCAGTGGGGTCACTCCTCTAAACTGTTTGCGCATCCAGGTGTTAGAGGTGCTATCGCCTCTGTTTCGCAGAGATTCTTGTGGCCCACTCGAGAATGTGATATCCGTCATTTTGTAGCATCCTGTTTCATTTGCGCTCAGACAAAGGTCAGCAACAGACCTCCAGCGGGTCTCCTCAGACCTTTACCTGTTCTGTCGCGTCCATGGTCTCAGATTGCTCTCGATTTTATTACAGGGCTTCCTCCTTCAGGAGGAAATACTGTAATTCTCACTGTTATCAATCGCTTTTCTAAGGTGGCCTGTTTTGTCCCGCTTTCTAAACTCCCCTCCGCGAGAGAAACTGCACAGATTGTCATCGAGCATATTTTTAAGATTCACGGTCTTCCCGAGAATATTGTGTCCGATAGAGGTCCACAATTCTCCTCCCTTTTCTGCAGGGAGTTTTGTTGCCTCATCTGAGCTTCTGCCAGTCTCTCCTCAGGTTATCACCCCCAGACCAATGGCCAAGCTGAGCGCGCTAACCAGACCATTGGATGCATTTTACGCAGTCTCGCTTTCCGCAACCCCGCTTCGTGGTCTAAGCAACTCCCGGGGGCAGAATACGCTCATAATTCCGCCCCCTCTTCTGCCACCGGGCTGTCGCCTTTTCAATGCTGTCTGGGGTACCAACCTCCCCTCTTCCGCTCCTCCAACCCCGAAGCTAACGTCCCATCAGTCCGGACATTTGACCAACGTTGCAGACGGACTTGGAGAGCGGTTTACACTTCGGATGTTTCTGACGTTTTTGTGCTTGTTCTACAGACCATTAGTCCTGTCCTGTCCTGTCCAGTCTTGTCTAGTCGTTTGGAGAATCTTGTGTGGGCTGTTTGTTACCTGTTTCATTCTCCGCCCAGTTTTCTGCCATGAGGAGTTAAGAAAGGCCCGCCGCCTCACCAGTTCCCTTGGTCTCGCTGAGCACAGGCTTCCCTGACCAGCCACTTAATCTTCATTGTCTCAAACAGGAATTATCCCTAAACTCTGCCTTTGTTTATTGGCCATTGCGGTATTGCCTTATTTCTATTAAAAGAGGATTAACCTGCTATTCGCCTACTGGGTTCTCTCTCTCTGTGTTTCGTGACAATATATTTATATAGCAGTGCTTTTGTTATTATTTTACAGCTTTGTTTTTTATTTATTCATCAGTCCATCAAAACACACATTTTATGTGACATCTGCAGAGTAGCTAGCTACTGTAAATTCATTGTCATGACTGGATTCTATGCTTCACTCCGCATCACAGAAATCATAATGCATTAATCTTAAATAATAAATGGGACAAAGCTGTATCTGCACAGGATGATAATGTTCTGAATAGGTAAACATGTTCGATGTGTTTCCTCGTTTTGCAGCCACTTTTTGCAAACTGTGTCTAACTTCAGGGACAAATAAGCATTTGTCTTTTCTATATAAAAAGTATTCCCATACTAGTGCAAATTTTAACTCACATTTTGGCGTGGGATAGAGATTAGAGATAACAGCCTCTGTCTCTGATGTTAACCTTCTGGCCCCCCTAAGGAACCTGGGGCCGGATTCACAAAAATCTTCTTAAGAAATAAATTAAGAAATTTCTTGAGATAAATTCCACGAAGTTGGTGAAAATGTTCTTAAGTGCAATTGTTGAAAAATTCTTAGTAAGATCTCAAATATATTCTTAAGAACATCAAGTTTTTTTCTTAAAAAGAAAATAACAGCCATTATCTGAATGAATACATGACGCACAGCTAAACTCACACTATTATCTTTTTGCCCTTCTGGTAGATTACCCTAATAATCGTAATAAGCACGCACCATTGACTGTATAATTTCGTCTCGACTTTGAATGGTGCTCAGCTTCACGTTTTTAATGAGGCCTGTTTTTGAACAGTTACTTTTAAAAAACCCTGTCTCAAGCTGCAGGGATATGTTTCATAATTTTTTGTGCCATGTTTTTGCGCTCTCATCTGAGTGAACGCTTCCGGTATTTGAGTCCGCACTTCTACAGCTAATGCGTCCTGCGTATTCATATGTGCTGTATACTGCCAAAGATTATGTATTTATAAGCTAAAATTAATGGCATTCAATTAATGCTCCCTATCTGACTCGTTTTAGATTTGCTAATGAGTTTTGAAGTCACACACAAGGCTAAATATGAGTGATCATGTTTACATTAAGTCATCGCTGTAGCTTATCAGACCCGAACCAGACAAATTAAAGAGTCGATCAGGTCTGTGGTGGAAACACAGGCCGAATTCCTCAGAAAGGCAACAGGAGGTTGTAAATCATTCCTAGTGCCACAAGTCCGAAGCAAGATAACCAACCAAACAACCAACTCTTTCACAGAACAGCTTTCAACATTAACACCACTAGACCAATTATTGACAATTTCAATTCGGAGAAGAGAGTATGAGAGTAATAAACAAGATCCTTGGATTGACCTCCCCCCACCTAGCAGAACCAGACTGAAATTCCTAAGGGGGCCTCTTAACCTCTGGTCCCCACAGAACATATTTTGTCAGAGAATGGCACAGGAACTGTGTTTTCTATATATAAATGGATCAAAATGATCTCAAAGGGACTTATAAATGAATATCAGTCCATCCCTTAACTCCATATTCATTTATATGTAACCCACACATTTGACTATCATGTTTACAATCACTTATTGTGTATGTCTTTTAATAACTATTGGATAGCTTAAAGGGGGGGTGAAATGCTATTTCATGCATACTGAGTTTTTTACACTGTTAAAGAGTTGGATTCCCATGCTAAACATGGACAAAGTTTCAAAAATTAAGTTGTACGTTTGAAGGAGTATTTCTGTTCCATAAATACTCCTTCTGGTTTGTCACAAGTTTCAGAAAGTTTTTTTCGAGTATGGCTCTGTGTGACGTTAGATGGAGCAGAATTTCCTTATATGGGTCCTGAGGGCACTTCTCCCGGAAGAGCGCGCGCTCCCGTATAGCGCAGCACTGAGAGCACAACAGACTTTACTGATCAGAGCGAGAGCGTCGTGAAATGTCACAAAAGGAGTGTGTTTTTGGTTGCCAGGGCAAGACAACCCTGCACAGATTACCTAAAGAGAAACAGCATTAAGGGACCAGTGGATGGAGTTTATTTTTACAGAGCATCAACGGAGTTGTGCAAGTGTTTGTGTTTGTTCCCCTGCATTTCGAAGATGCTTGTTTTACAAACAAGGCACAGTTTGACGACGGATTTGCACATCGTTTATTTCTTAAGGATAATGCAGTCCCAACGAAAAAGGGTCACGATCGTGTGTTGGAACCGCATGCGGTGATTAAAACGGCTTCAAATATCTCTGTGTTGTTAACTTAGCTATCGGCGCGAAAGCGCATCAAGTAAACAACATGCGATGTTGTCATCAAACTGCACGAGTAAAACTGCTTAAAATATCTCTGTGTTGTTAACTTAGCTATCGGCGAGTAAGCACATCAAGTAAACAACATGCGATGTTGTCATCAAACTGCACTTTCCACATGTACAGCTTAAAAAAAAAAAAAAAAAAAGATGACAAAGTGGAACTTAGTCATTTTCCAAAACCGCTAAGCAAATATATACAGTTTCAGTACATACCACATAGAGACGCTGTTGTTGCTGCTGCTCTAGTTAAATTTCAGCCTCTGGATCTGATTGTGGATCATAAATATACGCTGAATCTGACTGTTAGCCATGGTTTGTTTTGGTTGGTTTTGTCCTCACGTAATGTCACAGCTTCCAAACGCTATCAAAGCAAAAGCCTACTGGCGCTCGTGATTCTTTAGCTCCGCCCACACGTCACGCCTACAGACGCTCGTGTTTTTCCGGGAAAAATCGGTACAGACTATCTTTCTCTTATGAATATAATAAAACTAAAGACTTTTTGGAGTTATGAAGGATGCAGTACTACTCTATAGGTACTCAAGATTAACAGGATATTGAGTGAAAACGAGCATTTCACCCCCCCTTTAAGAATACATATTCATGTTTAGTATGTATGTGTTTGAATCTGCTTGCTTGAAATGTTTCTGACCATCAGTTATTTGTCAAATGTATCATATTCTTGTTATAGGAATCATGTCCAAAATTATACCCTGCAAGAGCGGGAAAATTCTGACCATGTGCTTGATAAGATAACATATGATTTATGATACCCCGAGCAAAGACAATATCTAATTGTTCAAGACAACATTTGAGGTGTGGCCAAAAGGCCAGTTTAAATACTCAGGACACCATCAAATTCTGCTTTTAGCTTTGCTTCTTAGCTTTTACTATTAGTCATGCCTGATTTTAGCATTTTAGCTTTTAGCTTGTTGCTTTGCTTTTAGTCATGCTTTTAGTCATCACTAGCGTTCTTTGAGTGCGGTTCCAGCGTGCTGCTACTTAGCCACGATGAGAAGAAACACCACCTAGTCTCGTCAAACTTTACTTCTGTTTTTTTACTTTAGTTTCTTTTCTTTTCTGTTTGAGAGTTTCGTGTTTTGAGTCAAGTTTTGTAACGCCATGTCTCCGAGTCTGACCTCGAGTACCCGTTTAACTTCAACCAGCCCACACAACTCCACATCGTCAGCCAATGCCCAACCACAGGCTTCCCAAGACGTCACTTTAACGATTACTGAACTTCCAGCCAATCAGAGACATCGGGAAACCCCCTTTCAATGACAACAAAGAGAACGTCTCGGTTACGTACGTAACCCTCGTTCCCTGATGGAGGGAACGGAGACGTTATGTCCAACGACATATGGGGTCTCACCTGGGAGGCCAATCATCTCTGAATTTAAGAGAAAAAGCCAATGAAAATTGGCTAGTGGATTAACATACCTGAGCCACTCCCAGTGCCAACGGGTATAAATAGGTGCATCCACTCATTAGGTTTTACGCTGAGGAGCCGAGAACCTGTCCCGGCAACAGCGACCGGTTCAAGGTTGTGGCATGGGGACATAAGGTCTCCGTTCCCTCCATCAGGGAACGAGGGTTACGTACGTAACCGAGACGTTCCCTATCTGTCGGTCACTACGAGTTATGTTGTACGACATATGGGGTCCTATGGAAAACGCCACAACCTGAACATTGTCACAACCCTGTGGCACTGCAATTGTCGACAAGCCCTGGTGTGCCACAAAAGCTACGCTTAAGGTCGTAACCTTCCCAAAGCCCCAGCGCAAATTCACTGACCTTGGTACCGAAGGGGCCAAAAGGTGAGTACATCGCTGCTGGAGAAGGCCACGCTGCTGTTCTGCCCACATAAAGTTAATGGAAGGGATTTGAACCTCCAGAGAAAGATTGCTTCAAATCTTCCCTATTTGTTCTTTCAGCTGGCAAAACAATGGGGAAGCGAGCCTTAGGAAAAGGTCGCTACGGAGACCACATCCTACCCGTAGGGAGGTGACATGTGGATACACTGATATGAACTGACCCAGGGGGCAGTACTACATATGGAAGGGGTCTCTGAGGCAGGTCCTACCTTGGAGTAGGGATGGAACGGCTGCCAGAAGATACTGATACAACAGGTCTGTCAAGGGAAGACACGGGTTTGCCAAGAGGGAAACCTTACCGTGGAAGAATACACATATGGGATTACCTGTAGGGAACTAAGCCATATGAACACCTAGCCCAGTACAGGGGCTGACCGGACTCCAGGCATGCTAACACCAGTACTGGGCCGGGCGACAGACTGCTCCGCCAAGTCTGACTGCCGAGGGTGCTGGAGGATGCTCGACCAGGGTACGCCAACCGGGGAACTCTACTGGGAGAAGAAAGGCGCTCACAACCCCGTGTTAGGGGGAATGGCGCAGCAAGCTTGACACCGGGCCAGCCCTTCCCGCCAATTACCTGTTACCCAACACACGGGAAGAAACTGGCTCTACACGGAGGTTGTAAAACCTCGCAAAGGTGTTAGGTGTCGCCCAGCCCGCAGCTCGACAGATGTCTGCCAGAGAGGCGCCGTGCGCCAGCACAGGAGGCCACACTCCGTGTGGAGTGGGCCCTCACCCCCAGGGGGCACGGCTCGCCTTGGGAATGGTAAGCCAAGGCGATGGCATCCACTATCCAGTGGGCCAACCTCTGCTTAGAGACAGCCTTCCCCTTTCTGCTGACCTCCAAAGCAGACCAGGAGCTGCTCAGAGCTTCTAAAGCTCTGGGTGTGGTCCACGTATATGCGAAGCGCTCTTAGGGGAAACAGCGAAGATTCGTGATTCGTGAAAAGACTCCACTTCAGAGCATAGGCCTACCTCGTAGAAGGGGCTCTAGCCTGATTGATAGTGTCTACCACCGCTGGGGGCAGATCGCTTAGGTCTGCCGTGTCCCGTCTAGAAGCCACATGTGGAGGTTCCAGAGATCTGGAAGCGCGTGCCAAATGGTGCCAAGCCCCTGAGAGAGGAGCTCTCTCCTCAGGGGGATGCGCCAGGGAGGGGCTGTCACGAGGAGAATGAGTTCCGAAAACCAGGTCCGGGTGGGCCAGTAAGGCGCAACCAACAGGACCTGTTCCTCATCCTCCCTGACCTTGCACAGTGTCTGTGCGAGCAGGCTCACAGGGGGAAACGCATACTTGCGTAAAGCCCGAGGCCAGCTGTGTGCCAGTGCATCTGTGCCCAGGGGGGCCTGGGACAGGGAATAGTACAGCTGGCAGTGGGAGGACTCGTGGGAAGCAAACAGGTCTACCTGGGCTTCCCCGAATCGACTCCACATCAGCTGGACCGTCTGGGGATGGAGTCGCCATTCCCCGGGGAAAGTGAGCTGTCGTGAGAGCGCGTCGGCTGCACGATTGAGCTCCCCCGGAATGTGGACAGCGCGCAGTGACTTGAGCTACGTCTGACTCCAGAGGAGGAGATGGCGGGCCAGTTGAGACATACGACGTGATGGGGCAGATCAATTAGGTCTGCCGCGTCCCGTCTAGAAGCTACACGTGGAGGTTCCAGAAATCTGGACGCGGGTGCCAAATGGTGCCAAGCCCCTGAGAGAGGAGGTCTCTCCTCAGGGGGATGCGCCAGGGAGGGGCTGTCACGAGGAGCATGAGTTCCGAAAACCAGGTCCGGGTGGGCCAGTAAGGCGCAACCAACAGGACCTGTTCCTCGTCCTCCCTGACCTTGCACAGTGTCTGTGCGAGCAGGCTCACTGGGGGAAACGCATACTTGCGTAAAGCCTGAGGCCAGCTGTGTGCCTCAGGACAGGGAATAGTACAGCTGGCAGTGAGGGGACTCGTGGGAAGCAAACAGGTCTACCTGGGCTTCCCCGAATCGACTCCAGATCAGCTGGACCGTCTGGGGATGGAGTCGCCATTCCCCGGGGAAAGTGAGCTGTCGTGAGAGCGCGTCGGCTGCACGATTGAGCTCCCCCGGGATGTGGACAGCGTGCAGCGACTTGAGCCACGTCTGACTCCAGAGGAGGAGATGGCGGGCGAGTTGAGACATGCAATGTGATCGTAGACCGCCCTGTCGGTTGATGTACGAAACAGCCGCAGTGCTGTCCGTGCAGACCAACACATGCTTGTCCAGCAACACCGGACGAAACCGTCGCAAAGCTAGATTCACTGCCAGCAACTCCAGACAGTTGATGTGCCAAAGCAATCGAGGTCCTGTCCAGGACCCTGAAGCTGCCTGCCCGTTGCATGTCGCGCCCCAGCCCGAGTTGGAGGCATCTGTTGTGACAACACTTGTTCTAAGGGCACGCCGGCCCGTAGAAAGGCAAGGTCCGACCAGGGGCTGAATAGGCGCCGACACATCGGTGTGGTGGTGACACGGTGTGTACCGCGGCGCCATGCCCATCTCGGGACTCGGGAGTGCAACCAATGCTGATGTGGCCTCATATGAAGCAACCCGAGCGGCGTGACTGCGGCTGCGGATGCCATATGCCCCAGGAGCCTCTGAAAGTGTTTCAGTGGTACCACTGTCCTGCCTCTGAAGGAACTCAGGCAGTTCAGCACTGACTGGGCACGCTCGCTGGTGAGACGTGCCGTCATACTCACCGAGTCTAACTCCATACCGAGATAAGAGATTCTCTGCACAGGGGAGAGCTTGCTCTTCTCCCGGTTGACCTGAAGCCCCAACTGACTGAGGTGCCGGAGCACGAAGTCCCTGTGATTGCACAGCTCGTCTCGGGACCGGGCCATAATGAGCCAGTCATAAAGATAGTTGAGGATCCTGATGCCCCCTTCCCAGAGTGGGGCAAGGGCGCCCTCCGCAACCTTCGTGAAGACATGGGGGGACAGGGAGAGCCTGAAGGGGAGGACCTTGTACTGCCTCGCCTGACCCTCGAAGGTAAACCGCAGAAACGGTCTGTGACGAGGGAGGATCGAGACATGTACGCGTCTTTCAGGTCGATTGCTGCAAACCAATCCTGGGGCTGGACGCATTTGATAATGCATTGCGAACTGAATCGCGTAGCCGAGTCGGACCATCCGCATGAGCCAGCATGACGGGTTGGGCAGCGCAAGCCACGCTCCGAGACTCCATACAAGTGGCACCAAAGGGACACTCGACGCACCCGCAGTGGTGCAGCGATGGGGAGTCGTGTCGGAAGGCCCAGAAGGCATTGCGTCCTGAGTCATCACAGCCACACTCCCAGTGTTCCAGAAGAACTCTCAGCACGGGGCGGAGCTGGTGTGGAGGATGCAGGGGGGCGCCCACGGCGACGAGCATGCTGAGGCGCTGCCAGCGACAGAGTGGTGGCAACCGGAGGAACACGTCGGGGCAAGATGTGTTGGATGGCCTTAGTCTGCTTTTGTACCACCGAGAACTGCTGGGCAAAGTCCTCGACAGTGTCGCCAAACAGGCCTGCCTGGGAGATGGGAGCATCGAGAAAGTGGGCTTTGTCCATGTCCCTCATCTCAGCCAGGTTCAGCCAGAGATGCCTCCTGGACCACCAGCATGGACATCGCCTTCCCGAGGGACCGCGCCGTGACCTTCATCGCCCGTAAGGCGAAGTCAGTCGCCGTGCGCAGCTCCTGCATCAACCCCGGGTCGGTACCACCCTCGTGCCTTGGCTTGGTGTACCTGCATGATAGCAATGGCATGCAGGGCAGAGGCAGCTTGGCCCGCAGCACTGTAAGTCTTGGCAGCGAGCGCGGCCGACAGCTTACAGGCCTTGGACGGGAGACTCGGACGATTCCTCCAAGTGGCGGTGTTTTGTGGGCACAGGTGCACCACAACCGCTCTCTCCACCTGGGGAACCTCCACGTACCCCCTGGCTGCCCCGCCATCGAGGGTGGTGAGGATGGAAGAGGGAGACGAGCGGCTTCTGGCCATGAAAGGGGCCGTCCACGACTTCGTCACCTCTTCATGCACCTCCAGGAAGAAAGGCACCGGAGCAGAATGAGGTTGTGAGCAGCGTCCCGCGCCGAGAAACCAATCAGCCAGCCGCGAGGGCTCGGGACTGGGCGGTGTAGTCACCACCAGCCCGATACTCACTGCTGCCCGGGCAAGCATGGCCGACAACTCCAAGTCAGATTCGGCAGCAGCGACAACACCCGAGGGGGGCAGCCCTGCCGAATCCTCATCATCAGAGGTCGATAACCCATCCCCCAATGCAGCAATCGACATCTGATCTTCGGGCGGTGCACCGAAAGACACGCTGGGACCGCTGTGAGACGGCCCAGCAGAATCAATCAGCAGCTGCACGGGACAGGCACTGCGGGAGGAGTGAGAGGTCCGTGGGGCGTGGCCCGGCGGAGAAGCTCTCACTGTAATCCTCAGATCTCCCAGAGCACCAGCCGGCGGTCCTCTGCTCGAGTCAAAGAGACCGGGACGGGTGGCGACAGAGGGGTCTGCTGCACTCCCCTTGAGGAGTGAGAGACGCGATCGCAGCGCTGCCATGTTCATACGCCCACAATAGACGCATGAATCATCCACGAGCACAGCTTCAGCGTGTTGGACGCCCAGACACTGCAGACAACGCTCGTGACCGTCAACCGAAGACAGGAAATGACCGCATCCAGAAGGACACGGACGAAACGACATCTTGAAAAAGACACGAATCATCCGTGATTTGCTCTTTTAGAATACTCTCTCTTTTAGCCGAAGCGCCCAGGAGAATCGCCGTCACAGGGACACCGCTGTACCGCGCCGTCACACCGACCAGGAACAGCTTCTTAACACAAAGATGAATTGGCTTTGTAGTGACTGCTCTCATCAACTACTCAGCTCCGAAGCAAAAATCTGATGAGTGGATGCACCTGTCGCCCTATTTATACCCGTTGGCACGGGGAGTGGCTCAGGTATGTTAATCTACTAGCCAATTTTCATTGGTGCTTTCTCTTAAATTCAGAGATGATTGGCCTCCCAGGTGAGACCCATATGTCGTTCGACATAACTCGTAGTGACCGACAGATAGGGAACCCCCTTTACACAGGAGATGCAAGTAACTCGTCCAGACATTTGCACTGGTGTATCTAATATAATTTTAATCTCATTGAGGAACTCAATGCGAGGGTAAATTAAGTTATTGATGGCTGTTCATGTCTATGCTGTAAACTTGGGATTCCACATTTTCGTTCTCATAAACTCATTCTTCCCTAACTTTCTATCTTCCTGCAACTTGTGTGAATGTGTGAGTGCGTGTGCTTATGTGTTAGATTAGTTTATATGTCTTAGATTTATCTAATAAGCCTTATTCATATTGAAAAGAGAAGTATCTTGTGTTTTGTGCTTACAAGTTAATGTCTAAGGGGCCGTTCACATATCGCGCCTAAAAACACGTGGAAAACGCTAGTCGCGCCGCTTTCTCCTTCTTTCCAAAGCGCTCTGGCAGTTGCGCCCCTGAGGCGTCTGCCTTTGCTAAACAACCATGACGTGCTCTCTCCATGAAGACGTGGAAATTTCAGCAAAGGATAAATGAATTTGCAGCACTAAAAATCTGTTGCAGTAGCTCTGCTACTAAATTTATGTCAAAATGGCAATCCATATACAACTATGATCAGCTGTTCCTTCATCTTGGCTGAGCTTTCAACGTTGTTAAGGGAAAGGATGAAGCTGATTGGTTAGTTCTTGTCACATGACCCAAGGTGCGCTTGCGGCATTCTGAAAAGTTGAAATGTTTTTAACTCGATGCGGTGCGGACACGCCTGGAAAAAACGGGCGCGTCGCACCACGTGCGCGTCGCGACCACTTTGCTTCCATTATGAGCGGGCATACTGAGCGCGCAAAAGACGCGATATGTGAATGGCCCCTTAAACTGCCGATCTTGTTACTGTGTTAATTGATAGTGTTTTCACTATACTTTGGATATTAATATCCAGCGCAGATTTGATGTTAAACGGCTCGTTCAGTGAATCGCAGGGCGTCTCAGTAATCAGCCGTGAAACAGTGATTCTGTTCAAATTCCATTTAAAATCTTAAATGATTCCCTTTGAGCTAAATTGACCTGTTTCGCTTACATCGCTGTCCCTTCAGAAAACTCGTGCACATCCCTAGTCCTCCTATGTATTATATGTAGCTGTTGTTGTAATGCTTAATTATTATTGTTTGGGATTTAAGACAAGTCTGGGGCTGTCTTAAATTTAAGAATTTATTTAAGATGATTTTTAAGAAGATTCTTTTCAAGAATTTGAATTATTCTTAGGTTTTGTCTTAAGAATAATTTTAAGAAAGAAGGTAAGAATATTCTTAAGATACATTTTTGGGAATACAAAATATTCATAAGTTAAAAAATAAGAAGAAAATTAAAGTTAAGAAGAAATTTCTTAAGAATGTTTTGTGAATCCGGCCCCTGATGACCAGGTCATGCTTACCTACCGATTTCCTTTCCATGGGATCATGGTTAACGGCAATCACAGCGACATAGACTTTCAGGGTGGACAGAGACAGCCTTCGCTCCAGCCCTTGCTGACCATGTCATGATTACCTACGGATTTCCCTTCCACTGGGTCATGGTTAGCAGCGATTGCAGTGACATAGACTTTCAGGTTCCAGCCTTGACTGCAGCCCTTGCTGCAAAAAAGACAGCATGGCCCTGACCGGGCATCTACAGGGGTATTCTCGACAAGAGGAACTTTGCTTTGCTAACTTTTCTCACTGTCCTCTATCAGTGTGCCAAATTTCTATGGACTACCAGGGCACTCCAGCTGGTGATTGTAACAGGCGCATTAAGGTAGTTGCCTAGAAAAAAAAAATTAAAAAATTATATATATATCTGTTCGCCTAGCCGTCTATGTAATATTTAGGTGGCCATATGTGCCATTCATACAGGACACGTCCCGGACAGGATTTTAAAGCTGTCATGTGATGCGATTCCATGAAGTTTCTACTTGGCTTATATCAAAACTGTCTTACATTCTTCTTTAATTTTTTTAATTTTATTTATTTTTTATTTAGTTTTGAAGCTGAAACATGCATTATATGCAGAGATAAAGATCTTTTTTCCCCAAAAAGTCTTAATTTGTGTTCATCTGAAGAACATAAATAAATGGGGCGGCATGACAGTACAAAGGATGGAATTTGCCTTTGAAGGCTTTATTTTTTGTGTTAAACTTTGTTGTATTTTAATTGCTTTTCTATGCACTAGATGACATGCAGTCATTGTACTTTCAACCAAATCTTTGTATTTCTGTCTGACCAAATATTTAGGAATTATTTTTCTTAAGCATTTTCACTTAGCATTGAGATGATTCAACGTGATGAAACACGCACCTCTTTATTTATTTATTTTAATAACCATTTTAATTTTACTCAAGTCTTTTAATTGAGTAAAATGCTCACTGAATATATGTATTTTCACTGGAGTATAATTTTTGAGTACTTTTTACACCCTGTTGAAACAGATTAATGGTATTAAATAAAACTTTTTACACTTTTCTAAACAACTAATGAACACAATCTATGAAACTTAAAGCACACTGTATATATATTATAAGACCTCAAAAGACAAGTTTTCTGTATATAAATCTAATACCTCACATATTCTATTTAACCCAGTAAACTACCGTTTTACACAGAATTGTATGCATACTAGACTTAAAACAGATGCCATGAAAATAGGTCATGTGTATTTTATTACTAGCTAAGTCAATAACAAATAGATTGTTTGGTTCCAAAGAGGAGTCTGTTGCCTAAATCTCTATATTAGTTTTTTAAAAAAGGATGTAAATTATAAATTAAAATAGAAATAAGCATTTTGCATCAATTTGACATTCAGCAGTACCCTACTGTACATGACACGAGTACTAAAATATTTTCCCTCCACATTTACCAGTCAAGTCCTGTCATACATTGAGTGCATTGATAATATGCTAATAATGTATCAGTAAATATTCATTTGGTAAACTGGTATTACTGTGTGAAGCAATCATTTTTAAAAGGGGGTGAATGTTTTGATATAGTAATAAAATTGTTCTCAAATGACCCCTTGAGTTTGAGCTGCTCTCTGGACCCAAGATAAAATTATTAACCCTGAAAAATATTTTGTGTCACTATTCTTCTAATAATTCTGCTGTTTTCTACATCTACATTTCGATGAAAAAATGGTAATAGCATCCATTGCAGTCTTTTAGGTCTTAACATAATTCGTTTTTTGTTATTATTAAATATAGAATGGCGTATGGATGACTGTAATTATTTTGTTGTGTGCCGGGAAATTGATTTTCTTTATTTGACTTGAAGTTAAACATTGACCACTGAATGTAAATATAATCCTCCTGCTGACTATAAAAATGCCCCGTCCATTTGCTTCTGTATTTGCTTCTTAATCTCAGCTCAACTTGGAATAAACAGCATGGAGTGTAAGCAGCAGTTGAAATGGTTAATACTTGCAATGATATGTCCTCTTATTGCAGGTAGGTCTTTTTGCTTATTAACAATGCACTCTGAAATATACAGACAAAAAATTTTGGAAATAAAACAGCAACAACTGACAAAAGTTACTTCCGTCATATTTTTCGTGGCTTCCTCCAATAATCTGTCTGTTTCTGCTACAGGTGCCCCATCCTCCATGCCCAAACTAGAGAGTTCATGTCCCAAAGAGAATCTAAACATTAAAGGAGGAACGATTGTTCTTTCTAAAGGCTATTCAGAAGGGAGTCTTCTAAAATACATCTGTCCGGATGGATATTACCCGTCGGTTCGGTCACGTCTGTGTCAAGATGGACAGTGGACCTCAAAGATCAAAACCAGAAAAACCCCAGAGTGCAAAAGTAAGTAATTAGTAAAGTCATTATTTGTTTCATTATATCATGAATAAATGCTGGACTTATTTCTTTTTATTATACTCATCTACTGTATGCATTTATCCTAGAGATCACATGTCCAAATCCCCGTGTTTTCGAGAATGGAGAGGTGATTCCATATAAAGACAAGTACTATGTAAATGACACAACCACCTACTCATGTCATTCCGATTATACATTCCGTGGCACAGCGGAACGTGTTTGCAAGCCTAATGGGAAGTGGAGTGGAAGCACACCAATTTGTGGACGTGACTGTGAGTAATCGCTATCGATTTTTAAATATGTAAGCACACAGAATTTTCCATGTGCTAGTCTGATTTAAAATAAATCTCTTAAAGTAAAATTCATATAACAGAGTCCTTGGGTTCATCTTAAAAATAGACTACTTTGTACTTCTATTCTGTTTTTATCTGATGACACTTGAGTTCATCAGGGTTTTAGCAGAAATTTCTCTCCATGCATCTGACTAAAACAGGGTTTTTCAAACGTAGGTCCAACATTCTCCACTTCCATTTGTCTGTTTATTACTGTCTCACAGCCGATCACTGTCCTGATCCTGGTGTTCCCCCTGGTAGCAGTCGAACAGGGAACATGTTTAACATAGACGACAAAGTCACGTACCGCTGTCAGAGTCCATTGACCTTGATTGGCTCTAAAGTGCGAGTGTGTCTGGATGGAGGCCAGTGGTCAGGAACAGAGCCACAATGTTACGGTAAGTCTTCTAAAAGTTACATCCAAAATCATGTGCTTTGCAGTACATGTTTTCACAAAAATAAGTTCTTGTAAGATTTAGCTAATAAAAAAATGGCTTTCCTGGACAATGCACCTATAATGTTGTTGTTGTGTTAATACTGTACAGCTGATTACACATATGACACCCCAGAGGAAGCATCAGAAGCTTTCAGCAGTTCTCTTAAGTCAAATCTAGCAGTTACTCAACAGCATGAAAAAGAAGGTAATTTTGTGTGTCTTAAAGCATAATCCTACAGACTCACAACTTTTTAAAATCTTTATTAATAATTGCAGTGCTTGGAATAAAAGACCAAATCATATCAGCATATTTAAAATGTTGTATTCCTTCTTTCTTCAGATCAGCAGGGGAAGAAATTAACTATGAATCAGGGGGGAAAACTTGATATTTACATTGCCGTGGATGCATCTGAAAGCATAAATGAGAAGGATTTTGAAAAAGCAAAAACCACCATTAAAATGCTTATAGACAAGGTATGACACTTGTCAAATCCTCAGAGGTTGCTGTAGTAAACCACTTATTTAAGCATTGTATTTAGGCTACTGATATGTATGTTGTGCATCCTTTCCTAAAAAAAAAAACAAACTAAAACAAACAAACAAACAAACAACAAAAAAACTTGTGACAAGATGCTGTGAAAAATGAACCTAACTTAGACTTATATTGTCAGAATCCTCCAATCTGAGCATTAGTGTGTTTCAGGAGGTTATAGTCTCTCAGAGTGCACTGCAAACTTGCTGCATCTGAAAATCCTGTTTCACATTATGGAAACATGAACTGCACTGAAATCCAGCATTTTGATCAGAAAACAGACATATGTCTCAACCATCTTTGAATTCTCAATGCTCTTTCCCCAAAAGATTAGTTATTACCCAGTCTCCCCAAACTATGAGATCCTGATATTTGCTACAGAATTTACACGGATAATCTCTATGAGGGACTTCAAAACTAATGAAGATGCAAGAAACCTAATGAATATTTTTAAAGAGCTTGACGACTTTAATTATGAGCGTAAGTATTCTGTTTGAATGTCTCTTTTTGAGTCTTATTGTATAAATAGATATAATTAGATTTTTTTAAATTATTATAACAGAGTAATGTACTATGCAAAAATTATACATTTAAACCTATAGTAAATTGAGAAAAATGCAATTATTTATTGTTGTCCAATGTGAAAGTAAAAATGATAACAAATGTTACATTATTATTATTATTTTTTTAAATCTCATTTTATTTTCTGATTTTAATTCAGATTTAATCAGTTGTTTCTATCAGAAAATGTTTATCATAAAATTCTGATGTGAAAAAAAAAAAAAAAACAGGTCAAGGTCAAAAAACAGGTACCAATATCGCCAAAGCCTATTCAGCCATTTTGGAGAGCATGAAACTAGAGGAGATGAACAATGCAACAGCCTTCAATGAGACCCAACACATCGTCATACTGTTCACTGATGGTATTAAATTTTCAGTATTTACATACAGTACAATTCAGTATATGCATATATAACTGTACTTAAAAAATATTTCCTACCTAAGTTCTTTATCGGAGCAAATAAATTAATATATTAATAAAATACTCCATGCACAGTATTATAGATTTTCAAATGAACAAATATTCACTGGGATTTCATCTTGCTTCATAGGTCAGGCAAACATGGGGGGGAATCCCAGACCTAAAGTGGAACAGATCAAACATCTTGTCACTAAAAATCTTGCAAACAGAGAGAAGAATCTTGGTGAACATGAAATTTATTAATCATAATTATATTTTTAACACATATTAGTTTAATCTTTATCATTGATTTCATATTGATATGGATGCGTCCTCTCTTTCCAGATCTTTATTTATTTGGAGTTGGAGATGATGTGAATCAAGAAGACATAAATGGCTTAGTGTCACAGAGGGACCAAGAAAAATATTTCTTTAAGCTTAAAGACTTGACAGAGGTGCAGGCGATGTTTGACGACATGATTGGTACTGTATCTGCACTTCACCCTAAAGTTACATTTCTGTAATTATTTAATCACTTTCATGTTGCTCATGTTTCTGTAAAACATAAAAAATAAAAATAAAAACAAGCAAACAAAAACCAACACTTTTGCGTGACACTAGTGTTTGGATGAATCAGTTTTGCAGTTCCTGACCTCTTGTAATAATTCTTTATAATTAACTCAGTGTAAATTGCTGTTGTTATTATTATTAACCCTTTATACCTGTTTCCTTACACAGACGAGAGCACCAGTGTAGGATTGTGTGGGATTGTGTGGGAAGGCTTGGAAAATAAACGCCGTGCATTCCCCTGGTTGGCACAGATTAATATTGCAGTGAGCATTACATTTTTATCACTTTATTATAGAACTCAATGAAGTTGCATGTTATGGCTAAAGAGTTGAATCATGCCAACCATATGAACATCAGACTTCTCTGCTCTTCATGCAGCATCCTTCTACATCTAAAGGTTCCAATTGCATGGGTTCATTAGTTTCCTCAAGTTACATCTTGACAGCGGCTCACTGCTTCAAAAAGGGAGACACACCTGATAGGATAATAGTTAAACTGGAAAAAGACCTGGGTATGTCCTGATATATTTTCATATTTCCAGACTGAAATAAAACGTGTCACAAGGTAAATCTTATTAATGATGTTTAATTTTCTTTTGCAGTAGTAAAAGTGAAAAATTACACAATTCATCCTGATTATAGACCAACAGCAAAACAGCATATGGGAATACAAGAATATTATGAATTTGATGTAGCTCTTATACAGCTGGAAAAAGCTGTTGAGATGAGTTTTAATCTACGGTGAGGAGATTAAACACCTTCAACATGTGATGTTACTTTAGAAAGAATATGAAAAAAGAAGAAGAAGAAAAAAGCTGAACTAATTAAATAATATCATGTGTATTTCTCTTCAGACCAATCTGCATCCCATGCACAAGAGAAACCAATGGAGCTCTGAAACTTTCAGAAAGTGAAGGGACTTGCATAAAACATGGTAAAGTCCCTGTCAGACATGTTGTATACATATAAGAACCATAAGAAATATGAAACATAACTTCATTTAAACATGTGAATGCGTTTAATGAAACTTACCAAACATAAAATGTCAAATTTTGTTCTCCTTGTATTTGATACAGAGGAAATACTAATGAACAATGAGCTTGTGGAAGCTGCTTTCACATCTGATATGGATACTGATAATAGTCCAAAAAACATAAAAAGTATCACAATCAAGCGTGGAAAATATGTAATGATTTTTCTTATTTATAATCTTTCCAATCTGTGTAGTTTGAAGAGCTTCATTTATGTTGATTTATTAATGCAGAGGCTATCTATCTTTTTCAGACTTCCATTATAGTGTATAAATGTTCTTGAATATTTAGAATTACATTAACATATAAATAAACAAAAAGCAACAAAACTTTACCTTTGACTTCATGGAGCCTTTAAAGTTTCATGAATTTCTGCACAACCATTTGTTAGTGCTTGAATTATTGTTTTGACATTGAACATTAAGGTGCTATATTCACCTGAAAACATTATGTGAATCTCTTATGGATAAAAAAAAAAACATATTTCAGTCATCAACAAGCTAAAAACACTTGGTGTACTTTTTCTTTAGCGGGATGCTTGTGTTGAAGATGCAAAAAAAGCCAAAGTAATCAGTGTGGAAAATGCGAAGGAAGCAGTTACAGACAATTTTCTGTGCAGCGGTGGTATTGAACCAAAAACAGATGATGTTGCCTGCAAAGGTATGTTTGATTTTTGCCGTCAATATGGCAGCTTTTATTTGGTTTTAATCTACTGTATCTATTGATAAAATTTTAATCATTAGAGATCTAAAATTGATTTATACAATTCTTATATAGTTTCTTGTGCGGTGTTATTTTGTAACAGGTGATTCAGGTGGGGCCACTTATGTGAATAAAAAAGGTCGAGTGATTCAGGTGAGATTTCTGTTTCCTTTGAAAACAGTTTTGATGATGTGGCTGTAAAATCTCATGTACATTGAGTTACATATTACAATTAAATGAGTGAAATTAAAGACTCATTTGAGAGAAGCTGAGAACTATGAATGTTTTTTAAGTCTGTAAAATCTTTGATAGGTTGGTGTTGTTAGCTGGGGAGTGAAGGATGTCTGCAAGGAAAAAAGGAGATTCACTTCGGATGCAGACTCCAGAGATTACCATTCAAATCTGTTCAGTGAGAAGATACGATCATTCCTTAAAGAACACCTAGAAAATGACCGCATAGGACAACCTCTTACATTCTTGTGAATGCTTTACCAGACTAAAACTGTTTGAGTGCAGTCTGATAAAACACTGATTTATTTTTTGATTAATATATACAACTTAATAAGTCAAATAGCTGGTCTTTGTTAAGAATGTCAAACATTTATTATCAACATTCTTTCATGTTTTATTCATTCAATGTCATGTCTCTATGTCTATGTTGGAGTGGGACAGCCTGAGTTTCATTACTGTTGCAATTTCACTAGTTGTTTCCATCGGCCTTGAGAATGATAGTAGCAAAAAATATAAATAAAGCCTAAAAGTATGTCACTAAACCTGCTGTGTTAGGGCAGAAGTGTAATGGAGACAGTATGAAGATACATGAAAAATGACAGCTATGGCATTGATCAGACAAGAACCATTGCCATGCTAACATGAATTCCAAACACACTTGTTAGGCTGGATGTCCCATAAAGTACATAAGTCATTTTGTGCAAAGAGCTGGTCTTTGATAAAAAGAATAAAAATGTTAAACATTTATTGTCAACAGTCTTTCATGTTTTAGTCTTTCAGTATTATGTCCTTTTTATGTCTATGTTGGTGCAGTACTAGGGTTGGCACCTTCACCGAGGTAAAATAAGGCACACCTATTCACAACCAACCAACCCCCCTCATCTGTGCAACCAAAGAAAGAATAGTTAGCATGTTTGGTCTCAAGCTTTTGCCATGGCATTAGAACTGGTTTAAAAATAAAAAAAAATAAAAGAGCCTTTACAAGTGTTGTGGGTTGGGATGCACCAACGGACAGGAGTTTCCATATAAAAATTTCATTTTCGAAGGAAAATATACCCCCCCACCCCGCAACCCAAAAAAACTTCAGAATCATCGGGAAGAAGGAGGCGGGAACCGGTAGACAATCAAAATGAGAGCTTTAATAATAAAATAAAGACAAAAGAGCGCAAACAAAATCAAAACACAAAATAAATCCAGGCCTGGTCCTCTCTCATCCTTCACTGTCGTCGCTCCTGTTTTATATCCTTCCATCTCCTCCGTGGGACTCGAGACCAGTGGGTCAAGCAGGTGTCGCTCATTTCTCAATCACTCTACCGGCCTCGCCCCATTCTCCCTCTCGTCACACCCACATTCTTCAAAGTATCTTCTTTTATGTTCAACAGAAAAGAAAAAGAATTAAGGTCTTGGAAAAATTTATGGGTTTGCAAACAATGAAAAAAATTGTCATTTTTGTGTGAACTATCTGATATTTACGATCATTCTGGTAGCATGTGAAGGAAGCATTAATGAAAACAGAAAGAGACAATGGTAGGTTTAGTAACATTAGCCTTACAGAGAGCCAAGAAGCTCTTTTGGAAAACAAAATATGAAGCGTGATGCTTACTTTGTCTGGAGTCTGGAGGCTTGCGCACAAAGTGCTGGTATTGATCCCTCTTTCAGAAGTTATCTTTGCACTCCAGCGCTGAAGTGGCCCCGTTTGTGAGGCAGTCACAACATTAGCATGTTTGAAGCACAAACATTTTGGATTTTTCAGTTTTGGAAAAATGAAATTTTTATATGGAAACTCCTGTCCGTTGGTGCATCCCAACCCACAACACTTGTAATGGCTCTTTTTTTTTTCTTTTTTTTTTTAAACCAGTTCTAATGCCATGGCAAAAGCTTGAGACCAAACATGCTACCTATTCTTTCTTTGGTTGCACAGATGAGCAGAGAACACTATTTAGAGTCCCAGCCTCAGAGGAGACAAGAGCGAAGTGGATTTATTGATTTATGTACTGTATATTGCTGCTGCCAAACAGATCTAAAATAAACATTTCCCAGTCATTTTACCTTCACAGAACTCATATGTGTTTTTAACATAAACTTGTGTGTTAATGAGAACTTATTTTGGTACTCACATGCTGTGTGACAGCTGCTTTCTGTCCGTGTGCTTCAAATGTATGCTCTCAGATAACCGTACATCAGAAGTTAAACTAATATGGTTTAATATGGCACAATAAACATGATTATCACAACCAAAACAGGAGGTACAAGCTGTAATGATGCAGCTCTATTCTGGAAAAGGGGGCAGGAAGCATCAGCTCATTTGCATTTAAAGAGACAGGCACGGAAAAAAGTGTTTCTGCTTCCATTAAAAATGGGCATTTTCAAAATAATATAATAAATTATCCTTGGGGGTAGTTGGAGCTGAAACTTCACAGACACATTCTGGGCACACCAGAGCCTTATATTACATATCATAAAAGCGGCATATGTCTCCTTTAAATTTTTTCCCTATTTCCTTTTCCCTTATTTCATACATTGTCAATGTCTGTCAACCAACCTCCTACTGCATACTGAATTACATTTCAGAATAAAATAAAGAATTTCTCAGAATTTTAAGATCAATCATGTTTAGAGTCCATGCATGAAGAAAATCAAGTGAGTTTTACCTCGACAAATTGTTTGACAGATTAGTGCATGTCTATAGTCACTTCCTCTGTTTACCTTGCTCTATAAATATGTGGGCTTCCTCGGTTGTTGTTTCACTTGCTGTGTGAACCTGACAAGAACATCATGGAGGGTGAACCATGGCTGAATCTATTCCTGCTCGCAATACTGTGTCCTCTCATAACTGGTATGTCTTCTGGACTTGGATTTAACCAGAAATATAAATATAAACTTCTGTTTTGCTTTTTAAAAGAAAAACTGATTTGAGGGAACTTTAAACCCATAAATGCATTAAATTATTAATTTATTTTCATTTTACAAGAGCAGCAATTCACATTTAATAGTCTGTAGTCCAAACTAGTAGTCCAACATTAGTCTGTGGACAATTTATTGTGGTGTTTACACATTATATTGAAACATCATGTTTTTTAATAGTGTAGCATTTTTTTATTAGCACAATTAATTTGTAATGACACTGATGGTAAAGTAGTCTATTAAAATTTTCTTCACACTAAGGAAAACTGTTATTTTGAGAACTGTTCACTGAAAGATTCTTTCAATCCAGAATGGTTCTTCTATGAATGTGTAAAAAACCTTTTGGAATCTTTTTAATTTTTTGAAGAGTTTACATTTTGTGTTCTTTACATTGCACTTCCGCAACACCATTTTCTTTCCCATCTGGTTCTCTGATATTCCTTGTAGGTGCACCATCCTTTATTCCATGCCCTGATGAGAATCTCAGTATTATTGGGGGGAGATTTGCTTTCTCAGAAGATGGGAGCACTGTAAGATACAGCTGTTCAGAAGGCTATTACCCAACTGTTAGAATCCGTCTCTGTGTTAGGGGGAGATGGAACCCGTTGCCCAAAAAAAAACTCCCAGAGTGCCAGAGTAAGCAAAACATTATCGGACAAATAAGATCATTCATAACTGAAAACACAACACAGGTTACTCACACACACACAAAAAATCCTTTATTTCAGAAGTCACATGTCCTGATCCTCGCGGATTTGAAAATGGAGAGGTGTATCCATATCAGAGGCAGTATTTTGTGAACGACACAACCAACTACTCATGTAATTCTGGCTATGATTTCCGTGGCTCGGGGACTCGTGTTTGCAAGGTGAATGGGAAATGGAGTGGAGGCACACCAGTCTGTGGAAGAAACTGTGAGTGGGAAGTCTCTCTATGCTGTTTAGTGCAATAATAAACATGAATGCTTCATGAATACTCTCCAGATTAAATTGACAATTTAAGCACTCTTAGAAGAATATACGCAAAGATCGTGTCTCAATTCACTTTTCTTAACTTCTTCACTTTCATTGTCTGTTCCTCTTTTCAAACAGCTGATCTCTGTCCTGATCCTGGGATTCCTGCCGGCTGTACAAGAGAAGGCCACAGGTTTAATATAGACGACAAAGTCACGTACCGCTGTGAAAATAAATTTACTCTGGTTGGTTCCAAAGAGCGAGTCTGTCAGGAGAATGGCCAGTGGTCAGGAACAGAGCCCCAGTGTTACGGTAAACCTGTCACCATCCTTGTTTGAAGTACAATGCACTAACTGAAAAGTATCATTCAAAGCTGAACTGAAAAGTACAATTCAGCTTTGCTAATGTTGTTTTTTGTGTAAATACAGCTGATTTCACATATGACAGCCCAGAGGAAGCATCAGAGGGTTTCAGCAGTTCTCTAAAGTCCAGTCTAGCGGTTTCTCAACAACATGAAGGAAAAGGTAGTCTTTTGCAACTCATTTGCCTTCTTCCTGTGCAAGACAATATTTAGTCTTAGGTTACCACTAAGTTCTCTGTGTTCTCTGTGTTTTCAGATCAGTATGGAAAGCAAATACATGTGAATATAGGGGGAAAACTTGACATCTACATTGCTCTGGATGCATCTGCCAGCATAACAAAAGATGACTTACTAAAGGCAAAAACTGTCATTAAAACACTTATCGAAAAGGTATATGAAATAGTATGTTGATAAGACGGTCACAACCTTTCAACTGATTGAACCCTTTAAGCTATCTATTCTTTAGCTAGCTATTCTTTGATATTTCTGCCTATGTTTCATTGCTAGAACACTAGTGTCAATTCAAAATCTCGTGTAATGTTTTATATTCCTAACGAAGCTCTATAAATCGAATGAAAATTTCACCCTATGTTCATTACCGACAGATCAGTTATTACGAGGTCTCCCCAAATTATGAGATCCTGATTTTTGCCACAGACGTTACACGGATAGTCTCCATGAGGGACTTCAAGAGCGAGCAAAGAAATAATCTGTTAGAAATTCTTCAAAGACTGGAGGATTATAACAGTAAGTGTTTTGTTTAGATTTTAATCCGCTTTAAAGGGCATTCATACGGCAAAAATGGAAATGCGTATTTTTGGTGTTGATCAGCCTGCGAGTAAAATGTCTGACACCATATCTTTAAGGACATATTTTAATATTTCACCGATTTGTGACTAACAGGTAAAGGTGAACGAACAGGAACTAATATCGCTCTGGCATATAAGAGCATTTTAGAAAGCATGAAAATCGAGCAGCTGAGAAACAAAGAGGACTTCAAGAAGACCCAACATATCGTCATCATGTTCACTGATGGTATTAGTGATACCACTGTTTATTGCAATATTGATTGGATTTTTTAATTTTTATAAATAAATAATAATAGTTATAATAATTATACTCGTTGGTTAGCACTGCATCTGTTTAAGTGTCTTTTGTTCTTAATGTAAACAAAGGATCACTTTTATTATTCGTTCTTTAGGTCAGGCGAACATGGGTGGTAATCCAAGACCATGGGTGGACGAGATCAAAGAACTTGTAAAACAGAATTCTCCTTCAGAGGAGGAAAATCTTGGTGCGGAAAGACATGAATGATCTTTGACATTCAGAAAATCTTCAAATGCAGCTCAATTGCATTTAACAACTCAGTTCCTTGTTTTCCTTTAATTATCGGTGATACCTTTTTTTTTTTTTTTTTTTTACAGAGCTGTATGTGTTTGGGATGGGAGATAGTGTGAATGCTGAGAGCATTAATGATTTGAAGACTGACAGGGGAAATGAGAAGTTTTTCTTCAAGCTTAGGGACTTGACAGAATTGCAGAAGACATTTGATGAAATGATCGGTAATTCCTTATATCTGTTTTCCATTTAGAAACATGTGCTTTGTTTAGGCTGGGTAAACATATAATGTTAAGTTAATTATTGTCCTCCATGTCTTTTTGTTTCTCATGTTCTTCTTGCCTACCTTTGATCAGATGAGGGCTCCAGTGTAGCATTATGTGGACTTTACAGAGATTATGACGATGAAACTGATTCCCACAAACGTTATAAATACCCCTGGTTGGCAAAGATCACAGTGGCTGTGGGTATCTCTATCCTTGTCTTATTTCTTATAAAAAAAAAAAAATAAGTGGACAAATAAATGGCTTAGCATCACCATGCTAGTTCATCATTTCATGTTAAAAACCTCTACCTTTCTCTGATGCTTTTGCAGCGCAGCAATGGAAAAATGTCAAATTGCATAGGGTCATTAGTCACCTCAAGCTTTATCCTGACAGCAGCTCACTGCTTCAGGTTTGACGACACACCTGATAGAATAACTCTTGATTTCGGTTCAGATAATAAAGGTAATATTGCATGATTTAGAATAAGGGCCTTTTTAATATGTAATGGTGCAAATCTCATCAGTGGTGTTTCCTTTTCTCTTCTTAGGAATAAAAGTGAAAAATTACATACTTCATCCTCGCTATGATGTTGCAGCAAAAAAGAAAATGGGAATACCTGAATATTATGAATTTGATGTGGCTCTTATTCAGTTGGAGGATCCTGTTATTATGGGAGTCGGTCTTCGGTGAGGAGCGCAGGAGTGCATCGTTTTATGCTACTAAAACGTGTTAAAGTAGTGTATTGAATTAATGCTTATTGTATTTGTCTCTACAGAACAATATGCATCCCCTGCACCAAGGAAACAAGTGGAGCTCTGAAACTTTCAGATAGAGAAGTAACATGCAGAAAACATCGTGAGTTACAAACAGATATGTCTGTCAGAAATGTTGCATGTTAGGCACATGTATAAATTTAGGGTAAGATGACACAACCACATTTTTTTTTTTTTTTTTTGCTTTTGACCATGGACAGCACAAAATCTCATCTCAGAACTTTTGATGAATTACTGTGCTCTTTCATCTGAATATCTACATTAGTGAGATTTAATCAGCTGAAACAGTTTGGGGGTTAAAAGTTCCAGGTCTTTGGAAAATAGTAATCTATGACATCACATGGGAACACTTTCCAGTAAGGTTCATTAGTTAACTATTTCAGTTAACATGAACTAAGCATGAGCAATACTTCTACAGCATTTATTAATCATAGTTCAACATTTACTAATGCATTATTAAAATAAAAAGTTGTGCTTGTTAACATTAGCTCATACACTGTGAATAAAAATGAACTAACAATAAACAACTGTTCTTTGATTAACTAACATTAACATAGATTAATAAATGCTGTAATAAATGTGTTGTTCATTGTTCGTTCATGTTAGTTAATACACTAACATTAACTAAAGGAACCTTATTGGAAAGTGTTACCCATTATATTATCATTTTTAAATTATAAAATTATAATTAATTTAAATTATACCCTTGATTTGGCCTAGAAGCCCCCAAGTATGCTTAACTTAATCCTAATTGATTGAAGTCATTCAATTTAATTTAATAGTTTTGCTTTCATGACAAATCTTCAAATAAATATGATCAGTTACATATGTAAATATTCATATACCTGTAATAAACTATAGAGTAAATGTACCATTCAGATGAATCTCTTTTACTGGGATTCTGCTTTATCTGGTATCAGTTATTCAGTTATTACAGTTGTTTTAATATTTCACAATATCGAGTGGCAGTACAAAATATGTATATTATTTACATCTAAAGACTTGCATTGCTAAAATGAAACATACATTTTAACTGTGTTTTTTTTACAGAGGAAGAGCTAATGAGTGGAGAAACAGTGAAAGCTTCTTTCATGTCTGTCGTGGATAATGACATTGAAAATAAACTAATTACAATCAAGCAGGGAAAATGGGTAATGATATGTGGTCTTCTTATCCTTTATATTTTTATTCATCTGTGGTTTCATCATGTTTTTTAAGTTTTTAATGTCAAAGAACTCATAAGAGCAATTAACTAAAAAAAAAAAAAAAAACGTAATTAAATGCATACTTTGCTCAACAGTTATGATTTTATTTTGTCCAAAACTGATACGTCCCTTTTCTTCAGAGGGATGCTTGTGTTGAAGATGCCAAAAAAGCTAAAGGAATTAATGCGACAAATGCTAAAGATATTGTTACAGATAATTTTCTGTGCAGCGGTGGTACTGAACCTACTGTGGATGATGTTGCATGCAAAGGTAAGTTGGATTTTTTTAAGAGGACATAATATTTGGCAGAAATATACCATATATGATGCTATTAAAATCACCATAAAATGTCATATCTTTAGTATCATTATCCTTAATAAATTGAATTTGACACAAGATCTAAACTCATAATGTTGTGCATATCATCAACAGGTGACTCTGGAGGGGCCACTTATGTGGTTCCAGGCAATCGACTAGTCCAGGTGAGTTTTTTTTTTTTTTTATAATTTCTCATGTTTGATGATTGCTTTTAACAGCACACTGAGCTATTTCAAATCATGCATCCCTCTTCAGGAGACTAAATTGTTGTTATTCATGTCTAATTTGAGAAATGTTTGTTTTAATAATATCTGAATAATCTTGGACAGGTTGGTATCGTAAGCTGGGGAGTGGAGGACCTGTGCAAGGACACCAGAAAGCCTAAACCTCGTTCATACACCAGGGATTACCATACAAATCTGTTCAGTGCAGAAGTACGTGAATTCCTTAAACGCTACCTAGGAGATGAGAAACTGGGAACCCCTCTTACATTCCTGTGAACACTGTGTTTAACAGTATTCTATTTGCCTGCTCAGAAACATTATGCACATCTCTCAGTTAACTCAAAATGTATTTTTCTGCTTTGGAATTTGTAAGAAATGTGACATAATAAAAGCATTGTGAAATAATGAACATTTTTTTTTTTTTTTGCATTATTATTAATGTGTTTTAATAATTTTAAGAATAACTTTTTTTATCCAGTGCATGTAATCAGATGTGGTTAATTAACATATTCAGTGCAATCATGAACAACACTTTTCATGAGTGGGGTACAAAATGAAGCTTGAAACTTAATTTCAGTTGATTTAATTGTTTTGCACAATAATAACATGGATATATACAAACATATAATAACACTTTTTATGTTTTTTCCCCTTTATTTTGATTATAAAAAAAAAATCAGTAAAACAGTGAAATATTATTGCAATAAAAATGAAGTTTTTTATTTATTATAATTTATTTTGTCCCTGTGATGCAAAGCTGGATTTTCAGCATCATTAGCCTACTTCAGTCTTCAGTGTCACATGATTCTTCAGAAATCATTTTAAAATGCTAATTTGGGGCTTAATTCTTCAATTATTATTGGTGTTAGTTCTTATTATTGTCAGTGTTGACAGTAATAATGTGGAAAGCATGCTTAATGTGGAAAATATAATTTTTCACAATTCTTTGATGAATAAAGTTCAAGGAACACAGCATTTCTTTAAAACAGAAATAATATGTAACACTATAAATGCTGAATAAAAGTATTATTTTGTTCGACTTACCCTATTATTATTTTACCCTAAACTTTTCAAGCAGCACAACTGTTTTCAATAAATGTTTCTTGAGCACATCAGAGTATTAGAATGATTCCCGAAGCAAATATAATGTTATTTTTAAAAACACATTTCATTGCTTTTGATAACAAATAAGTTAAAACGGTCCGAGAACACCGAACTATTCGTTAAGACGAACTATTCCTGTTGAAAAGGTTCAATGTAGAGCACTTGTGGCTGCCATATGGAATGAGGAAAGCTGATCTAATGGTTACAGCAGACAGACAGTTCAAGCAACTTGATTATCACAGCTTTAAATCATTAATAAAAAGCATTTGCCATGTCCTCTGTTTCCCAGGAGCTTAAAGACACATGAGAGGTTATATGCTGATTTATGAGGCTTAGAATTTCCTTAATCAATCCTTTTTTAATAGCAGGAGTGTATGTTTGGACACAACTAACGTTACTCTTATTTGCCCAAGTATGGCGGCACAACACAACACAGAGTTTGAGTGTTTTCAAACCCAGTGCATAGAAATGAGTTCATATGCAGAGATGATTTTTTAAGCAGGTCTATTTGAAGTAACGTTAGCAAGTCTTCCTGTGCTCTTGTAGTTCAGTCTCCAGTTTCAAATGGCTTGATGCTCACTATGACCCGGTCGCCAATCTATACACATTTTTCTCTTGCATTGGTGAGTCACTGTTGCATAATCTAGCAGGTTTACTTACAAGTCTGTTACACTTCATTCAGATTTGCATGGAGAGAATAAGGTGAGATAGTGTGTTTGTGCCATTGTAAGTGCGCTTAACTTAATGTGCACCAAAACAACAATATTCTTCAAAATATCTACTTTTTATGTTCCACAGAACAAAGAATGTCACGCATGGTCAAGTCAATACAGGTCAATGACATGATACCCACTTTTTATTTATATCAAATGGAGTTTATTTGAAAATAAGTCAAATGTGCAGCTCGTACATATAATGACCTAAAATGCCTTTAATATCTGTTTAAAAATTGTTATTTTAATCTTTCTTGGGGGCAGTAAAGTAAAAAAAAGAAATGTCAAGGTAATACAAATCTCATAATATCATAATGAAGAAATATTAATCCCTAATAGAATAAAAAAAAAAAAATTAATTTAGTTTTTTTTTTTTTTAAAGTGCTCTTTTACATTTGAAAAACTTTTTTTTTTTTCAGCAGATCAAAGTTAAATTTGTGCAACCAACATAAAACAACACAACTGGAAATGATATCACCTGAGAAGACCCATGCAGCTGCAATATTATCTTTTATCTGATGATTCATTGCATTTCTTGTGTAAATTATTCAGGTTCCTCATGCTTGAGCCACAGGAAATGGAGAATTTTGTTCTTCACAAAAAAACCAGCCTATACTTAGACAGGTGCCAATATCTACATATATGCAATGACTCACACATAGACAAAAAAGTAAAAAAAGCACAAATACACAAATTTGTCTCTTTGTTTGTCTCAGACGGTCATTACCTGTAAAGGGATGTTAAAGAAGAACATGGCAGATGAGGATGCAGTTAGCTGCCTGGTGATTGGCACAGAGAACGGTGATGTTTACATATTAGATCCAGAGGCCTTTACCATCCTCTACAAGGTCAGCACATTTACACATGCTTCATATGTGCCTGTTACACACTATGTTCTTCTATTAGCATTTGGCTTTATCATCAGATCATAAGTATCATTAGAACTTATGTTACTTAAAAAAAAAAAAAAAACTTAAATATATAAATATATGAGCTGAGAAAGTTTGCTGGTTAAAGCCATGTAAATGTGTTGTAAAGGTTTTTTATTAAAGCAAAATGTAATTTATAATACAGTTCATTAAACATTAAAGATGATTTATCTGCAAAATAGGAAGTTTAAATGATTTATTTACCAACTTTATTGAAAATCCTCCTTACAGCATTTTTTCCTATAGTTTGAAATTTTCTGAAACAGTGGGACATAAAGAGATGTTTGTTGAAATCATGTGACTTGGTCAGTGAGATACATGCTAATTATTGTTTCTGAACTAAAGACTTCATAATAGAGATCATTATCATTAATGCAAATAGCTTTCCTGCAGTGTTTAGGAACGTTCACACAAAGAACCTTAAAGTTTTAGTTATCATATACTAATTCTATTAGAATAGTCCACGATACACATTTATTGATAATGACACAAAAGAACAGTATAATTGGAATTTCTGATTTTTTTTCCCAGCTCATGAATGATGAATACATTGAAAGTCAATCCGCCTGACTTTAAAGAGGAGCATTTAAAAGGCAGCAGACAACATAACCGCAATGTGCACATATAATCCACAAAATGTTATCATCTTTAGGTGGATGTAAATATGTGTGTAAATATCGTTATAGTTATCAATCTTGATGTGAAGAGGCAATGAAGAATCTTTTTTTTTTTTTTTTTTTTTTTTTTTTAACAAAGGTCAGACCTCCTGTTATGTAGATTTAAATGAATCTATTACTTTTCCTACATAATTTTTAACAAAAAACATTTGGTAAAATATATATTTAGGAGTCTTAGACCTTTCCAACAATATATATAGTTTGTCAAGATTAGATTAGATTTAATTGTAATATAGTGAAGTAAATGTAGGCGTCCCGTAGTGTGACATTTAAAGTGTTAAAGTCAGTTACAAATAATGTAGACAATTTGAAACAGAAAAGTGAGACTGATTATCTCTTGGCTAACTGCTAGTTGGTCAAACTAGTTCTTAACACAGGGGTTTTCAAACATTTTGGAGCCAGGACACCTTACAGGGGAGAGGATTTCCAAGGTCCCCCTCATAATTATAGCAGTGTTTAAGGCTAAAGTTTAACATGGGTAGGATGAATGAACAACATATGATTTTTTTTTTTTTATTGGTGCAAATGGTCCCCATTGTATATGTACTTTTAAATAGTATAATATAATTAAAATATATTAATTTATATACATTTCAGAAACATAAGTTGCATCTGTGTGTACATCACTTTTTAACAATTACTATCAGAAATAATTTAAATACTGCATGGGTCTAAATAAAACAAATCAGAATGAGCTTTATTGCCAGGTATGTACACATACGAGGAATTTGTTTTCGTGACAGAAGCTCCGCAGTACAACAGAATGACAGCGACAGAACATAAAACACATGATAAAAGAATAAAAAATACAAATAAGTAGATAGTAAATAACAATATACAAATGACAATTGTAGGCAAGTATATTACAAAATGAAGTTATGTATGTACATATATATTGTGTGCAAAATTTAAGTGTATACTAAGTATGTGTGTTAGATAAATAAAGTGTGTGTGTATATAAATATAAAGTGTAGTGTGTCCGCCGTTATTATCAGCTGTTCATGAGATGGATTGCCTGAGGGAAGAAACTGTTCCTGTGTCTGGTCGTTCTAGTGCTCAGTACTCTGTAGCGTCGACCAGATGGCAACAGTTCAAAGAGGGAGTGTGCTGGATGTGAGGGGTCCAGAGTGATTTTGACAGCCCTTTTTCTCACTCTGGATAAGTACAGTTCTTGAATAGATGGGAGGGTTGAACCGATGATTCGCTCAGCAGTCCGGACTACCCTCTGTAGTCTTCTGAGGTCAGATTTAGAAGCTGAGCTGAACCAGACAGTTACTGAAGTGCAGAGGATGGATTCAATGATGGTGGAGTAGAACTGTTTCAGCAGCTCCTGTGGCAGGTTAAACTTCCTCAGCTGGCGGAGAAAGTACAACCTCTGCTGGGCCTTTTTCACAATGGAGTCAATGTGAATGTCCCACTTCAGGTCCTGAGAGATAGTGGTGCCCAGGAACCTGAATGACTCCACTGCAGTCACAGTGCTGTTCATGATGGTGAGTGGGGGGAGTGCAGGGGGGTTTCTCCTGAAGTCCACGATCATCTCCACTGTTTTGAGGGTGTTAAGCTCCAGGTTGTTGAGACTGCACCAGACAGCCAGCTCTTTTACCTCCTGTCTGTAAGCAGACTCGTCACCGTCCTGAATGAGGCCGATGAGTGTGGTGTCATCTGCAAACTTCAGGAGCTTGACAGAGAGGTCCTTAGATGTGCAATCGTTAGTGTACAGGGAGAAGAGCAGTGGGGAGAGGACACAGCCCTGGGGAGCTCCGGTGCTGATTGTACGGGTGCTGGATGTGTATTTTCCCAGCCTCACTAGCTGCTGCCTGTCTGTCAGGAAGCTGTTGATCCACTGACAGACGGAGGTGGGCACGGAGAGCTGATTTAGTTTGGGCAGGAGGAGGTTTGGGATGATCGTGTTGAAGGCCGAGCTGAAGTCCACAAACAGGATCCTCACATAAGTCCCCGGTCTGTCTAGGTGTTGCAGAACATAATGCAGTCCAATGTTTACTGCATCGTCCACAGACCTGTTTGCTCTGTAGGCAAACTGAAGAGGATCCAGCAAGGGCCCAGTGATGTCCTTCAGGTGGCCCAGCACCAGTTTTTCAAATGACTTCATGACTACAGACGTTAGAGCCACAGGCCTGTAGTCATTTAGTCCTGTAATTTTGGGTTTCTTAGGGATGGGGATGATGGTGGAACGTTTGAGGCATGAAGGGACTTCGCACAGCTCCAGCGATCTGTTGAAGATCTGTGTGAAGATGGGGGCCAGCTGGTCAGCACAGGATTTCAGACAGGCTGGTGTAACACAATCTGGGCCTGGTGCTTTTTTCCTTTTCTGCTTCCGGAAGACCTGGCGCACCGCATCCTCGCTGATCTGAATTGCAGGTGTGGGGGAGAGGGGGGATGCAGGAGGTGTGAATGGTGAGAGTGCTTGATTGGAGAGGTGTTCAGGATGGGTTGCAGGAGCTGTTAATGGTGTGAACGGTAGTTTGGAGAGGCATTCAGGGCTGGTTGCAGGAGTTGTGAAGGGTGTGAATGGTTGTGTGGGGAGGCGTTCAGGGCAGGTGATGGGTGTTCTTTCAAACCTGCAGTAAAACTCGTTCAGATCGTCTGCCAGTCGTTGATTCTCTACAGTGCTGGGGGGTGGTGTCTTGTAATTGGTGATCTTCTTTAGACTTTTCCACACTGATGCGGAGTCGTTGGAAGTGAACTGAGTCCTTATTTTTTCAGAATAATTCCTCTTTGCCACTTTGATCTCCTTTTCCAATGTGTATTTAGCCTGTTTATACAAGACATTGTCCCCCTTCACGTAAGCATCTTCTTTGGCCTGACGGAGCTGTCTGAGTTTTGCAGTGAACCACGGTTTGTCATTATTGTAAATTAGTTGAGTCTTTGTAGGAATACACATATCCTCACAGAAACTGATATATGATGTTACAGTCTCTGTGAGTTCATCCAGATCGGTGGCAGCAGCTTCAAAAACACTCCAATCAGTGAGGTCAAAGCAAGATTGTAAATCCTGCTCTGCTTCATTAGTCCATCTTTTTACAGTCCTTGATACAGGTTTAGCTGATTTTAGTTTCTGCCTGTAGGACGGTATTAGATGAACCAGAAGGTGATCAGAACGTCCCAAAGCTGCTCGTGGAACAGAGTGAAATGCATCCTTTATTGTGGTGTAACAGTGATCCAATATATTACTGTCTCTTGTGGGACAAGTAACATGCTGTCTGTATTTTGGCAGTTCACGGGACAGATTGGCTTTATTAAAGTCCCCGAGAATGATTAAAACAGAGTCAGGGTGTTGTTGTTCTGTCTCTGTGATCTGATCAGCGAGTTTCTGTAAAGCTGAGCTCACATGCGCTTGAGGATGGATGTAAACACTGACCAGAATGAACGAGTGAAACTCCCGCGGCGAATAGAACGGCTTGCAGTTAATGAAGAGTGTTTCGAGATTTGAGCAGCACGTCTTCTTTAACACAGTTACATCTGTACACCACCGTTCATTGATGTAAAAGCATGTCCCGCCACCACGCGATTTCCCCGTTGATTCTGTGTCACGATCCGCTCTAAACAGCTGAAAGCCCGGCAGATGGAGCGCGCTGTCCGGTATGGTGTCATTCATTCAGCCAGGTTTCCGTGAAACACAGAGCAGCAGAGTGTGTGAAATCCTTATTTGTCCGAGAAAGCAGAAGGAGTTCGTCCGTTTTGTTGGGTAGAGAGCGGAGATTTGCCAGATGGATGCTAGGCAACGGCGTTCGAAATCCGCGCTTCCTGAGTCTGACGAGCGCTCCCGCTCGCTTCCCCCGTCTGCGCGTCCTGAAGCGCTTGATCAGCGCCGCCGCTCCTCCGATAACAACGTTCAGTAAAACGTCTGAATAATTGAAATCCGGTAAAATATCCTGTGGTGTGTTCTGCCGAATGTTCAGCAGTTCTTCCCTGGTGAAACTGATGGCAGGAATATAACTAAAGACAGGACAAACTAACAAAAACACAAAAACATATGCGGAGCTCGTCACGGAGGCAGCCATCCTGTATCGGCGCCAGACGCTCTAAATGTTAGAGGGAAAAAATATGTAATATTATAGTGCTGTACACATCTATGGACTCTTTTATGTATGTTTTCCCTCCCCATGTCCTCAGTTTCTCCCTTTTTCTGATTGTGTTCATGTCATCCATCTTGTAATCAAGCTTGTTACCCCTTGTATATAAGTCCTAGTCTATGCAGTCTGTCTCTGTCAGGTCTACCAGGTAGTTCGTATGTCATTCCTCATTCCTGTTGTGAATTTTACCCTGTGTCATATTATTAAAGGACTGTTTAATGCTTCTCCGTATCTCCTTCGTTCCTTCCGGCAGCGAATTGTGACAGAAGACCTGACCACAAGCACTCAATATCATTTATTACTGAGTCATGAGAATGTTTAAATATGTTAAGCATTTATTGCGTATGTGTATGATAACTTAGCACAGTTATCTTTTGTGCAAAGTTCAGACTGCATGATTTTGAAGTCATGAAGTCATGGGATCACAGTTGTTTTTGCACTGCACAACTATTTGGGGTAGCTTTCAGTTGCTGCTGTATTCACATCGCACGATGAATCGGCGACAGGAGGTTAAACGCTGCATGACTTAACAATAGGAAGGATCGCCGACAACTCTGTCTGGCCAACAAACTATGTTTCACAACCAAATACACGAGAAAAGTGATTAAGAAATAATTCAAGATCATGATCTATAAAGTCCTCCCCGAACGCACGATAACAAATATGACTTCTTTGTTAACAACATCTGTTGGGAAAATGTTATATAGCCTACACAAATCAAAGTACTTGAAAGTGAAACCAACATTTTGTGCATTTCATAATGAGCTTATTTCATATACAAACGCTATCAAAGCGATAAAAAAGAAAAAAATAATAGCCTTTATAGATGAATGTGATTTACAGGAATAAAAACGAGCAAGCGTCAACTACCGGATGCTGTTTTCCTTCTCTAGTCTCTATGAGATCACATGCCACGGTGAAATCATTCCTACAATGATCAAGTGTGTGTGGTCTCGTGGTCTGGTCTAATTGTCTAGTGTGTGCGTTCAGAGGATTATAACGGTTGTGAACGAGCATCGATTTGCCTCAGATTTCAGATATTTGACGGCGATTTTGCAACACATGTCGATGAGTGAATATCAAGGCTCAAATCTGGCTACTTGTGGAAACAGCAGTAAAATAAATGCCTGTTTTCTCACCCTCCGGCAGAAACATAAATTGATGCCTATGGTTATGTCCATAACAAACTAAACCAAAGCCATGCTCACACTGTGCGATTTAAAAAAAAAAATAAGCACACTGTGGAATCTCAGTTGTCCGACTATGGCTCAATCCCAATTCTATTTTATACCCCTTCCCCTACCACAGACTGTCAAGGGGTAGGGGAGAAAATATTCCTCTAAGGATTGGGACACCACTACCATGACCTCACACGCCATCATTCGTCGTCTAGCTCTTACAATACACACATCTACTGGTGTGCTGGTGAGCATTAGAGCCTTTAATTATCGTTCTGTATTAATCAGCTGCTTACTGACACACAACTTACTGAAATCGCGCAGCTCACACATCCAGGAGAAAATAAACTTGTCAACGCTGCCCCACGACTTTTACTAAATACAGTTTAAATACTGAATCGCTACATTATACTTTCCAGCAGCAAGAGGATATAATCGCTGTTTTTAAGTAAAATCACTCTAAAAAGATAAACGCACAGACGGGAATACACGCACCTTCCATTTCTCTCTCTCTCTCTCTCTCTCTCTCTCTCTCTCTCTCTCTCTCTATTTCTCTCTCAGATAGGCCATATTTGAGAATATGGTTTAGTGATTTCTAATTATTGGGGGGATTATGGGGTGGTGTTGCCGCAGTGGATAAGACACATGCCTTTGGTGTGAGAGACCCAGGTTCTAATCCACCGTGAGACACCAATGTGTCCCTAAGCAAGACACTTAACCCCTAGTTGCTCCAGAGGCGTGCGATCTCTGACATATTTAGCAATTGTAAGTTGCTTTGGATAAAAGCGTCAGCTAAATGAATATATATAAATATATTAGTTTACGGCAGTTATTGCCCTGATCAGACATATGCTGTGGCACTAACATGCAGTCTGTAATGATATGATGTTAGCAAATATTAGCGATTTTTGCAAACATTTATTTGAGTTACATGAAAGTTAATATGAACTCACAATTGAATGTAACATAAAACAAATGATTTTGTTTCGTTAAAATCTTTATTTATGCCAAAAAAGCTTACATTTATGTGTCTTTTTGTTCGCTGTAGCAGCCATGTTGCCGTGATTATTCATACCCCTTCGTTTGAAGTGTGGTCCCGAAAAATCTTCGTTTGAAAGGCTACCTTGCCCTTCCCCTTACACCTACCCCTCCAACCAAAAGAGAATCGAGACACCCCTACCCTTTCATGTGAACGCGCAAAATGGAGGGGTAGGGGATAGGGGAAGGGCTAAGGGGTAGAATTGGGATTGGGCCTATATGACAGTCAAGACACGTTAAAAATGGGTGCGCACAAGAAAACTACTCTACAAGAAAAAAGTTTCTACATTATCAACTTACACATGTTCAGCGACCACTAAATGCATTGCACGAGGGGCTGTAATGTTGATTATCATTAAAAGTATATGAATGGCAGCAATACTGGCTTATTTAAGAAGAATAGTGCAATCAGTACTACTGTACACACCCACATGAAAACAGCAGGGGTAACCTCTGTTTATAGCAAAGGCAATATTTAATAAATTCAGTGAGCGGAGGATGGGAATGCCGAAGTTTATGCGCTTAGAAGAAATTTGATCCTGGCTTGCTTTGAAAAACGGACACAGTTTAATGTTCATCGTATGAGAAGTCACACTGCAGGCTGTGCACAAAATCTTCTAACATAGCTTATTTTTGGCTGTTGCAATCAAATTTGACCTCAGACGAAATTCTGTCTGTCGGTAAACATGTCAAACCAGAGATCAAAGACTACAGATTTTAGCCTAGGATCATAGGAATCTTTAAGGATTTTCTAAATTTATCTCAAATGACCAAATCATGGCCAAAATTGCACAGTGTGAGCCGGGCTTTACTTACTAAAAACTGAAACTTACCCATGCATATGGGCTCGCAAACCTATCATTCAGCATATGAATCGATTCCATGAGTGAATCGTTGGATGCGGTATAACATTTGGTTGCTAAACTAATAGGCTAATTATTATGTAAAGAAAGTTATGTACTTATCTTGTGTCCAAATATCTACGAACAGCAACCTTCATGCAAAAAAAGTGTTTGAAAAAACACCACTACTGTTCTCAAAATCATCATCAGAGACTTTCATGCCTACAGGATATAGAGATAAGCATTTGTTTCGGGGGTGATGGACGGGAAGATGGCTCTCTGATGATGACTACCAAAGGTAGTAAAGCATTTTACATGGTAGATAAAACAGTTCAGGGTAACTATAACGCTGAACATATAAAGCATTGTAAATGTCATAAACTGTATGTGATCCAGGAGGAGGTGTGATTGTGAAGATCCTCAAGAGGACGGCTGTGTTTGACGACAGGGACTTGGCCTCTGGACCTCCAATAGCCCAGAGCATTCGTCTGAATGTTCCCAAGAAAACCAAGCTCTACGTGGACCAGACCTTGAGAAAGCTTGAAAATGCAGTAGGTAAGTGATGCACCAAAGTAAATTTTGTTCATGAAACACCTATGTTGAAATTAAAGTTTTCACATCTCAAAATTTCAGCTGAGCAATTTTACATATTATATGCACACTATATACACTACCAGTCAAAAGTTAGGAATAATATTTTGTATGCTTAAGGCTGCGCTTATTTAATAAAAAGTGCAGTAAAAACAGTAATGTTGTAAAACAGTATTACAATTTATAATCACTGTTTTCTGTTTATTTTATTTGAAATGCACTTTATTCTTGTGAATTTTGAGCAACCAAAACTTAAAAAACTTCAGAAATCATCTAATCTCTAATATGCTTATTTGATGCTCAATTATTATCAGTTTTTATTGGTATACAATTATTAATACAGGTTTTCTTATTATCAAAAAACTTTCTTTTTTTTTTTAATTTTGTGGAAACCAAGATACATTTCATGGTTCTTGTTCTAAAGAACAGAATACAAATATTCTGTATCACTATATAAAAAAAAACTTTCTCACACCAAAATTGGAATGGTAGTGTATTATGGTATCCATAAAAATGTTTATCAGCAAAACTAATTTGACCATTGATAATAAGGAATAAATTGCATTTTTATTTCATTGTAACAATTTACAATATTGTTATTTTACTGTATTTCACATCAAATAAACCTGAAAGTTGAGACCGTTGTTGTCTTTTTCTATGAAGCCATGCACAGAGCTTTTCAGATGGACCTGAGCAGGCTGTGTCCCACTGCAGCACGGGCCTATGTCAAAGCCTTGGAGTCCAGGCTCACACCCATGTCAGCGAGCCTGACCCAGCTGCTCAAGATGAACGCTGTGGTGAGTTGAGCAATTCTGAATGTGCCAACAAGATGACACTGGACGGCTGATACCAACCTCAACGTCTGCTTCCTGTTTCTGCACAGGTTCAAGGGTTGGGCCCATCCTTTAAGCTTACTCTGAACATCCAGAACACTGCAGCGTGCCGTCCAGTCATGAACCTAGCCATCAGTTTTCTGTACGATGGAAATTTGTACAGCATGAGGATGGCCTTTTTCAAGATGACCTCAGTTGAGCAGTTTCATTGATAATATTCTTTTTTGATATAAGCAAATTCTTATAATGTGTAGTTAATGTTTTACCGATTACAGTGAATCGTTGTGTGTCTGTAGATCCCTCTACTGGTACCAGGGCTGAATTAGCCCAATGATGCTTTTGTGGAGTGCTTGAGTGACAAAGGGATCTCTGACATCATCAAAGAGGGACTCTCACCATATATATTTGATAATAAAACAGTGTTTCTCTAAAATGCAGTGGCATACATATTCTATTCACAATAAAATGTGCTCAGTCTCTTGCTTGAAGCTGAAAATCCTATGAACATTTACCAACAAAGATGGGTTCTGCCACTGGTGCCATCGCAAAAAATAGGAGCATGACAGCCCTGTAAAATCCCATGATGCACGACATAAATGTTTATTACAGTACAACAAACCCTGGAAGAAGTCAAGCAGCTGTTTAACGTTACGTTTCTGATTCCAGGTGTTTGTGCTGAGGGAAGGAAAGTGCTCCTCTCCTCACCGCCCACATCAACATGCCTGTGAGTGAAGGATTGCACTGAACTGAGAGCGAGTCAGACACGTCTAGTTAAGCTTCACAGGCATCTTCAACTCTTGCTATGCTCCAACCAGCAGTTAGGCTTCTCCACAGAGGTGCTTGGAAGGGAGAGCCTTAAATCATGGGAGTAAAGAGAAGCTTGCGCTGGCCCAATAGACGGTGCTTCCTGTAGCTTAGATCAGGATTGAAGGAGGCATGTCTTCACAGGTAATATTTCTGTACCTTTTAATGGCTAGTGATGGAGTGTTTGACTGATATCTGCGAGGCCTAGCGCTCCATAGGTCACATAGTTTGGATGTAAGAGACACTATGATGTTTTATTTGTCAATACTGTCCAATCCTGCCTTAGCAACTTCACTATATTATCAGACAAGCTTTTGTTTTTATTTATTAAAATATACGTTTTTGTTTTTTTTGTAACGGAAATGTGGTAACACTTAAAATAACGGTCCGTTGTTAATAAGTAACTACGCAGAAAGTAATAGGTAGTACTACATTTACACTTAACTTAATACTATTAACTAATATAGAAGCAAGATTAACTAAGCAGTAAGTAATAGCTCATTTAGGACATAGGTAGTTCCTTATTAGGTATTTGATAATTACTAAAGAAAAATATCGTCATTGAGAACTACTTTGGAACTATGGCCAACTAATGAAGAATAACCAATAAGTTACTAATCACAACAGCTACGTCAATAAAGTGAACAATTAGCTTCTTTATGGACACGTATATATATATATAGCCTATCCATATCATATATTTAATGAGCTCCATTAACTTCAATGTCTCCAACTCTAATAACTTTAGTGATATTATGCTGGGGAGGGCTTCTCTTTAGGAAGTGACAATAAATAATGATGTTCTCTTGTCAAAACATATTTGCATCCTTCATGAAAACATTGACTGCATTTATAGTGTAAAGCACAAAACAACATCTTCCAGATTACAATTTATATACCAGATTATATTCTGGTAGAATATCACTAGTTCCTCACAGAAATATATGGCTGTACAGTATGTGTCAGATAATTTTATTGTAAATTACTTGTGAAATCCATGACTCATTACTTGAGTGTTCAACGTGATCTCATGAGAATACGTGTGTATTTTCACGTTAAATGTGGTTCTATCACACGTATATTTACTTACGTTTCCATCCACATAGAAACGTACAATTTAGATGTATTTATAGCATTAAAACGTACAAATACTTACGTGTTAGCAGCTAAAAAAATGTAAATATTCTAACGTAAAGTGTGAATGTATATGAATTCCCATGTATTAATATTAAAATCGTGGCTTTAATGATTTAAATCTGTTGTATTTAATTGTAATATCAATACATGTTTTTATTCAATTTATTGAAAGCAGTTTACTCGTCTATTTAATAGGAAATAACATTTCTGTGCATGCTGCAAACCATAGATACACACAAAAGCACAGCATACAATTACAAATCACATCCATTTTATTTGTTTGCTGTACTGCATATCTTTAGAATCCAGATGTTTGCAAGGAACATATCCAAATTCAGCCCTTTATCAATGGATCTTCATATTCATTCTCAGCAACAGCGTCCGTCACAGTCAAAGCTCGCGCTGTTATGATTCGAATTTGAAAATAGCGCCAGTGCGCCACGTTACGACATGGTTTACGGCACTGATATCGAACGCTCATTGGTCCTCATCCAATTCGTCACAGATTGCGACATGTCGTGTTTCAGTTTATGACATTTGAGCAGGGGGCAAGGAACTCGACCGGAAGTTGAAGTCGGGTGGGGGCTGCCATCTTTTAGCAGAACTTCACTTGCGTTAGCATTCCCATTGACTCCCATTCATTTTGGCGTCACTTTGACAGCGAATAACTTTACATCTGAGGCATTTAAAGACTCCATTTGTCCATTATTTATTTCTAAAGATACACGACAATGTATAAAGGGCTCCATTACCTTCTATGTTACATTATGGCCCCGTATAAACAGTTTTTGTAAAAAATAGGCTAACGATTGCGTCATAATCACTCGTCTCTCTGTCGCATTACCGTACAGACAGGAGGAGAAGCTCGCAGGCAATTAACTTAATATGGCATACTGGCGTTACATTTTAAAATACTATACAAAATAATTAATCAGAATACTTACTCCTGCTCACTCACGCCAAA
Source organism: Carassius auratus (assembly GCF_003368295.1). Classification (NCBI taxonomy): domain Eukaryota; kingdom Metazoa; phylum Chordata; class Actinopteri; order Cypriniformes; family Cyprinidae; genus Carassius; species Carassius auratus. The sequence goes on along the minus strand of NC_039288.1, from coordinate 9,066,546 downwards.
CAACTCCCCGCTCAAGCTCGCCGTCTCTGCAAGATTAACGATGGCATTTTGCACGCACAGCCACTTAGAAGATTTAGATCTGTCCGACAGGTTGCTGACGTCGTCAAGCTTCGTTTGAGTCTGCACGTCAGAAACGGAAGTGCTAAAAAACGCTAAAAATGGGCTTCACTTGTCTCAATTGAGTTCCAATGGGCTCACTGTGTCCATTTCTTTTACTGTCTATGCATTTGAGTACTGCGCCAGTGTGCCTTCACGGAGAGAAGACACATACATAATTTCATGGATTAATAAATTAAATTCTGCTCTGTACCCTATAAAAACTATGACCTCCATATAGAGGACTGCGACTAGAACTCATTATCATTTGAACTACATTTGGTACCACTTTTGATATTTTCGCAAAAAATAAATGATTAATGTATCTGTCCATAGCAGTTCGTTCAGGGGGAGACAAAGAGAATATACGACCTCTGGGGGGACAGGTACCCGGGAGTAGCTCAATGGCGCAGTCATAAGGCCGATGAGGTGGTAAGGAGGTGGCCTTCCTTTTACTGAACACTGCTTTGAGGTGGTGGTATGGAGCAGGGACTTGAGACAGATCTATGGTTTCTTGGGACTCGAGAATAAGGTCAGGGGGGTTCTGGGCCAAGCATTTAGTCTGACAGGTGGGACCCCAACCTAGAACAGTGCCAGTCGACCAGTCAACGTGTGGATTATGCTGGAGAAGCCATGGGTGACCGAGGATAACAGGGAACTCTGGAGACTGTATAAGGTGAAAGCACATTCTCTCCTGGTGCTGGTAAGTGGTGAGACCAAGGAGAGAGGTGAGGTGGGTTACTTTCCCGGGAGACAATGGTCTTCCATCCAAGGCTGTCACAGTTAGGGGTGCAGGAAGAGAATAAGTAGAGATCTGAAGACTCTTAGCAAGAGAAACATCCATGAAATTCCCGGCAGCGCCAGAATCAATCAATGCCTCTAGTTGGTGTTTTTGTCCTCTCCAAGTGAGTGTGATTGGAAGGAACAGCCCAGAGTTGGAAGGTGAAGTGGTGCGTGTAACTCCCGTCACAGTCCTTCCTTGCCTGTATGGGACTGGGCATTTCCCGAAAGCTCGGGGCAGGTGGAGCGAAAATGACCATACAATCCACAATAAAGACAACAGCACTCTCTCATACGACGGTCTCGTTCCGAGGGGGAAAGTCTAGTCCTACCCAATTGCATGGGTTCCGAAGAATCTTGGGGCACTGGTGGCATCTGAGCAAGAGCTGGACTGGCAGACCATGAAGAAACAGATGGATGGTTCCGGCTTCTCTCTCTCAGGCGATTATCCAGTCGGATTGTTTGATCCATGAGAGTTTCCAGATCAACAGCAGGTTCTCTGGTAGCCAGATCATCCTTGATTGCCTCTGACAGACCATTCAGGAAACACACCATGAGGGCCTCATTGTTCCAACCACTCCCTGCTGCAACGGTCCGAAACTGAATGGCATACTCAGCTGCACTGCCATTACCTTGACGGAGGGTGAGAAGTCTCTTTGAGGCTTGTCGGCCACTGAAGGGGTGATCGAAGACTCGCTTGAACTCCTTTTCGAATGCGGAATAACTTGTACAGAAGGGGGCTTGTGCCTTCCAGACCGCAGTTGCCCAAGAAAGAGCTTTGCCAGAAAGGAGGGTGATGACGTATGCGATCTTGGCTCGATCTGAGGGGAAGGACGATGGTTGTAGTTCAAACGTGAGAGAGCATTGAGTCAGGAACCCATCACATGCACTAGGGTCACCTGAGAAATGTTGTGGTGGAGGTAGGCGGGGTTCACTTAGAGGAGAGAGCACTCGAGAATCTGGAAGGGGTACAGAGGCAGCAGGAGAAGCAGTAACTGAGGTAGAGGGCAGCCGGTCAAAGATCTGACGGACCGAAGTCATGAGATCAGACAGCAACTGGGAGTGTCTAGCCATCAAAGCCTCCTGCTGAGCTAGTGCTGACTCATGGCGTTGGACTGTGGACTCATACTGAGCAGCTGTGGCAAGGAGTTCTTGAGGATTTGGCGCCTCTGGGTTCATAATGTGGCTTGGTTATTCTGTCAGAACTGGGGCTCAAACTTGGGTCTCTGATGCCAGAGTCTTAATTCCTACCGCTGAACCACAGGAGGTAGTTGAACCCAATAGTCAGACGCCTTGTAAACTTAACTCAGAAGAGTTTATTTAACAAAAACAGCAAAAGGGAACAAAATATCCTTTGTATAGAGTTAGGTTATAAAACAGGAAAATCCTCAGACCAGAACGGGTCAAAAATAGTAAAATAGTCTCCAAAACAAAAACTCAGAGAAAAAACTGCAAAACTATTCACAGGAAAACAATTCAAAAAATACTTTCAAAGAATAGATCTTGGAACTAGAGCAGACTTACGGCAGCAACTTGCTTAGGAACAATAATAACCAAGCAAAGATACAAAGGAAGTGATCAGCTTAAATAGACAGCCCAGAATGAGAAACATGTGAAAACAATTACACTGATTACAAAAGGCACAATGTTGACGTGAGTGCACATTGGGGACCTCTAGTGGCCAAAATAACACATTGCAAAACAAAGGTTCTGACAAAGCTATATATATATATATATATATATATATATATATATATATATATGTTTCCATAAAGAAGCTAATTGTTCACTTTATAGACGTAGCTGTTTTGATTAGTAACTAATTGGTTATTCTTCATTAGTTGGCCATAGTTCCAAAGTAGTTCTCAATTACGATATTTTTCTTTAGTAATTATCAAATACATAATAAGGAACTACCTATGTCCTAAATGAGCTATTACTTACTGCTTAGTTAATCTTGCTTCTATATTAGTTAATAGTATTAAGTTAAGTGTTAATGTAGTACTACCCATTACTTCCTGCGTAGTTACTTATTAACAATGGACCATTATTTTAAAGTGTTAACGGAAACGTCTTAACTGCCACTTTTGATCAACTGTATGCATCCTTTGCTGAATAAAATTATAAATAAATAAATAAATAAATCTTGTTGACTCCAAACTATTAAACAGTACTGTTTGTCTAACATTTATATATACACCATAAAGCAGGCAAAAATGTTGCCACTGACAAGATATCATTTGATCTTCTCCCAGAGCTCACGGAAGTCTGTCAGTCGCAGCTTTCCAGTGCCAGTTATCTTCAGGGCAGGTTAAGGTTTGACTTTGACTTTAAAGCAAACTATTCACAGTGTGACCTATAAAAATGGACCACAAATGCTAACATTCTTGAGTGTGGAGTCTTCAAAGGATACATTCAAAAGATTTATCATGGCTCGACAAGCCTCTTTGTCAAATCCGTCTGTCTTTATAATTTTTATCTGTAAAAAGAAGAATCATATGGACATTCCACATATACTGCAAATAAAGTCATAGTCAAGACTTTATTTGCAGTACATGCGGAATGTTGTCAATTACCACAATTGTGAAACCTGTGACATTTGCTTTATTTGTCAGTAAGCACACTCATGTTTGCTAACAACCTGGTTTAGAATTATCTGGAGTTTCAACACATTAATCTCCATCTAGACCAGAGTAAGTGAGTGAGTCAATCAAGCTATTGGGCACTACAGCAACCCGTGAAGTCCTCCCACTTCCTGCTGTCTTACCGCCCCTGCCAGCTTTGTGAAGACCGCCTTGAAGCCCTCGTCAATGTCGCTCTCCTGGAGTGCAGGCTGCCATAGGAACAACACATTATTTAGCAGCAAAACTGTGTGCAGTACTGCTGAAAAAGTTTTACAGGAAAACTCACCTCCTCTAGTACATCTATTGAAATTTCATCATCTAGCCCCTTATAGAGAAAATACTTGAATAATATACATATATACACACAATTTTAATTGCGTTTTTAATTTAGATTTCTACATGTGCATTAAAAAGGTTAGAAGTATTAATATTTTAAATGTGTATATATTATATTATATCATATTATATTATATTATTGTAGGGGTTAAAAAATTTGAAACGGACTAAGATTTTCTGTATTTTATGCCACAGTTCAAAATGATACAAGCTTTACTCTAGAAATGACAACATTTCGATTAATTGGTTCTGTTGTTCCTGCTACGTTGCAGCCCATCAGGAGCCTCTCTCCACAGCTCTTCTGATGATGCTGAAGAGGTTGGGTGGAGTTTTATTTAGCTCATACATCTCTGTCACTCCACCAGTGAAGTCCTCAAATTTCTCAGAAGTACAGCCTCCTGACAGAGCCTCATAGCAGCCGTTCAACTTGCCACATTCATAACTGAACTCATTACACAAGCAAACAAGATCCTGGTCTGAAGACTACCTGTGAAATCATTCTTACTTTGTATTTGCCTTCTCCACCAGGGACGCTCCAGAACTCCTTCAGCTGAGAGGACGAAAAGTAGCTAGGCAGCCGGTCATCACCACATCCATCCAGTCCTCTAACTTCCAAAACTCGAAAATCCATGTCACATGTCATCATGTCACAATTACTGTAATCGAAAAGATGACAACTCTTTAAGGGATACTCCACCCTAAAAAAATGTTTTGTCATTAATCACTTGTTGTTCCAAACCCATAAAAGCTCAGTTAATCTTCGGAAAACAATTTAAGATATTTTGGATGAAAACCTGGAGGCTTGTAACTCTCTCATAGACTGCCAAGTAAATAACAGTGTCAAGGTCCATAAAAGGTATGAAAAGTCATCGTCAGAATACTCCATCTGCCATCAGACGTGCCATCTGGGTTAATTTAAGCAACAGGAACACTTTTTGTAAGCAAAGATAACAAAAATAACGACTGAGATGACATGAATGCATTAAACACCAGTGCACACAATGGTGGGATGGGTGTACTATGTTTTTGTAATTCACTGTAAATATTCATAAAATTATGTTGAATGTCCCAGATCACAATTTTCATTATTAGGCTTCAACAATAAGGATTTTTTTTTTCTTCTGTTGACCCATCTTAATTGGTTCAAATGTTAATCTTAATTCAAATGTTTGGGGTCGGTATAATTTTTAAGAAATAACACTTTTATTCAGCAAGGACACATTAAATCAATCAAAAGACATTTCTAATATTCCAAAAGTTTCCTATTTCAAACACATATTGTTCTTTTTTAACTTTCTATTCATCAAAGAATGCAGAATTTTTTTTTTTTTTTTTTTATCACAGTCTCCACAAAAATATTAAGCAGCACAACTGTTTTCAACATTGATAATAATAAGAAAAGCAAATATTAGAATGATTTCCGAAGGATCATGCGACACTAAAGACTGGAGTAATGATGCTGAAAATTCAGCAACCAAAATATATTAAAATAGAAAACAGTTATTTTAAATTGTAATAATATTTCATAATATTACTGTTTTACTGTATGTCCAATGCAATAAATGAGCATTTGCTTGGTGAGTATAACAGACTTATTTCAAAAACATTTAAACAATCTGAAAACTTTGAAGAATAGTGTATTTTATCAAGCATTAGGTTTCTGTAACAACAACAACAAAAATGATATATATTTGATAACTACATATATGTGATATATTTGAATTATACAATAACAATTTCTGTATTTCTCTTCCTATGTAAATATTAGTACACTAGATGTTGCTGGCTGTTCTTCAAGTCTCTGTGCAGCACTAATGCTCACATTATGCATTCACTAAATGTGACTGAGCCTAAATAGCTCCTGGCTGGAGAACAGAAGGGGAATTTGGCGAGTTAAATGTGGCCATTTCATTTTCTGGGTGAGGTTGGTATATAGTCATTGCAGCAGACAGGGTGGGCTGACGTTTAGGGACTGTTGCTTAATGTAGATCTGCTGAGCTATGGAGAATCAAATGGAATTGGAACAGATTGGTTTACACGCTGCATTGAAAAGGAGTACTGGGATTTTTCAAAAATGTGGCAGAGAATTAAATAATGGGTTCTAAATGTATTTTCCTCAATACTTGTATGACTGAGGGCATAGATTACCTTTATCTATACAATGGTTTTCTTTTATAAATTACTGTCCATATAATTAATGGCACACTCAGTAATTTGGCTGGAAATATGATCTTAACATATATATATATAATTTTACGCTATAACATTAGAATTATCATACATTTCTACATGAATGTAATCATATACATGTATATGAAGAGTTTGGTTCCAAAACGCCATAAATCCATTTTGATTAATTTGAGTAAAAATGTGTTTTCTTTATCAACAAAGTGGGAAGGTGAAAACCTCTATTCAAATCAAATCCAGTTTTTGACTTTCAAAGGTTTATTATAAAATTATATAATTTTTCCTCCCCAAAATGCAACAAATCCATTGAATCAATATGAATGTTATTCATCATATTGAAACTGTTGAAAATACACAGCATTGGTAAGCTGATCCACACATGACATCCTCTGAACTTGGTCAATACTAATCTTACACACAGGCACTGCACTAAAAATACATTCATCAGTCATCACTTCCAAAATGAATTTAACGGGTCATCTTGTTTGCTAAAAATTAATTACAACAATAAAAGAAAATGTAATTATGAACAAAAACATGAACAACAATATCACATTAGACCACAAAAATTCCAAAATGACAATTCCCTTACATTTAACTTCCAAAAGTGCATTTATCTTTGCCATGTTACATTCATTCAGCTGACTAGTGCTATATGCTGTATTAACAATAATTCTATCCTGACGATCCAATGATAGCTGCTCGCATCTCAGCTTGTGTAACAGACATTTCTTGTTTGATGAAGGACCATCACCTTCAACTCAACCTTGCCAAAACAGAACTGCTTGTGATTCCAACAAACCCATCGTTTCATCTCAATTTCACCATCAAGTTTGGCACATCAAACATAACTCCTTCAAAAACAGCAAGAAACCTAGGAGTTATGATTGATGATCAGCTGTCTTTCTCAGACCACATTGCTAAAACTGTCCAGTCCTGCAGATTTGCTTCATTCAATATCAAGAAGATCAGACCCTTTCTTTCAGAACATGCTTCAAAAATTCAATGCATTAATGTTTGCATACAAAACTCCCACTGGCTCTGCATGACCTTTACATAAATTCATTATTTAAGACTTATGTGCCCTCTAGAAGCTAGTGTTCTGCAAGAGAACGTCACTTTATTTTGCTATCTCAAAGAAGCACAAAGTCACTTTTACGGACTTTTAAATGTAAAAACACATCTCTTTCATCTTCATTTGGCTCTCTAACTCTAGCATTCTCTATTCTAATTCTATTCGTAAAAAAAAACTAGCTTTCTAATCTTTTTGTATTCTATCTGTTTTCCTTTCATTTATTACAAAATTAACAAAAGCAAAAAGACCTCTAACACTAGCTTGCTCTATTCTTTTTCTATTATATATTAAATATTTAAATACTTGCTATGTGTACTGCATTAAGCTAACTGAGCTTTGTTATGGCATTTGTATATCATTGTCCTTTGGTTGATTTTGATTGCTTTCATTGTCATCATTTGTAAGTTGCTTTGGAAAAAAAAGTGTCTGCTAAATGACTAAATGTAAATGTAACAAAAACATAAAAGGCATTAATAAAACCACTAACTCAGACAAGTTACGCAATATGGCATTCATAATAGAATGCGATTCATGTAATAAATGTGATATTGTGTAGCTTGTCGGTGATCTACAGCTAAACAAAAAATCTCTGCTTGACAGATAAAACTAGTGTTGCCTTTTTTACCAGTTATAATATTTTGCAAGTAAAACATGAGTAAATTTTTATTTTTATTTTGGGGTGAACTATTATGCAAATATACATGCAAATGTAAATTTGTGAGCAAATACTTTGCATACATTTTGTAGGCTGATTTATTTTAAGCTTATGTTTTTGCTCTTACTAGGGTTGAAATCTTGGCCCAAGCTATAGACTCAGTTCATTCCAATGTTCTCATCGTGGGCCTCATCCAGCAAACAACTTTGGTTTTGACAGAGCCGAGGCCCAACTCCTTGAATCCTTAAAAACACTGCTGGGCTTGGAATGTTTCATCCTCAAAAAGACATCCACTCTGAAGGCAACGGGCATGCAAGGTTTCAAAATCTTGGCCCAAGAACTTCATGATCATATTGTTTTTACCCAATCCCTTATTTCCATCCCATTCGCTCCTCAAACGAGCAGCAACTCCAATGGCACTAACTGGCCCCATCCAGGACAGAGCTGTCAGAGACACCCCAAAAATATGGATTACTGTTGCATTTATTTATTTATTTATTTATTTATTTACTAAAGAAAGTTCTGAAATATTAAATGCGGTGTTACTGCCATCTACAGGCGAATGCTGGAAATCACTGGCGATTTTTTTAAACGTCCTAGGCAACAAGAGCACTGCACCGGAGTTTTGTGAATTCTACATTTTCATTGTTCTTCATAATTTAAAAAAGAGGCTCAGGCTGTATAAATTTAAATGTCTCCCCTACCAAAAATATAAAAATAGTGCTTGACTATGAAGTGGGCACTATAAAATCCATACCAGTTTGGAATACGATCAAATCAAATGGTTTCTTAATGGCCACAAGGGGGCAACAAAGAGTTGCAGTAATGTGACTGTCATCTGATTGTTGTGTTACATATGACCTATATTAAAAACCTTTAGGGACAGAAGCAGAGAGAGAGAGAGAGAATTAAAAGCATCTTATCCTTCGATGGAAAACTTGTGTTTGTGTGTGCTATGTTAGATTTTGTGTGTAAAGGACAACATCCTACACATGTTTGATTCTGTGTAGGCCAATATGAGAGATCACTAGAACAGACTAAATCAAACATGCATTTAACTCAGTCCTGTTTTGTACTTGATTGTGCTTGTCATGCATCCAAATAAGCTGCAAACAGTAAGTGGGAATGTGTAGGAAGTACGTTGCACCAGTATACTGTATAATAAAAGCAGAGCCCTTAACATTTCCAGGACAGTCTTGAAATAAAGTAAACATTATAACCTTTAGGGAATAGCCTACATATCAGTTTTAGCTTTATCCAAAAGGATTAAATGCAGAAAGTGTAAGGAACTCTGCAACTCTTTTTGATTAATCCTCTGCAGTCTGCAATGTTTCAGGACTTGAGCTCATGAAACTTCACTTCACTCTGGCTTCAATCTGTCAGGGAGGGATAAACTACAAACGGTGCCAGCGTGGGTGGCTAAAGTGTTTTAGGAGCTGCCACTACCATAATAGATTCAAGTGGGTTGCATTTTAAAAAGAAAATACATAGAAAGAGAGCAACGGAAGGGGGATGAATATAAACTTATGACTTAATATTTTCTGTCTTTTCAAACAGTTTCAGTTGAAGCAACAGATGATAAAATCCATTAGCCTAAATACAAAATCTGTAAATAAACAATATTCAAATGAAACGTGATGTGCTCATAATTAATTAGCTGCAGCTACAGCCTTAGAAATCAAATGTTTGTCTTATATTCAATTTAAAATTATAGGTTTATAAAATACTTTTAATAATAATAATAAAAAATCCAACATTATATTATTGGAAATACAACAAAATTAAAATCTCTGTATTTATTTTTGTTTGTTTGTTGTTTCTAATAGCCTACTGACTGATCCTTAGGGGACCTTAGCTACTCGATAAAACCAGAGACAATTTAAGTAACGCGTTCAATTTTGTTGCGTCGCGTCGCTCGCTTGCAGTACGTGCGTCTTGAACGAGAGGCTTAGTAGCTTTACTATATGTTTTTAAAAAAGAGATTTCCGCTTCCTGCTGTTGTTTTAAACGTTCAATTGACCAGAAGCTGATCACAAGCCGGCAGCTGAACTGACTGGCCTCAGCAGCAAGTTGAAGTGAAGTCTCCTATGAATCCACCGCTGAGCGGAGGCGGGAACATTAGGAGGCGCGTGCCATGAAAGTGTCCATATCTGACCAGACTTCACGCTTGAGCGCGTGTCTAAACTGACCGAGACCGACAGCACAGCACCCGAGACTAGAGCATGTCGGAGCGAGGAGGGCTTCAGCAGCGAGCGGGAGCTCCGTCTCCCCACTTGCAGCCTCTCAGGACGGTCACGGTTTCTTCGAGTCGCCCGGTTCAGATGAACCTGTTCGCGACATGGGAGATTGACAGCTCCTCTCCCAGCTGTGTGCCCAGGTACGCCGCTTCTTTCCTTTCTAGTAGACATGCGCTTTTTTTCTTTTTCTTTTTTACAGTCGCCAGTAGAGTTACTTTGTACCAGAGTAAATCGTTAATCCAGATCACGCTGCACTGGAAATCACATGAAACACTGGCTTCTTACTTTAGACCAGGGTGTTTTTTTTAACCTTTACACACCCATATTCTGTGCCAAACAGTTTGAACATTTGTACGTTTCTGTTACTTGTACATGTTTTCTTTTACGAAATTATGATTAACTAATTCATCATTGTCAAGTTCAAATTCATACTAATATTTAGTATCATAATAACAGGCTTTATTTAATTAGTCACTCACTAGTACTCCCACATTAGCTACTAGCCTACTTATTACTTTTCCCTTGCACTAATATGTAATCATTTGTATTAAAATTATATATATTAGTTCTGTAACACTTGTTTATATTTTACTGACACTTTGGAACATATGCAAATGTGTGTGTGTGTATGTGTGAATGAGTACAGGTGCAGGTCATATAATTAGAATATCATCAAAAAGTTTATTTCACTAATTCCATTTAAAAAGTGAAACTTGTATATAATATTAATTCATTAAACACAAACTGATATATTTCAAATGTTTATTTCTTTTAATTTTGATTATTATAACTGACAAACAACTAAGGAAAATACCAAATTCAGTATCTCAGAAAATTTGAAAATTGTGAAAATGTTCAATATTGCAGACAACTTGTGTAACACTCTAATCAGCTATTTAACTCAAAACACCTGCAAAGGCCTTTAAATGGTCCCTTAGTCTAGTTCTGTAGGCTTCACAATCATGGGGAAGACTGCTGGCTTGACAGTTGTCCAAAAGACGATCATTGACTCAAAAGGTCATTGCAAAAGAGGCAGAGCTCTGTGTCCAAGCATATTAATAGAGATGCAAAGGAAAAGATGAGGAAGAAAAAAAGTGTACAAGCAATAGGGATAACCGCACCCTGGAGAGGATTGTGAAACAAAAACCATTCAAAAATGTGGGGGAGATTCACAAAGAGTGGAGCAAGTGCTTCAAGAATCACTACGCACAGATGTATGCAAGACATGGGTTTCAGCTGTCGCATTCCTTGTGTCAAGCCACTCTTGAACAACAGACAGTGTCAGAAGCATGAGATAGTGGTCCAAAGTTATGATCTCAGAAGAAAGTAAATTTTGCAAAATTTCCTTTGGAAATCAGGGTCCCAGAGTCTGGAGAAAGAGAGGAGAGACACACAATCCACGTTGCTTGAGGTCCAATGTAAAGTTTCCACAGGCAGTGATGGTTTGCGGTGCCATGTCATCTGCTGGTGTTGGTCCACTGTGTTTTCTTAGGTCCAAGGTCAACGCAGCCATATACCAGGAAGTTCTAGAGCACTTCAAGCTTCCTGCTTCTGACCAACTTTATGGAGATGCAGATTTCATTTTCCAACATTACTTGGCACCTGCACACAGTGCCAAAGCTACCAAAACTTGGTTTAAGGACCACAGTATCCCTGTTCTTAACTGACCAGCAAACTCACCTGACCTTAACCCCATAGAAAATCTATGGGGTATTGTGAAGTGGAAGATGCGATATGCCAGACCCAAGAATGCAGAAGAACTGAAGGCCACTATCAGAGCAACCTGGGCTCTCATAAGACCTGAGCAGTGCCACAGACTGATCGACTCCATGTCACGTCATATTGCTGCAGTAATTCAGGCGAAAGGAGCCCCAGCTAAGTATTGAGTGCTGTACATGCTCATACTTTTCATGTTCATACTTTTCAGTTGGCCAAGATTTCTAAAAATTCTTTCTTTCTATTGGTCTTAAGTAATATTCTAATTTTCTGTGATACTGAATTTGGGATTTTCCTTAGTTCTCAGTTATAATCATCAAAATTAAAAGAAATAAACATTTGAAATAAATCAGTCTGTGTGTAATGAATGAATATACTGTAATATACAACTTTCACTTTTTGAATTGTTCTTGACAATTTACACTAAACCGATTTTTTTTTGTGCAAAATGTTCTTCATGGTAACTTGCTACAGTAGATAAAAGTACTAAATGGAGCAGTTTTCTAAAAACAACATGTTTTATGCAGAGCCACCGTTAAATCTGAAGAGTTAAAATGGCATCCTAACATTTTTGCTGCAGTGAAAACTAGAGCAGGAAGAGACACGTTTTTATTAAAAAAATTTTAAGCAATGTATTTCCTCTGTATAATTCACACAATATTGTGGAAGCATATGCTGTTTACTACTTGTCAATATTTAGCCTCAGTACTTACATGAAGGGACTGTTATATGGAAATATAGAGGAGGGGCTTTAGGATGCTACATCCAGAGAGTGGAAGAGAAAATGGCCATGAAGAAGCAAAGAGCCTGACTGTAAGAGCTGCCAGCAGGGATGAAAAGCACCATTGAAGTGACAGGCGCTCAGAATAAAGAACATTACTCGTCTCTTTCTTTGACGTTGGCTCCATAATGCATTCAAAAGGGTTTAATTTCTTACTTTGTACTTTACATTCAACCACATGAGTAAGATTATTGCTTAATGTAAACCCAAAACTGATGTTGCAGCACAATGTCTCATTAGACTCTTGCATAAGATCATTGAAAGGTGAGATGTGCATCTGGTTCTCCCCTCCCAATTTCATTACCTATGTGCTCTAGAGTTACACTCTAATGCACAGGGACAGACTTGTAAGTGAATTAGTCCCAGTTCAATAAAGCTCACTTTGAAGACAGCACTGGGTTCAAGCTGCTATTATGTGTTAATGTATTTTCTTGTTTAGCTTAGCATGAGATGTTGCTTGTAGGTAATGCAACACCATCTGTAGCTGAGAAATAAAAGCTGATTGTATGTCAAGATATCTATTTTATCCTATACAAATACATACATTTATCACTTGAGCCCAATTAACAGCAATTATGAAATGTCTTTTCAGGATGTTGTATTTTAAAGATAATTTAGTAATACCCAAATAAAGTAAAGTAATACCTTTACAGATCTTTATTAGAAAGTGTTTAAACCATTTTCCCTGTTCTTGGACTCATTTCTGGTTGTCAAATGAAATTTGTTCTGTTTATGTCTCAGTTGTTGAATCATTTTAAGAAATTTTAAAAAACAATTGAAACTTGAAGAATTTAATGTATGTTTTAGATATATAGCCTACTGTTTACTGGTCGAAACACTGGTGCATGCATAACATAGCCTACATAAATACATTAACAGTGTATAGGCAATTATCTGGCTAAAATAATTTTTAAATGATTATTTAAAATGTCAGATTGTATCCATCAAATGGGGTGGAAAAATGTGTCAGACCATACATTACTGTGTCTTAAGAAAATATCTATTGTGTAGAATTTAGGGCCATCAAGCTTAACGCAATCTCATTTTAAGGCGGTTAAATGAAAATGGCGCGTTAATGCAGGTTCTATTTGACCCTATGAATCACCCGTAGTTCAAGCCAAGGTTTTCAGATAATATTATTTGTAACTGTCCAGTTTTATCACAAAATTAGAACAAAAAAATCTCGCTCCTAAAATGTGGCGTGCCATATGCCTGACTCATTTCAAGCTATCGCGCTGGTCGTGAGTCATCTAATTTACATTACTATAAGTTACAGCATGCAATAAACATGAATGCGAACACCAGAAGGTGTTGAAATATATGGTTGATTGTAATAGTTTGAGCTCTGTTGTTGATGTTATACTAATGTAACAAATGAGAGGATTCATTACTGCCTTATTTGTTGGCACACCTGTAATGTAGAGCAGAGCACAGACATTCTCTGATCAGAGCGAGAGACCGAATTGTCACGAAATAAGTGTGTTTTTGGTTGCCAGGGCAAGACAACCCTGCACAGATTACCAAAGAAAAAACAGCATTAAGGGACCAGTGGATGGAGTTTATTTTTACAGAGCATCAACGGAGTTGTGCAAGTGTTTTTGTTTGTTCATTTCGAAGATGCTTGTTTAACAAACAAGCCCCAGTTTGACGCCGGATTTGCACATCGTTTATTTCTTAAGGATAATGCAGTCCCAACGAAAAGGGTCACGATCGTGTGTTGGAACCGCAGGCGGTGAGTAAAACTGCTTCAAATATCTCTGTGTTGTTAACTTAGCTATCGGCGCAGCACATCAAGTAAACAACATGCGATGTTGTAATCAAACTGCAATTTCCACATGTACAGCTTAAAAAAAAAAAAAAAAAAGACGACATAAAGTGGAAATTTTCCAAAACCGCTAAGCAAATATATACAGTTTCAGTACATACCACATAGAGACGTCGTCGCTGATGCTGCACTTGTTAAAATTCAGCCTCTGGATCTGATTCTGGATCATAAATATACGCTGAATCTGACTGTTAGCGATGGTTTGTTTTGGATGTTTTTTTCCTCACGGTAATGTCACAGCTTCCAAACGCTCTCAACGCAAAAGCTTACTCGTGCTCGTGATTCTTTAGCTCCGCCCACACGTCACGCCTCCAGGCGCTCGTGTTTTTCCGGGAACAATCGGTACAGACTATCTTTCTCTTATGAATATAATAAAACTAAAGACTTTTTGGAGTTATGAAGGATGCAGTACTACTCTATAGGTACTCAAGATTAACAGGATATTGAGTGAAAACGAGCATTTCACCCCCCCCCCCTTTAATGAAAAAACTTATGACAGTGTTCCTGTCATTGTATATATCTTCAACCTGTCACAGAAACTGAATGAGCCCAGCGCTAGAGTGCTGTGTCACTCTGAGATTTCTCCCCCTAATCTAATATCACCAATGCAGTGTTCTTGATTTCAGGCCAAACACATCTCAGCACACCTTCTGGAGATGTATCAGAGGACAACCCAGATTTTGGGACATTGCATTCTTTGTCTGTTACCAGTTTACATCAAATGTCCTATCTTTATGTGCAGTGGTGAGATTCATTTAGAAATGGTTTTCATTTCTAGCTATCCTTAGATTTCTAGCTTGATGTTGAAGCTATAGTCATGTTTGTTTTCTGTACATATAGCCTATTCTATAGTTTATTTAATGACTGTTCATGATGTCAAGCTCCAAAAAAAATAAAAATTCACAAAGTTAGACAGACAGAGGCACTAATAGAAAAGAACTGTGTAAATTATTATTACTTTGTGTTCCACTGCAAAAATTAATATAAATTGCATATTGGTTTGGCACAACATGAGGGCCATTAAATCTCAATCCCTTTGAAATATATGAGGCACATTTTAATTTGTAATTGTGCCTGACAGTGACATATATTAAAAGCCATCATGACTGTTCTCAATCACAGTACAAAAAAGATGCAGTGGTTGTGTGGAATTTAGGTGAAATGTCAGCCAAAATGTCAACTCTGTAAGGTAAACTTGATAAGCTGGCTCGGGGACAGATTATTCATTCAGCTGCCATAGCAACTTGTCCTCCGAGCAACTTGAGCATCTCTCTCTTGTTTTCTTTTGCAGACTTCTCAGTCTGACTCTTAAAAAATTAGCGATTTTGAAGGAGCTGGACCGAGATCTCACATCGGTGGTCATTGCAGTTAAACTTCAGGTGATATAGTGAATAGTTTTACTGGTTTACATCCCTCAAATATAAATCTTGTGCTTAATCTGTGTTTAGTTGACTAATGAGTCTAAATGTCTCCTTAGGGCTCAAAACGCATTTTGCGGTCAAATGAAATCATGCTGTCTTCTGCTGGCCTTACCGAGACTGATCTTCAGCTGACCTTCTCTCTTCAGGTTAGCTGTGTTTGACAGCGTTTTGGATGAGATTAGTACTAAATTGACATTTGCAGAGATAATGTTACAGTATTATGGTTTTATGATGAAACCTATTGGAAGTCCCTAAGTGACTCTTCCCCTTTGTTATAATAAATTCGATCCGGTTACTGTTACATTCTACAGTATTTTATTCCTTCCGTTTTGTCTTCAGTACCCACACTTTTTGAAGAGAGATGCCAACAAGCTTCAGATTATGCTCCAGAGACGCAAGAGGTACAAGAATCGCACTATATTGGGCTACAAGACCCTCGCGCTAGGGATGATAAATATGGCTGAGGTGAGGAACTGCAAAACCCTACAAATCCGGTTTGTGTGATTCTAGACCGCTTGTGTAACATTAAATAATAACCCACGTTTTAGCACATGTTTGAAAATGTTTTTAAAAATGTCATACATGAAAGGCTGTTGTAGGAGGGGGAATAGAACAACTTTCTATGCATCTGAAAGTTTTTTTTTATCACTTTAATGGAGTTAATGGTTCTAATCCCCTTTGTCTTTCAATTTACTTGATGGCTTCAGTTCTCCTTGTCTGTAGGTGATGCAGCACCCTACAGAAGGTGCTCAGGTGTTGAGCTTGCACACGACCGTGAAGGACACATCAGTGCCTGTTGCAGAGATCAGGGTCTATTCTCTCTCCAGTCAACCCATCGACCCAGTGGGACCAAAGGCCAAGCTATCCGGTGAGACTTGCACCCTTTGATATATATTTCAATTTAAACCAGCTAATGAGAATTCCAAAAGTAGGTCAAGGCTGCTTTTTTATATTTTTGAGAACACTTTTAGTAAGTCCTTTAGCAAGGCCTGCTCTGGTTGAATTCCTTCCTGTTTTCTTCCTTTCTTCTTCAGATCGTTCACCAGACATCGATAATTATTCTGAGGAGGAAGAAGAAAGCTATTCGTCAGAGCAGGACTGCAGTGATGACCCTCTGCAGGGGCAGGTAAATCCTGTGAGATTGAAGTGATTGATTTTGATATTCAGCCATGTTGCCTATTTCCTGTTTAGTGAATTAGAACAGTGCACAGAGACTGAAATGAATCAGTCAGATGACTGAGGAAATGCACTACATGGGTTTTATAAAGCAAAAAATTATCAGATAAGAAGTGTAAGAACTGTGGCATGAAAAGACCCTCTGGAAAAGAGAGGAAAGAAATTTAAAGAAATAAAGAGAGCCAAAATGAGTGATTTAATAAATTAGTTCATTCAGAAACAAACATTGTCGTTGTTTACTCATCATCATGCAGTTTCTTCCTCGGACCACAAAAACGAGGTGTTTTGTAAACTCCATATAACGTTAAAGATGTAGATTCATTTGTTTTTTTGCATAATAACGGATTTAATTAAATGTAGCATTACATCACTTGCCAGTGGATCCTCTGCAGTGAATGGCCTGTTGTCAAAATGAGTTCAAACTGCTGATTTAAACAACATAACCCACTTGTAATCGAATCCATTAATCCAGTTCATCATCTTGCGAAGCAATAATTAAAGCATTTTAACTTCAAACCATTGCTTCTGGTTCCGTACACCATAATAACACTTTCTCCAGAGAAGAAGTCCATCCCCTTTTGTCCTTTCACATCAAGATCCACCATCATATTTGTTTAGAACCGTTTTCTCTTGTAAACAGTGCTTGATCTTTACTATTTCTCTCCTGAATCAGACCACGCAACTTTTTCACTGGATAAACCAATTTTATGGAAACAGGACTTGTATTTTAGCCAAAAGAAACAGTTTGATATATAAAAAAAAAAAAAAAGCTTTTTGCTTCACAAGATGTTAATACGGTGTGGATTTCTTGTGAATTATAGTGATGTTTTATAAGCTTTTTGAACTCCTGATGTTAAATTTCTCCAAATCTGTTCAGAGAAATAACTCATCTGCATCTCAGATACCCTGAGGTAAATTTTAACCAAATAATTTTTTTTTGTGTGAACCATTCTTTTAAAAATCATATTGCCACAGACTTTTAATATAGTGCACAACTCGTTTGGATCACCCTGGCACTTGAGAGACATACAGTAGTCACTGTGAACTGTTATTTTATTCAAGTAAGGTTTTTGATCTTTAAATCATGGCTTGTCATTTTTGTGCAGTACCTCTATGATGACGAGGATGAACTGAGGAAAAAGAAACCTCGCCGTAAACTCCCCTCCACAGCCTCCATCACCAGAGCTAACGTAGGTGACGTAAGTGATCGGTCCAGGATTAGAACAAAAAACCTCACAGATCAATAGCAGCTTTCTCTGTGCCTCCATGTTGACTCAGGCTTTGTCAAGAAGCTAACCAACTGCATTTTTTCACCTTGGGGCCACTGATGTTCTTTAGATGTAGAAGCAGTAGCTATGGGAGCTGCTGCGATTTTTGCAGTCATATAGAAACTCTAGGGATGGGGCTTCTGAGCACATTAACATGTTATCTGCTTCCTCCTCTCAGATGCCTTCACAAATCTGCTTTGTTTTCCTGTGTGCCCTGTCTTCTAGCTGACAAGCCTCTAGTCCCTTCGCCAGCGCTCTGTGGATGTTGTGACAGCGTTTTTTTTTCGCTCTCTGCTTGGTGCTATTTTTGTCCCCTGCTTTTGCCAGATACGCTGTTAATTTGCGTCTGTTTGCTATTGTTGCTTATGACTCCCCCGTTTTCGGTCTAACAAGGTGTTTGTGTTTTAAATCCAGCAACCTAACATCAAAAAGAAGCTTATGGCATTGGTGAAATGGTTTAAAGTGTCGGATGAGGTAATTGCATCCTGCCTACAAATGTACCCGCTCTTTAGTGTAATGCACCAGCAGAGGTCTTTTCCCTTCCACTCTCAATTAAGTTTTGCATTTGGTCACTTTGGACATTAGGTATCTTAATACAAATAAACATCTGATCATCAAATAAGATGAATCATTTTTAATAAATAGCCAATAACCAATACATGGCTGATATTAAAATTCAAAACTATTTTTATTTAATCATTAAAAAAAAAAAATTGCATTAAGTGAGTGCCAGATTATGAGAAGGTAATCTAAATATAAAATAGGGTAAATGAACAAATATAATAAACTTCCTGTGTCAGTGTATTGAAGCTAAATTCTCTAAACTGGTCAATACATAATATTGTACAATTGTACTTTTCATCTCTATTAGTAATTGATGGGTAATAATTTGCAGGTGGGGTTTGGTTTGGATCATGTGTCCCAAGAGCAGATCCGGGATGTGGAAGAGGACCTGGATGAGCTCTATGACAGTCTTGAGATGTACAACCCCAGTGACAGCGGCCCAGACATGGACGAAACGGACAGTATTATCAGCAACCCCAAACCCAAACTCCGGTACTGCATTATAATATTTATTCTAATGGCACCCACTTTCAGATATCGATTTAGTCATTTTGCTCTGCATTACACAGATGTGATTAAATAATGGAGGAGGCAGCCAGTAAATGTGGTGGTGTTGCTGTTTCGTAAGATTCTGGAATATATTGTATACGATAGGAAACATGTACAAGCAGCATATTTCTCTATACTGACATAATAACTGACTGAGCTTTTTTAGTCATACACTGAGTGGGCATACTGCCTACACCTCAGTTTTCTTATTCTGACCCTGGCTTTGTGTGTGTGTTTTAGGCCGTTTTTTGAAGGCATGTCACAGTCCAGCTCTCTGACAGAGTTTGGGAGCTTGAATAGCAGGTGCAGCCACGGAAAAGACAAGCGGAGTCCTGTGAGTGTCATTCAGAGAGAGACCTTATTTCAACACTGCAATTTAGCTCTACTGTGCTTTGCCTTATGGCTGCTGCCCTTAAAGGGATAGTTCTTCCAAAAATGAAAATTGCCCCATGATATACTCAACCTCAGGCCATCCAATGTGTATATGACTTTCTTCTTTCAGACGAATGCAATCAGAGTTATGTTAAAAAATGGCCTGGCTCTTCCAAACTTAATAATGGCAGTGAATGGTGGTCGAGATTAAGCAAAATAAAGTGCATCCATCCATCATAAAAAAAAAGCACTCCACACAGCTTTGTGGCTTCATTTCAGAAGGCGTTTATAAACCCCCGGAGCCGTGTCAAGTACTTTTTAAAGATGGATGGATGCTCTTTATTTTGCCATTATAAAGTTTGGAAGAGCCAGGACATTTTTTAACATAACTCTGATTGTATTCCTCTGAAAGTCATATACACCTAGGATGGCTTGAGGGTGAGTAAATAATTTTTAGGTGAGCTGTCCTTTTAAGGCCACTGTTTGTCTCATTACTTTTAAATGCTCTCTCTTTCCCCATCCATTCCTTCTTCTGAAGAGGGTTGAGCAGACTGTATCTAGTAAAATCCAGCGTTCACCCAGTGCACACGTGGACGAAGCTTTCTCAGAGATGGACACATTGGTAAGACTTTATCTGCCCCTTTCTTAGATTCTTTTTAGGGCAGTTGTAAAACTGGTAAAATCGTATCCTCTATGAGACCATGAACTAGTATTTATTGAGAGGTTAATGCTATAGGAACTCAATGAAGTGGAGGTGATCGCCGACGGGACCCCTAGCATCATATTATCAGTGGCAGAGACGCCCCGGACCCCTCAGAGGAGCAACAGCACTAACATGCCGTCTCCCAGGTTGGTGTTTCACTTAAAACCTGTATTTAAAGACGAAAACTTGTCATTTACTTACCTTCAACTTATTTCAAACCTGTATACATTCACAAACACAAAGCAAGTTAGTTTCAAGATGGACGATAACCAAACAATTTTGTTTCTTTTTCCCCTTCATTGTATTTTTGTCCATATAATGGAACCGAAATTGTTTGTTTTTAAAATGTTTACCGCAGACCATTCTAATTTATAATAAATTACCTTATCTTGTGGTTTTATTCCATCAAGTACCAAAGAAAAAAGAAAAAAAGGGCAACGCACTGTATAAACAATTATTTACCTAAATTTCTTGTAAAATTAACAATATTGTTATATACAGTTCCGGCATGTTTTAAAATGATTAATTTCATTATATTTTTCTCATACGGCCCTCTTAATCTAGTCTATCCACAAACTATGTATGCAGTCCCTTTTCATTTACTGAGATCTACTACAGTGCATGAAATTATACTCTTAAATGGAATTGTTGCTTGCTTTTCATAGACTCATGCACATATAGAGATGAAATGTTAAATGAAATGTGTTACAAATAAATAAAAGCAGCTGTGCATTTCTCCCCAGACTGGATGGCAGTTATACCCCCAAACAGAGGCGAGGGACCCTTATGAAAGAGAGACAGCTGTCCAAACCACTCAGTGAACGCACCAACAGCTCAGACAGTGAGAGATCACCCGAGCTCAGCCTCACCCCTCAGGTAACCACCTCCATAAACACACAGAGCTAGCACTTAACCAAGAAAAGCTGCCTTACTGCTCTTAAGTTTATCTTACTGAAGCTCAGCAGAATCGATAAACCCCCAAGGGCTATTTGCTCAGGATATTGTGCGTGCGCCATTGTGTGTGTGTGTGTGTGTGTGTGAGAGGGCAGAGCAGGGAATATGGTGATTCATTTGGGCTGTTTGTGAGGATAAGCGGGCGGGAGGAGTGGGTGTGTTGCTAGAGGAGAGAGAGTGGGCGATAATTCTCCTTATGTAACTCTGTACTAGGTCTGGCATGATTAAACACCTGGCTCTAATGGCGGTCCACTTTTGTGCAGGGGTGTCAAAACAAACTCAAGGTTCATTGTGATGAAATGCCGTTTTTAAACTGCCCTGCCGTTCATTAAAATTCTGATACATTTCACTAATATATTTTTGTTGCTCACAAACTCTGCTACTCTTTATCAAATGTTTTCGAGAAACCGCGCAGTTCCTGAGACTGAAATAGCCGCTTCTGAGTCATCCAGAATACAAGAGCCCTTAAAAAGTGGAGCACTTTCCCTTATCCCAGTTTAATGAGCAGAGACGACTGTAAGCGTGCTATTCATTAATTGGATAACTGAAGAGTGGAGGTCCAACATGTCAACATCTGATTCGGCCAATGCCATGAGCTTAGGGTTGGACTGTCTATTTGACCAAACAAAGACATGGAAGAAGGCTTTTGGAAGTGTTTTCGTTTGGACACAATTATTTGTGCAATTTTGCTTGCCGCTTCTAGTTGTGTAGAAATGATCAGTTAAAAAGGGTCACCGTATTTAAACTTAGACAGGAAACTGGAACTATAGTTGAAAAGTTTGTGAAAATAAATGTTTTGGAAAGAAATCTCTTATGCTGACCTAAGCTACATTTATTTGATCAAAATACAGTTAAAAAAGTAATATTGTGAGTTATTAATACAACCGAAAATAACCATATATATATTTAAAATGTTGTTTGTTATTTATCGCTGTGATGGCGAAGTAGAATATTTAGCATCATTTGTCCAGTCTTCAGTGTTACCTGATCCATCAGAAATCATTCAAATATGATGAATTGCTGCTCAAGAGACATGTCTAATTATCTATTTTGAAAATGGTAGTGCTGCTCAATATTTCTATTTCTAGTATTTTTGGATGAATAGAAATTTAGCTAATTACAGCATTTATTTGAAATCGAAATCTTTTGTAACAATTTAACAGGTCTTTACTCTCATTTTTGCCCCATTGCTGAATAAAACTATAATAAAAAAGAGAGAATTTTACTGACCCCATTTCATTAAAACTAATGATAAATAGCAGCATTTAATTTACTTTTGCTAAAAACAAAACAACACAAAATATGCCTTGCAAGGATGAACAAAATAAATTAATGCATCAATGACTCGTTTGGATTCATGAACTGTTCAAACCCATTAAATACTTTAAAAGCTACATTATTTCAAAAGTAACTGAAGCACTGAAATTATACACTGCAACTTAAATGCTTAAAATGTAGAGTGAACAATTTGATTTTAGTCATGCAGGTTTTTTTTTTTCATTATTAGATGCCGAGGAAGATCGTGTATGACCAGCTCAACCAGATCCTGCTGTCTGACAGCACACTTCCTGACAGCCTTATCCTCGTCAATGGCAGCGATTGGCAAGGACACGTAAATACCAGTCCATTTCACTTCCTGTCTGACCACCCTGTACAGAACTTTGCCATTCTTGTGTTCAATTAATAACCGCTTTAACTTGAAGTTGAACATCTGTGTTGTGTCAGTATCTTAGCACATACTTCAGTTTTTATCCATCCTGAAGTAGAGAAATATGATTCTGTGTGTTTCTGTAGTATGTGGCCGAGCTGCTGCAAGCCCAGAAGCTGCCGGTGGTCTGCACCTGCTCCGGATCAGAAATCCAGGCCGTCCTTTCTGCCCTTCTCACACGCATACAGAAATTGTAAGCGTAACAGTGGTGGAATGAATCACTGAGAATAAACCCAAATGTGAAATGACATGGTTTATAGTCATGACTGGCTGTCAGAACTGATATTGTTGAACCTGATTCTGCATGGCTGATCAGAGATTGTAGTATGGAAGTCTACCACTACTTGTGTCTGCATCTTTTCATTGTCCCTCCTTTATTCTCACAGCTGCAACTGTAACTCAGTCATGCCCAAACCAGTGAAGGTGGTGGCGGTTGGAGGTCAGAGCTACTTAGGAGCCGTCTTGAGATTCTATGTCTCTCAGCTTGCCAACAAGATGTCTGACTGGCTCAGTCATATGAAGTTCCTTGTGGTGCCTACAGGTGTGGATAAATAACCTTTAAAAACAATTATATTGCACACAACAATGACAAAAGCTTTCCAAAAATCAAGCAGGCTGTATCATGTGAGTGTCTCCACAGGCTCTCACCCTGTGGCCAAACACCTGGGTTCTCTGGACAATCGCTACAGTTCTTCCTTCCTGGACGGCTCATGGCGAGAGTTTTTCAGCCGCCCAGAGCCGCCTCAGACTGGTAAACGATTGCATCTACAGTTCTTTATTTTTCATGTCATTCTCTTTCCTGTGCCTGTTGAGATGCATTTTATAAGCAGTCCAACTAGGATTTGTTCTTGTATCTCTTCAGCTTCCTCTGCTGAATTTGTGGATGTAGCTGGGCGAATTCTACAATACATCAACGGAGCTACGGTTACTCATCAGTTTCCCATCGCTGAGGCCATGCTGACCTGCAAACACAAGACGTGATTGACATGATTTCTTTCACCCCATCATTTCATATATTTGTGATTTATATTTTATTTATTTTTTTCGATTTTCTATTGTACTCTTCTAGGCAAGATGATGATTCCTACCAAAATTTTGTTCCATTTGTGGGCGTGAGTGCATTTTATTACACTACTGTTCACAAGTCTTTAGTCGGTAAGCTTTGTGAAAGCCATTTATCTAATCTGTTGATAAATTTAATGGCTAAAAACGATACATACTGAGGCCAAACTTTATACAGTAATGTATATTGCAACATAATCCACAAAAGCATTTTAATTTCCAATGATGGATAGATTGATGTCATTTTTTTGTTTGTTTTTGCAACAGTTGGTTAAGGTGGGATTGGTAGAACCCAGCCAAGGATCCTCAGGTTTGTCAAGGTTTTATTTACTTTTAGTTTTGTTTTTAGCGAGGCTAATTATTAGACCACCTCTGAAAGACTGAAAAGTCCACTTTAAAAAAAGTTTCATTTGAATATTTGACTCTTTGTAGGAGGAGATTGTGAGGAGGGTTTGGCTTTGAGTTTGGCAGTTCCTTCGACTTCTCCACCTGCTCATGGATCTCTCACTGGGATGATGAAAGAATCTGCAACGCCTCCTCCATCACCATCGCTAAGCGGACTGGCTGCTCTAGGGTTTGTGTACATCATTGTACAGAAATCTGCATGGCTCTGCTGTTTCTCACGTTGCTTTAGCTTACAGCTGCAATCGCTTTAAAAATGCTGGCCTGGTAAAAACTAAATCTGGTCAAACTGATTCTGTTATCTAGGAGCCCCAGCATGTCTCATGGTATGGATGCCATTGGGCTTCAGGTGGATTACTGGGTGTCTTCAGGGGCTGAGAAGCGCAAAGATGGAGAGCGGAGAGACATGGGCAATAAGAACACTTTGAAGTGTGCGTTCAGATCCTTGCAGGTTAGCAGACTGCCCGGCTCATTTGAGCTCCAGACTGGCTCTAACACCATGTCCATGACTGTGGTGACCAAGGAGAAAAACAAGAAAGGTGAGGTGGACCACTAGATTTACACATTTGTCTAAAGATCACCTTTTTATTTTTTAATTTTTTTGGACTAACCATGTTTTCTAGCCCCTTAATTTAATTTGACATTTTCTTTCTTGCCCTCTGCTTTTTTTTTATTTGTAGCTCTCTGCTACAAAACTGCAGTTTTTGCTACTTTTTTTGTGCTCCATATTCATGTACTTCACCAACTATATTTACTCATGTTGCCTGTCTTCAGTCCCGAACCTCTTCCTTGGGAAGAAGCCTAGAGAGAGAGACGCCGAGTCAAAGAGTCAGGTCATTGAAGGCATCACCAGACTCATATGCTCTGCCAAGAATCAACAAACCAGTCTAAGAGGTACAACAGATTTTCTCTATTTTATGTGATGCAAAGGAATTGAGCCAAGCTTACCAAGACATCCACTGTTTAAAAGGTTTACACATAATGCAGATAATGTGAAGAAATGATTCCTAAGTGTCGCGTGATGATAACCAGATATTTCAAATTTGTGGGGTCAAAGTTAAGATTAAGAATTGACCACTAAACTAAACGTCTTTGGTGTTTATGGGCCTGAAAGGTCTGAGACCACTAGAAAAATGTTTCGTTTCCATTTTTCCAACTGAAAGCCATGTCACACATTTGCTTAAC
This sequence comes from Carassius auratus, assembly GCF_003368295.1. Lineage (NCBI taxonomy): Eukaryota > Metazoa > Chordata > Actinopteri > Cypriniformes > Cyprinidae > Carassius > Carassius auratus. The sequence continues at coordinate 9,040,870 of NC_039288.1, read as the reverse complement.
TATTGACCTAGAAATACTTCAGAATCACATTTGACTCACAAGATCAACATGTTTCAGTGTCTGTAGATGGAATGGAGTGGAACGATGTGAAGTTCTTCCAGCTGGCATCTCAGTGGCCCACTCATGTGAAGTACTTCCCTGTGGGGCTGTTTGGCTACAACAAACCATCCTCCTAGTGCCCTCTGGAGGAAAAAAACATGGTAAAGTTTCCCGACCCTGCTTGCTACGGCCTTCAGACTGAATAGATGGCCAGATGTTGTTCTTGAGGTGGTCATGCTTACAGTACGTGAAAGATACTTGAGCCAAACTTGGAGATGTTGAATTTCTCATCTGTGATTGGTGGCATTATCTGACCTTGTTTTGGCCTTTAGAGTGCCAGAGCAGACCAAGACTTGAGGATAGATCATGAGTGGGTTGACAATATTATGAACCTTTTCTACAAGTGTTTTGTCTGCTGTGCGATTCATTTTGCAATAATATCCCAATACTGTATTGAGTTTATATTCAAATGTTACTTGATATAAGTGATGTAACGCCCTCAGAATGTTTACTTTTTGCTGTACAACTTTAAAGTTATAAGTATTACTTCACCCGACTGAATCGGACATCCAAAGATTCTCAAAGAAATTTTGTTTATATATATATATATATATATATATATATATATATATATATATATATATATATATATATATATATATATATATATATATAACCTTTAAGATACTTTATTAAAGAATACTTTTGTCTATGTATGAAATATTCTACTGTCCACTTGTATAGAAATATATATTTGCTGAAGTGATTTTCTCTCTATGTAATAAAAGCATGTACTGTATGTATATATGCTTACATCAGGGTTTGTCTAAGCTGCTATGGACACCTAATCCATTCCACTGCGGTTATGAGATCTCTTTGTAGCTATTAATTTATTAATCTGCCATTACTAAAGGTAATCACGGGTCTCTACCTTCCTGATGCCTTCCATAACAACGATTATCTGAGATGACTAATAAGGATGACATTATGGTTTTTATAATAACTAAGAAACCGAAGACAATGTCTGGAAATTGTGGTACTATTAATGCCTTTCTAAATCTGTTGTACTAAACCTAGTTAGTTTGCATGATGCAGTATATTGATCAGTAGGATTGCAGTAAATGTGGTTATTTTGATAACACACTACATGTGAAGAGTCTGTACTGTATATTTTGGTCTAAAATGCTCTAGTGTGATATTTTGGCATTTTATAATAAATGTAAATTAAGTAATACATCTATTGTAATTGCAATCTCTGTTTTAATTGACTTTTTATTCGTTAAAATGTCCGAATGCTGAAAAAGTGTACACACATTGCATTGTCTGTCAGAAATGGCCTCAGCTGAAGTCCATTTAGCACAGTGGCTTTCAAACTCAGGTCTGCAAAGGGGTAGAAAGGGGTCTACAGAAAATCCATAAAAATATTTTGTTAAAATATTTGTTTCCCAGTTAATATTGAGCACTAATGTTTTTTCCCAATATACAGGTGCTTCTCAGTGAATTAGAATGTCATGAAAAAGTTCATTTTATTTCAGTAATTCAACTCAAATTGTGAAACTCTGGTATTAAAATAAATTAATTGCACACAGACTGAAGTAGTTTAAGTCTTTGGTTCTTTTCATTGTGATGATGTAGGCTCACATTTAACAAAAAAACACCAATTCACTATCTCAACAAATTAGAATACTTCATATAACCAATAAAAATATATATATTTTTTTTTTTGTGAATCGTTGGCCTTCTGGAAAGTATGTTCATTTACTGTACATGTACTCAATACATGTACAGTTATGTATAATTTTATAATGTATAATTCAAAGTGATGTATTAAGAATAATAATATTTCTTGAGCAACTAATCAGCAAATTGGAATGATTTTCATTTCAACATTTCAATGATTTGATATTTACAGGAATAAATTACATTTTAGAAATAGAAAACAGTTACTTCCCAATGGGATCATCACATTTGTGGTTCTGTGCCATAAAGCTCTGATTCAGCAGATGCTTACTTATTGAACACTACAGGGACTATTCACTGTTTGGAGGGACAGTGAGAAAGAAAGAGAGAGGGGGGGAGGGAGGGTGAGCTATAAAGGGAGAGAGAACGTGAACTACACGCTTTTATGCCGAATAACCCATTTATGCCTGTCCAGTCAGTGCCTGTGAGGTTTGAAGGGGGAAACACACTGACCTGTATGGAGGAAAGTGCACACCGATCCTCTGTGATGGGCTGTACAGAATGGAGACACCTCTGGCTGGCCTGCTTTTCTTCAATATGGTGCGTTGTTTTCATTGTTAATATTAGGCTGTTAAATATGATGGAAAAAAAGTGACCTGGGCAGAAGAAAATTTTAAAAAACAGTACAGAACTTCTGCTTTATCATTTTCAGAAAGCTGATTTTAGTTTTTGCACATTTTAAAACCAGGGTTAGCATACTGTAACACACTATACCAACGTTGTTCATTTTACACAACCTTTAGAAATCAGTCCATTTGATGTGAAATGTTTAAATGAAGTATCATAAAACCGGTGTGCAACAAATATCACAATGATCATCTTAGCTTTTTGTAATGGGTGTTTTAAATGTAATGTTACAGTAATAGAAATATTTGTAATTTGGGTCAGTTTTTTTTTTTTTTTTGAAGAAATGAACTCCATTGTTTTCTCTGTTGGTGTACTTGTCCTTGCCAAGGCTGTCAGCTGTAATGAAGACCTCAGAGTCACTGTGCTTTCCCACACACACACACACAAACCTGAGGTTGGCAGGGTAGTGGGATCATCATTACAGTAATGAGACAGCCATTGAGATGGAGGGAGAGGGCTTGAGATCTACACAATAGACCTGTGTAATAAATGGGCCTGCAAGTGAGGTATCATTGCCAATAGTTGATCCTGCTTGAGTGGTTCCCTCCACTTCATCCAGTTACAGTCTGGATGACTGTAAGAGAGTCTGGTCTTGAGGTTGATCGAGGAGATTCTGTCACGTTGCCCTGTCTGTTCTATACCATGATGCCCTTGTTCAGACTTAGCATCATCTGAACTCTAACCCCAACTCCCACATACAGGTATTGGTCTATTGATCGGTCTATCAATCTATCTTAACTGATAACAACACAGGGGAACAATACTGAATGAGTCACTTTCAGAGTTTTTCCCTCCCCTGATGAACAATTAAAATACTGACAGCCATTCAAAATCCAGCCAACTTTAAAGCATTGAACTTAAGGATACAGTCCTGCAAAAAATGAAAATTCTGTCCTTTCGAACTCAACACAATGTTGTGTTGATTCAGACTTTCTTTTTTTCTGCAGAACACAAACAGGCTTTCTGCTGGTTTTATTAAGTTACATTTAATACTTTTTTAAGGTAAAGAATATTTGAGAAATGAATTGAAAGAAATAAAACATGTTTTCAAAGTAAATGTCTAGGGAGAAGCACACACTGAGTTGTATTAGCAACACATGTAACTTCCAACTAATTCCCCATACACACACACACACACACACAATGCATAAAAATACTATTCCTCTGCTCCCAACCAATAGAACATTAAAATTGGGTATTTCCATGTTTTCTACAAAACAAAACCGGTAATCGAAGGGTAATGACGTCACTGGCGGGCGACACAATGGACACGGTCTGTACTAGTTAAAATTGCTTATTTATCTTGATTTAAACATTCTTCTAAACATTTGAGATGATAAGACATTTTAAATCATAAAATCTTGCATATTGTGCCTTTAATGATTAAAACAAATATCTATCAGGCTCAGAAAAATCTTGATAGAAATTTGTAAAAAAATAAACTATTTTTTTTTTAACTATTTGTTACATTTTTCAAAACACGTTTTTTTATATGCAATATAATATACTTTTCCCATTCTGATTTAAGACCTTTTTAAGATCTTTCATTGTATTTGTAGTCCATATAATGCGAGTCAATTAACCCTTTTTCCAGAGTAAGCGATGAGCGCCGCCATGATGGATTCTAGCCTCCGTTAGAATGGGGTAAATGAAGAGACCGGCTGAATTAGTTAAACAAACTTTTTAAATATAGCTACATATAAAAATGTGCACAGGGTTAACACCAGAGACTGGAAATGTAAAGCATCTTTCCATTGAGGCAGAGGTGACTTCTGCATTCAGGAAAAAGGTGGATATAGGAACCAAAACGTCTTTTCTCCCTACACAAATATAAAGTCATACAGATTTAGAACGACACATGGGTGAGTAAAAGACTAACACTTTATTTTTTTATTTATGTTGAACTATCACTTCAACATACTGTACCTTAAAACCCAGTGGTCTGGATGCTAATAGAGTTATTATTATTATATCGTTCTTGGTGTTAACTTGATGTGAACAGTCAGGGTAGACCGGTAGACGTGGCTAACGCTGGAGTCTATTGCTGTTTGTACAGCAACCCACCTGAGACAGGAGACCCAGGCATAGGAGACCTCAGCTTCACTGTTTTGGGTATCATATATTATACTGTATCATATTAAGACATACTAATAGTTCTTTCACAGCCAACTAAGCAAAATCACACGAGCTGTCGCACTAAATACAACGCACGAGGTCGAGCTAATCAAACCACAAACAGGACTGCAAGTGTGATATGGCTTTACACAGTTGTTCAATAACGATACGTTTTGTAAATTGTGTAAATTACATTTTAGACCCAATTTTGCAAGTTAAAACAGTATGTTTTCGCTCTGTAAACGAAAATTAGTCCAAACAAACACAGCAGAACTCCGTTGCTCTGCAGATGGAGGGATCATGAATCGGTTTAATTAATGAATCAATAAAGACAGTTTCTTATGGCCAACTGCTGGCGAAACGAAGTAACCTGTATAAATATAAATGATTCAGACAATTGTAGTTATTCCAATCATCCCAAGTCTGCTTACACAAAAGATAAATAAATAAACAGTGTTGTTTTTAACAAACAAAAACTATTAAAATCAATTATTAATCCAATCGTTATTTGAAATAAAGCTGAACGAAAATAAAACATATTTTAATGCAATTTAAATAAAACAAGTTCATTACTATTCACTTGATGAAATGGAAAAAAAAAAGATGAAAAAATTATGAAGTTGCAGTTCGACAGTTACTAAAATAAATAAATAGGACAGTGAACAGTGTGTGACTGTCCTGTGTGGTGGCGGAAGGCTTTCCCACTGCCCAGGTGATCTGGGAGAAACTAGAATCAGATAAGATGACACTGTCAGTGAACATGGATGTAAAAAAAAATCTTTGTAATGCATTAGGCATGTAGAAACAATCTTTCATACATGTCCCTGTCGCAGGTGATTTGAAGGGCTCTGTGCACATAGCCAGTGTGTCTGTACAGGCCTCTGGACTCTACTGCTGCTCAGTGATCATCCTCCTTGGAACTACACATGTAAGTCTCTCTGTACTACAGGTTTGGATTGACGTGAGAGTGAGTTAATGAGAGAATGTTTATTTTTTTTGTGAACCTGTAGCTCCAGATAACTCTCCAGGCATCCTGCAGGGGGTGCTGCTGAGTGTCTCTCGATGGCCCTGCTCCTGCTGGCTCTGATGGTGCTGGTGCTCCACCGTTCGGCACAAGAGAGCAAATGGAGGAACAGCCATGAGGAAGATGAGGGCTATAATGAGGTCAAATACACCCACTTTCATTAAACACTTCTTGTGCCTGAATCCGAATCCGGTATTTAGAAAGGTAATGACATGTACTACGGCACCCCTAAAAAGAACAAATACGAGATATACGTATATATTATATTTCAATGCTTTCTCTCACAGTTATATCGTTGGGTAATTATCCTGTATATAAATTGCGGGCATCATTAATATGCAGGACATTGAGATCACTTATGAAATTGCGTTTGCTTTTTACTTTCACTTTCGAGATTTGTGTTCACACATAGCAGTGAAAACATTCGCCATTGTCCAATCAGTTATCTCTCCTTACCTCTCTGTGTGGTAAGTGAAATGTTATGTACTGTTATGTAAAAGGCAACAGCTAACAAGCGGCTAACCACTCAGAACACATTATTTGTTTTCCGTGCCTTTCCGAATGGATTCACTTTTCGGGCACATCCCTAGGTGACTGTTGTAAATAAATGTAATTTTTGGTCCTGAGGTGAATAAATCACATGCCAAAGAAACTGTAAAATACATGTGAATTGCATTAAGCCCAGAATATTCATTTAGGGGCTGTCTTTTATCGTTTTTGTTTTATGCTCAATAACGTAAGAACATTGTCAAGGAATTACAAATAGATACATATAATAAAACAAAGAAAACAAAACAAGGATTATAAAAAAAAAAAGATGTTAAGAAAGAGACGCAAGAATACAAACACTGCCACAATTGATACAATAACATACAAACATTAAACGTACAGTATGGGATTTTTGGCCACCAGGGGTCACTCAATCAAAATAATAACATAAGACGTACTTTGATGACGTCGGGTAAGAGCGTAGGCCCATGGAAGTTGTTGTTCACTGGAACACGCGCTCTGTCGCTCCCTATCATTCCTCAGTCATTCTAACTTAGTAATTTGACAATCAAGTCTTTTCCAACGGAGAGATATATGAATTATGAGACCCCTATCAAATCAATATTCCATCTAGCTAGTAGTAATATATGTTAAAAAAACACGGTCGCCTTTCGTTAATAATTATAATTATACTATGATATCGAACAAGATAGTGAACTGCATTTGAAGCTACTTTATCCAGCTAGATATAGAACAAATGTAGATTTACATTATACTATACATGAGAGCTAGTCCGTCTGCGTTTTACACAAGACATCATCGTTTCACAAAATATACGGATAGATACAGTTAGTTGAATGGATGCATACCTGTTTATCAGAATGCAAGCAAGTTCGGCATCTCTCTGTAGTTTCAGCTTGTCACGAAACTCTATCTCGGAAATGCAACTCTAATATTTACCCGTGTCTTGTTTCTTATCTTGTCCCAAAACCTTCTCGGGTCATTTATTTCACCCGTACGTTTGCGCTTCACAGAACGTGCAGGCAAAGCATAATCATGATCCATAACTAAGTTATTGATTGAGGTATAAATACGAATATAAACAATATAAATATAAAATATAATAGTCTCGATCAAGGCTACTACTACTTTTTCTTCTTCGTCTCGTCTTTGCTTCTGTTCACCTTTGTATTTGGCAGTTCCGCAGGAAGTTAGATAAACTAGAGGGGTCAAAGTTTATAAGACACCATAGACGGGCGACAAAATGGAAATAAAGAAACGTGCCGTGTCTTCTAATTAAACTATAATTTCTCCGGATTTGAAAGTTCGTGGAAACTGTCGGGATAATGTATTGTAAGTACACCACTAAAAATATATATATAACATAGATATAGTGATTTCTGCTATTTTTAAAGCAGAAAAATTACATATTGCGCCTTTTATATACAGGGAAAGCTTTTAAATGCATGTTTTTTCTTTAAACATTTCTTCTTAATATTTTATAAATCTTATGGATTTAAGAAGTGATATTAATTCAGTTTTAAAATGGGGATAAGTCCTTTTAAAAAAAAAACTGATTGTGTTTCAGATGTAATAGAATTCAGATTCAATTTTAATCTATTGGCATAAACCGAAGTCAGAATTTTATAATCTACAGTAAGAAGCGTAATCGGGCACCAGTTGTCAATAGAAAGAGTGTTTTTGTTGGGTTTAGGAATGAGGGAAATAATCCCTTTTTTCATAGTTACTGTCATCTCTCCCTGAGTGATGCATTCGTTGTTGAGTAAACGGCGTTTAATAATATAATGAGTGTAAATTCTATGGTAAGTCCATCGATGCCCAGAGATGTACCTTTTTTCATTGAATGAAGTGCTTTCCACAATTAGTGTTCCTGTAGCTCAGTTGGTAGAGCATTGTGTTATTGAGAGCAAGGTTGGGGGTTTGATTCCCCGGGAACACATGATAGGTAAAAATTGATAGCCTGAATGCACTGGAAGTCTCTTTGGATAAAATGCATAAATTTAATTAATCACAATTAATATCCAAATCATAATGAGATTCATCATGATCATTAATAGCAGGGATAAAGCACTGTATTTTATCTATAAATGTATCACAGCTATTAGCATCGAAATTAGAAGAGTAAAGGTTACTATAACATTTTGTAATAGATTTAGAAATCTGAATGGCATCTTTGCAAATGACTCCATCAATATTAAAGGCAGTAAGAGCTTCTTTCTTTCCATGTCTTTTTTCAAGCACAAAGAAGTAGCTAGAATTTTTCTCACCTTCTTCTAGCCACTTGGCTCTTGATCTTATAAACGCCCCCTTGGCTAATTCTAAATGAAGTTCATAAATTTGCTAATTTATACTATTCAGCTCTTGAGCTTTTGAGATGTTCTCTTTTAATAATAACTCATTTAACCGACAAATCAGATTAGATTCTGACTGATGTCTACTGGATTTTAATTCTTTACATTTTGTAATGGCAATTCCAATTTTTCTTTGTAACCATTATGTACATCAGTAAATAATTATTTTGCAAGGTTTATAACCCTATCATTGAATTTGCTATCCTTTAATAAAGTATTATTAATTATCCTATAGTCCCACAATTTAGAATTAAGACAATACAATTTGCTTATGATCTGTTAGTGGAGAAAAAGCATGAGAAATATCTTTAGTAAGATGAATTGACGAGGAGATTTAAAAAAAATCTATTCTAGAATGAAGAGATACATTTTTATTGGACCAAGTATAATCCTGGGAATCTGGGTTATAAAATCGCCATGCATCAGTCAAAGAAAGATCAGAACACAAAGAGAGAATTAAGTAATTTCTCACTGCAACATTGCTAGGCCTTTGGGGGATATCTATCTAAAGCATCATCCATGCACTCAAGTCAACTCCTAAAATAACATAAGAACCTTTATATTCAGTAAGTAGTTATCTGACTTTAGCAGAGATTTGAGGAAAAAGAATCTTAAAAAAAGAGGAATGAGAGTTAAACCCATAGATTTATTAGAGGAATGAGAGTTAAACCCATAGATGTAGCATAAAATCAAATAAAAAAAGTGTTGTCTTGCTTAACTTAACTTGCTTAACTTGCTTAAATTTGTGTATGAGACTCATGATCTCTGCAGAATGGCTACTGCCATGACTGGCAAAAATGGTATTTCCACATTGTGACTTCGAGAATGTGAGATCTACAGCTTCAGAGTGAGTTTCTTGTAGAAAAAGAAAATCTGCATCACTTAAAAAAAAAATAGCTTTCTTTTTAACAATATCATGTAATCCCTTGACATTCAGAGACAGAATAGACAAAGACCTAAGCGTAAAAACCATAAGAACAAAAAAATATGAACAACCTGGAAACTGAGAGGAAAATTCACAACAGATAAGAAAACTCCCAAGAATTTAAGAAACACTTAATTTAAAGGTGCAGTAGGGAACTTTTGTAAAAAAATATTTTTTACATATTTATTAAACCTGTCATTATGTCCTGACAGTAGAATATGAGACAGATAATCTGTGAAAAAATCAAGCTCCTCTGGCTCCTCCCAGTGGTCCTATTGCCATTTGCAGGAATACCATCGCTCCCGGTAAAAAACAACCAATCAGCGCTGCGGTCCGTAACTTTGTTTGTGTTCAAAATGTAGAAAAATGTATATAATAAGCGAGTACACCATGAATCCATTCTCCAAACCGTGTTTTTGGCTTGTCCTGAATCACTAGGGTGCACCTATAATAAGTGTTTATATTCTGACTATTTTAGATTGCTTCGGGGGTACCGCGGCGGAGTAACCCAGTACCTTTGTGATTCTTCATAGACATAAACAGAGAGAAGTAGTTCCGGCTACGATGTTCTTCCGCAAGACGCAAGCAGTTCTGTTTATTAACCGCTAGAGCGTCAAAAGTTCCCTACCGCAGCTTTAAGCAACAAGGGAGATGTAGCTAACAACTTATCGAACACTTTAAACACCATGCAAATCCAGCAAAAAGAAAAAAAACTAAGAAATAAAGTGCCAAGTAGAGATATACACATCCAAGTTAACTTTATCAATAAAAAATAATAAGAATAATAAGAAAATAATAGCTTAAATATAAAGTATAAAGAATAGAAGTAAAACAATAATAAACAAAAATAGAGGTAAATAAAAATTAATAAATAAAAAAAAAATAAGACTACTAGGTAGACAGCCTAGTAAAGGATCAACATTAAGTAAATGTTATGTACAGGTGCTGGTCATATAATTAGAATATCATCAAAAAGTTGATTTATTTCACTAATTCCATTCAGAAAGTGAAACTTGTATATTCATTCATTACACACAAACTGATATATTTCAAATGTTTATTTATTTCAATTTTGATGATTATAACTGACAACTAAGGAAAATCCTAAATTCAGTAATTCATTGTGAAAAGGTTCAATACTGAAGACTGGTGCCACACTCTAATCAAGTAATTAACTCAAAACACCTGCAAAGGCCTTTAAATGGTCTCTCAGTCTAGTTCTGTAGGCTACACAATTATGGGGAAGACTGCTGACTTGACAGTTGTCCAAAAGATGACCATTGACACCTTGTACAAGTAGGGCAAGACACAAAAGGTCATTGCAAAAGAGGATGGCTGTTCAAAGAGCTCTGTGTCCAAGCACATTAATAGAGAGGCGAAGGGAAGGAAAAGATGTGGTAGAAAAAATGTATAAGCAATAGGGATAACCGCACCCTGGAGAGGATTGTGAAACAAAACCCATTCAAAAATCTGGGGGAGATTCACAAAGAGTGGACTGCAGTTGGAGTCAGTGCTTCAAGAACCACTACGCACAGACGTGTGCAAGACATGGGTTTCAGGTGTCAGATTCCTTGTCAAGCCACTCTTGAATAACAGAGAGCGTCAGAAGCATCTCGCCCGGGCTAAAGACAAAAAGGACTGGACTGCTGCTGAGTGGTCCACAGTTATGTTCTCTGATGAAAGTCAATTTAGCATTTCCTTTGGAAATCAGGGTCCCAGAGTCTAGAGGAAGAGAGGAGTGGCACACAATCCACGTTGCTTGAGGTCCAGTGTAAAGTTTCCACAGTCAGTGATGGTTTGGGGTGCCATGTCATCTGCTGGTGTTGGTCCACTGTGTTTTCTGAGATTCAAGGTCAACGTAGCCATATACCAGGAAGTTCTAGATCATTTCATGCTTCCTGCTGCTGACCAATTTTATGGAGATGCAGATTGAATTTTTCACCTGCACACAGTGCAAAAGCTACCAGTACCTGGTTTAAGGACCATGGTATCCCTGTTCTTAATTCGTAATTCAGACAAAAGGAGCCCCAACTAAGTACTGAGTGCTGTACATGCTCATACTTTTCATGTTCATACTTTTCAGTTGGCCAAGATTTCCAAAAAATCCTTCCTTTGTATTGGTCTTAAGTTTGGTAATATTCTAATTTTATGAGATACTGAATTTGGGATTTTCCTTTGTTGTCAGTTATAATAATCAAAATTAAAAGAAATAAAAATTTGAAAAATATCAGTCTGTGTGTAAAAAATAAAATAAAAATTCTAGGCTACAAGCTCCAGTTCTCAAAAATCCCAGGAACCAATGTTCTGTATATGTTTAATGGCCTTATTCAAGTGATTTAATATTTGTAGTTTTTCACTAACTATGCATACATTTTTTTCCCCTCAAAAACACAATAATGTACATACAGTATTGTTCAAAATAATAGCAGTACAATGTGACTAACCAGAATAATCAAGGTTTTTCGTATATTTTTTTATTGCTACGTGGCAAACAAGTTACCAGTAGGTTCAGTAGATTCTCAGAAAACAAATGAGACCCAGCATTCATGATATGCACGCTCTTAAGGCTGTGCAATTGGGCAATTAGTTGAATTAGTTGAAAGGGGTGTGTTCAAAAAAATAGCAGTGTGGCATTCAATCACTGAGGTCATCAATTTTGTGAAGAAACAGGTGTGAATCAGGTGGCCCCTATTTAAGGATGAAGTCAACACTTGTTGAACATGCATTTGAAAGCTGAGGAAAATGGGTCGTTCAAGACATTGTTCAGAAGAACAGCGTACTTTGATTAAAAAGTTGATTAGAGAGGGGAAAACCTATAAAGAGGTGCAAAAAATGATAGGCTGTTCAGCTAAAATGATCTCCAATGCCTTAAAATGGAGAGCAAAACCAGAGAGACGTGGAAGAAAACGGAAGACAACCATCAAAATGGATAGAAGAATAACCAGAATGGCAAAGGCTCAGCCAATGATCACCTCCAGGATGATCAAAGACAGTCTGGAGTTACCTGTAAGTACTGTGACAGTTAGAAGACGTCTGTGTGAAGCTAATCTATTTTCAAGAATCCCCCGCAAAGTCCCTCTGTTAAAAAAAAGGCATGTGCAGAAGAGGTTACAATTTGCCAAAGAACACATCAACTGGCCTAAAGAGAAATGGAGGAACATTTTGTGGACTGATGAGAGTAAAATTGTTCTTTTTGGGTCCAAGGGCCACAGGCAGTTTGTGAGACGACCCCCAAACTCTGAATTCAAGCCACAGTACACAGTGAAGACAGTGAAGCATGGAGGTGCAAGCATCATGATATGGGCATGTTTCTCCTACTATGGTGTTGGGCCTATTTATCGCATACCAGGGATCATGGATCAGTTTGCATATGTTAAAATACTTGAAGAGGTCATGTTGCCCTATGCTGAAGAGGACATGCCCTTGAAATGGTTGTTTCAACAAGACAATGACCCAAAACACACTAGTAAACGGGCAAAGTCTTGGTTCCAAAACAACAAAATTAATGTTATGGAGTGGCCAGCCCAATCTCCAGACCTTAATCCAATTGAGAACTTGTGGGGTGATATCAAAAATGCTGTTTCTGAAGCAAAACCAAGAAATGTGAATGAATTGTGGAATGTTGTTAAAGAATCATGGAGTGGAATAACAGCTGAGAGGTGCCACAAGTTGGTTGACTCCATGCCACACAGATGTCAAGCAGTTTTAAAAAACTGTGGTCATACAACTAAATATTAGTTTAGTGATTCACAGGATTGCTAAATCCCAGAAAAAAAAAATGTTTGTACAAAATAGTTTTGAGTTTGTACAGTCAAAGGTAGACACTGCTATTTTTTTTAACACACCCCTTTCAACTAATTGCCCAATTGCACAGCCTTAAGAGCGTGCATATCATGAATGCTGGGTCTCATTTGTTTTCTGACAATCTACTGAACCTACTGGTAACTTGTTTGCCACGTAGCAATAAAAAATATACTAAAAACCTTTTATTATTCTGGTTAGTCACATTGTACTGCTATTATTTTGAACAATACTGTACATGCTGCTCACATATTATTATAGCCCAGTTTGTGCTGATTACAGTGAGATTAGACTTTAAGCCATTTAGATATTTATAAGAAACTGAAAAAAAGAACAAATGTCAGGGTATGACAAAACTTCTCCAGGGCCCAAAAATATCCTTAGACTCCAAGTCCAAGTCATTGTGGATTAATGCTTATTGGACACATGAACCATTTCAAATGATTCAGCTCAATTTGGTGAACTGGTTCAAGAAGATCTGGTTACATCAAGTGATTCATTTGCGAACCGGACATGGAAGAGAAGACAATGATGAATAAAGTCATAGTTTTTGCTATTTTTGGACCAAAATGTATTTTTGATGCTTCAAAAAATTCTAACTGACCCTCTGTCACATGGACTATTTTGAATATGTTTTTATTATCTTTCTGGACATGGACAGTATACCGTACACACAGCTTCAATGGAGGGACTGAGAGCTCTCGGACTAAATCTAAAATATCTTAAACTGTGTTCCAAAGATGAACATGAGGGTGAGTCATTAATGACATAATTTTAATATTTGGGTGAAGTAACCCTTTTAAGGTCCCGTTTTTCGCGCTTTTTTGAAGGTTTGATTGTGTTTACAGTGTGCAATATAACATGTGTATAAAAAAAAAAAAAAAAAAAAAAAGTATTTTTCGTAAAGTATTTTTCACACAATTCATCTGTATACCTCTGTTTTCACTGTCACAAAAACGGGCTGATGACTTCCTTGTTCTATAAAGTCCCTCCTTCAGAAATACATAACGAATTCCGATTGGGCCAGTGGTTCCTGAGTTGTGATTCGACAGCAGCTGAGAGCAGGTTGACCTCCTGGAAACGCGATTGGACTGGTTTTGAGAAGCAAGTTGGCAGGAGCATGTGCTGGAGATGTACCTATAATCACAGGAGCATTTTTACTGACGAGATGCGCATGAAAATCGCATTCGTTTTTTTTTGCACAGCCCTAACATCTAGTTAACAAAGCTAAACAGCGTTGTCCTTTGTGTAATAAGTTACAGAAACTGTTAAATCCACCAACTCAAATAATAAACTACACTTACCGGTTGTGGTCCATAAACAACGCCTTCTCCAGACAAAGAGGGAACTGCTCCATCTTTCAAGAATGATCTTTGTGCGAATCCGGCATTAAACTGATTGAGATTGAGGAAGTTGTCCTCAGCAAGATGTCCTCAGCAAAATGTGCTGCACATAGTTTTACATGTGGATTATAATTTCCGGGAACCCAGTTAAACATAAATTGTAACCATTAATCTCCAAGTACAGCGTCCCTGGGAAGCCCAAACAAAGATGATTGGACTCAGAGATGAAAATAACAGCGTTTCAACGACATGGCAAACACAAACGCAGCTCTTCCTCTTCTCCGTCAGAGTGCAACAAGACCACGCCCCCCTTTTTGTGAATTCACGTGGGTGGAGGTTAGTCAAAAACTGTTTTAGTGATGTCATTACTGCAGGAACTAGAAGGATGTAGTCTAAACGGGTCGTTTTTTGTAGGCGAATTCTGTTCAATAAAATATCTCTCTTGGCATTGAACTTTGGAATTTTACAGACATTATTTATAAGCTAACAACAACATTACACACTAACTAAAGTTAAAAAAATGTGATCACGAAGAAGGGGACCTTTAATCTCTCATGTTTGAGAAGAGCGCATTGTCGTGTAGCTAGCCATTAAGTGTGTTGGACACCAACTCCTCGTTTTCTATCTCTTTCATTTCATGGATTTAACGAGTTATCAGAGTCAAAGCTTTACAACTTCTTCAGCGACAAGCTCTAATCCTCTTTTGCAGGCGCGCTGTGTGTGTGTTTGTGTGAGAAATGCGGTGCTGAAGTGAATAGCTGGGCAGTTTGATATCCGAATTATAATAGGCCGCCTAATAAATAAAAATAAAAAGTTATTATTATAATCGAATACATTAATAGGAGAATGAGCCTAACTAACATCGTCTTGATTATCGACAGAAAATCTGCTTATGTCGATATCTCTATCTTCGATACAGGATACTATCATCACAACACTCTTACCCATATAAATTACATTTCACAGAGATGTGCTGTAGATAAGTAGTCAGTGGGAATTATATAAGAAAAGTGGTAATGAATAAGTTGTTTCACCACATCACTTTAGCAGCCCACACTTACGTCCCCTCCTATGATGATGCCATCTTGGCCACCCTTTGTCTTTTATCGTTTCTTAAGTATTTTATACAAGCTGTACGTAATCTCTGCACTCAACAGACACTCAGTAGTAACTATGAATTAATGCAAGTTGAGTTTGTTCTTTCAGTAGATATGTATATGGTTTGTAGAGGGTCACATTGGATATTCATTTCATCCGGTAACACCCTTGTCTGATTGTAACTATTGCATTTGCTTTGGAATTAAACCTCCAATTTAACTACAATGCAAATGTGGAACTAGAAGCAATTTTAGTTTACCTGAAAATAATAGTTTATGACATGGTATGGAACATTAGCATGTTTCCATTTTGTCATATGTTAACATTAAATTACTGTTTTTTTTTAAATGAATCAGATAACAGGTAAAATTAGTCACATGTAGTGCTGATCAAAATCTATTTGACTTCTTATTCCTATGTAGTTTGTGAATTGAATTTACCCCCCTCTAAATACATCTTGACATGACAATACTGTGGGGAAAAGACTAAAGGAAATGACAAAATGACTATTGCAAACAATGACACAAAAAAGCTTTAATTTAAATAGGAGGGGAAAAAGAAAAATCACAGAAAACTGTACATAACTTTGAATAACAGTTTTTAAATAAAACAATCCCCCCATGTAACAAAAAACAAAAACGGTGCACTATTTTACAATAGTTTGTGCAAAAGCAGTATTAACTGATTGATTCCCCAGACTTCATGATTCTATTGTCGAGAGAGAGTCAGAGCCCTCCGCAAGCACTGATACACCGAAGCGTGACTCCCCTAAGACTCAATGTAGTGTCCTCCATTGAAAAATAACCAGAAATACAATAATAATAAAATAGATTTATATATATTTATATATTTTAAATATATTTATATACAAAACATGCTGTACATATATGGCAGAGATTGATCAGATCCCTTTTAAATCACTGACACTATCCAGTAACTTGTGCTTTCTCCCAGTAAGAGAAGTACTCCCTGTTGCTTTGGAAATGTCACCCTAAAGATGAGAGAACTGGTCCTGATGGAAAGAGAGAAAGAGGTCGATCAGCCTTGAACCAAACGCTCGAGATCTACTGAAGTCCATCGCAAGAGGCTGTAAACGAGCCAGGTTTGCTTGGCAGAATACATGACAGACTTGAGAATGCATGGTTGTGATCAGAATAGGCTGCACGATCTGCAGAGAGACTTTTAGTGTTCAAACAACCGGTGATATGGTCTGTGATGGGCAGAGAGACACTGTGAAACTATTAACAACTGGTGGTTTAAATGAGAATATGAATATGTGAGCACGATCAATTTAGTGTGAACGGCCTCTACTGGCACTAAATGAAGCTAGAGGCTCAAATCACATCAAAACTTGATGTTGATCGAGCAAGAATCACCCAAATTGAATGCATAAGCTTTGTAAAAGTAATTAAATGGGGCCTTTCAGCAGAAAAATAGCACATTATTTTGCTTTACTCTGAGGAACCAGTGTAAAAAAATTCCAGCAAAAATCCTTCTCTTCCACCTGAACACCGTCTGTCAAATCAGAAGGCACCATTTTCCCATGGCGGCCCCTGCATGCTGGCTCTCAAACCATATCGTTCGACACAAAGCCTGTTTCAGAGCACAGCTCAGCCACGTCAATCATTTTAAGCTAGGAAACTGTATGGTGGAAAAGAGCTGAATGGCTTTCTGAATCTCAAAACCACTTTAAACAGCTCATGGGATATTTCAAGCTCCTTTACATCGACACGTCGCAGCTATTCCAGGCTGATGTCAGTGGTGTCAAATCTGTGAGCATTTGATATGTTTGTTGTTGTAGAGGCAGTAAGTGCCCTGCTTTTTCCACAGCAGGCGGTCTGAGTTTCGGTTGCCCAACAGCAGGTATTTAACATCAGAATATTGACATCTAACTTTCCAGTTGTATTACAAGAAAAAAGGGAATAAGCTAGTCACAATCAGATGGATTCAAGAATGGGGCCAATGTTACAGTTCACTCATGTCCAGCTAGTATCAGCACAATCAACAAAAAACAGCCACTCTGTCAGAAATCAAATAAATCTTTGTCTTGAGAATCGGTGCATCTTAATTATTTTTCCCCCACCAAGTTCTTCCAACTAAAACGCTGGAGTTTAGAAGTCAAAGCAGTAGTTTGGTTAGTTATATTAGTAGTAGTAGAAGGGGTGGTGCAGTAGCAGTAGTATTGCAGTAGAGGGAGACAAACTGCAGGCACTTGCAGCAGCAGGAAAAAGTCTGACAGGAGGCCAGGAAGCCCTCATGTGCTCCGGCCCACTACTTCACCATCAGAGCCCATTCCATAGGGAGCGCTTTAGGAATTTAGCAGGTAGTCTGATTTAATGTGGGATGTGTAAAGAAAATAGAGAGTCTAAAAAAATGATAAAAAAAAGACAGACCACCGGTTTGATGACGCCTAATCTGTCCCAAATGTTCTACAGATCTCAGGCTCCACCATCGTCACCTGAGCCAGCTGTAAACTATAAAGGGAGCACCAGGTGCTGAGGGAAGTGCGCATGTGAGTCTGTGTGTTTGTGTATTCAAGTCTTTTCCCTGAAGCTCGCTGGAAAATGGTCGTGGTTGTCATTTAAGAGTATAAGCAAGTCTGATGGGCTGCCGACGTGATTGAATGACTTTGCTGGAATGTGTGAGCTACTAAATGACGGCTCAGTGAGGGGGAAATCATATTTGAGTCCTTTGGTCTTAAAAGGACAGTGGCTTTTGTGGCGACAAGCTCTGGGCTCTGATCAAAGGGAGATATCCTGCACAATACAGCTGATGCGCAGCATTTGTGGATGTTTAGCAATGAACTGGATGCGTGGGGGTAAAAACAAAAGCTTTAAGTAGGTTTAAGGCTGCTACAGAGGACAGGAGAGTTCCCTTTTTGTTACTGCTGGTGGTACAGGTCACAGATTGCTTTGATTTAATGACCTGACCCTCCTTCTATTAAAAAAAAAAAAAAAAAAAAAAAAAAGAAAATCCCTTAAGATTGCACTGACTGGCCACTTTTTTAGGCTTATGGGCCTGGAGACCAGTAGCCAAAGAAGCTTTGGAGAGCTCAGTCCAGAGTTCAGTACTTAACAGCACTTTTCTAATGTGCTTCTGTATCTGGTGATGTGTTTATTAAGGATACTTGCGAGAAACATCCTAAAATACGCAATCAGAGTATTGACTGAAGATGCTTTAATTATAAAAAAGGTTGATAAGGTGAGCTCGACTTCCTCCTAGCTCGCTCTCTCTGGATGGCGAGGATGACCATGGGCTGATCCCAGCTGTACTAGTCGTGCTGTGCAGGCTCAGCGGAGGTGCTCAAGTAAAGGCAGCTCTGTAGACTCCTCCCGGGCACTGGGCGGGTCTGACGATGTAAGGGGCATGGTCTCAGAGGGTATGACTGCTCCCATTGGATCCAGTGTTGGGCTGACATCAGAGGGCAGGATGGGGAGGGGCGGCTGCAAAGGCTAGGAAAACAGAATAGATAAATAAATGCGTTATTTATATCAATGTGTGACCCTGAAAGAGCCAAAAATACATGATCTATTTTTCTTGTTTCAAATCTTTTTTAGAATATTAAGAAAAGATCATGTTCGAATAAGATATTTTGAGCTTAAAACTACTTAAAACTTAATTTTTGATAAGTAACATGCATTGCTAAGAATTCATTTTGACATCTTCAAAGGCACCCCCAGATTCCAGATTTTAAAATAGTTGCATCTCGCCAAAAATATAGTCTGATCCTAATAAACGGTATCAATTTGAAATAGTGGTCGACCGATATTGGTTTTTAGACAGATAATGCCGATATCTTGGAAAGCAGGGGGGCTGATAGCCGATATAAAGCCATATTTTATAAGGTGCGACTTATTTATAAAAACTAATTTGATATGAACCAAGAAAAAACATCTTGCGGCTGTAGACGGTAATGTTTTCTCTTGGTTCTAAATAAATGCGAAAATTGTTTTATTCATATTTAATTTGAAATCATTTGAAATGGATTAAAAAATATGTATGTAAAATAAACACTTGTATTTTTCACAAATAAATAAATATTCAATAAAAATATAATTAAAAAGGAAGTAACCACTGTAACCAACAGGGCACTCAGTATTCTGGGAAGTTTGTTAGCATTGGGAATAATAGTTTTTCAAATAAAGCCAAGGTAACACTCATTTTACATACAGCACACAGTGAAAATGACGAATATGACAGTGGTTGAATGCATAAAGCCCAGCATAATTTGAAATCACATTTAAAGTTTAAAGCATTCAATTAACATGGACCGACCGTCACACAGAGAACACGTGATCATGCTGGATAAAAATGCACGCTTCACAATATCTCACAGCTAGATTCGACTAAGTTTGCAAGGTTGGTTAAATTATTCATTAGTCATTCAAAGATTTGTTTAAATGAAATAAATGTGTCAGAATAAAAGTCCAACCTTGCACACATCGGCCAACCAGAAAAAAATATTGGCATTGGCCAATATCGGATATATCGGCCTTGGTGATATATCTGTCGACCACTAATTTGAAAGCTTATTTATTCAGCTTTCAGATGATGTATAAATCTAATTTTCAAAAAACTGAGGTCCAGGGTCACACACATACACACTACAATTCAGCTTTGGGGGTTGTTTAGATTTTTAAATGTTTATATGAAGTCTCTCGTGCTCACCAAAGCTGCATTAATTTCATTAAAAAGACATTATAAACTGTACAAAATATTCCAACTTAAAGTAATGGTTTGCCATTTCAATGTTTTCAAATTAAGTTACATCCGTGACAGCAAAGCTGAATTTTTTGCATCCATTACTCCAGTCTTCAGTGTCACGAGATCCTTGAGAAATCATTCTGATATGGTGATTTTCCATTAAAAAAAAACAAACAAACTGTCTTTAATTAGGATTCTTTGGTAAATAAAAGGTCCAAGAACAGCATTTATTTAAAAAATGTATATTCAAAAAATGTATTTTTGTGACATTATACATCTTCAGTGTCAATTATGATTAATTTAATGTGACCCTGCTGACAAAAAGTGTTAAAGTATTGATTAAGATTTGTTCTTTATGACACCCTGACATTTTTAAGTCTATGGCACATAAAAAATAAGTTTAATTTAGAAATTAAAACATGTCCATCTTAGTAGATCTGTATTTAGGATATTGTATGCATTAGATCTGGGGAGAAAAACTGATGTAAGCATGCATCCTAACCTGTGTGCGTATGCTCTGTGATGCTGAGCCATCCGCTTCCATTACAGCAGGTCCGTTAAATCCTTTCCTCCCTGGAAGGCTCCATTTGCTGTACAGGGCCTCATAAGGCAGCCCGCTGCCCTGGCCCAGGCCCCTCTGAGATACCCTGTGACTGGGGTTGTCCTGCAGGCTACTGGGGCAGAAGCGGTCTGCAAGGGGCAGGGCAACTGAAGTACTGAAAGACAGCTGGGAGCTGGACAGGTGTTGCCCTAAAAGCCCATGGATGGAAGAGGTTCGGTGCAAGGAGCTAACCAGCCCTGCATCCATCCTGCCCTCTGATTGGCTGAGCAGGGCAAGTGTTAGGGGCTGGGGATGAAGCGGCCAGGAAGGCCCAACAGGGTTGTCAGTCCCTTGAGAAAGGAAGAGAAAAGTGAAACTTACAGCCTGCACGCATCATTGCTTTATTGATTGGAGGTGGATGATGATACATTAACAGTACAAGAGAAGCATGTGTCGTACCCATCAAGGGCTGTACAGTAGTGGGATGAGGCTGAGTGATGCTGGACACTGTGTTCTGGGGAGGATGAGCTGCAGGGTTGTTACTGATGGAGGTAGAGCCGCCACCACAGTCTGAATCATCAATATTCCCCCCACTGTTACATCCGGCACCACATCCCTTCTGAAGCCTGAAGAGAACAGAGAGCATGTGAATAAAAAACAAACAAACTCTGAACACCTAAAATGTGCATAATGCAGGCTTGTGAAACCTGACCTGTCCCAGCTGCTGATGAACCAGGTGTAAATGTTGTGGGGGCTGATGGGACCTCCCCAGACCGAACGTAACTGGACATGGACCCCTGCGTAGGAGGTGGTGAGTGGGGAGACGTAGATGGGGTATCCGATGGGCTGGTCACAGGATGAGTTAATCATGTTCCTCAGGGCTTGCTTGGCATTCTGGATGCTACCGCGTTCAGGGTTCCGGTTCCGCAGGAAGACCAGCTCCTGCTGCTGTCCAGCCCATAGCCCACGCACACACTCCCGGTTTACCTGAAAGAAGCAACAGAGAGATTAGTTATGGCAATGTCACAATAAGATATACTGTACATGCCAGTAAACAGGTTTGTGCAGAAAAGCACCTTGATGACTCTGAAGCTAAGGAAGCGTTTGTTCAGCATGATGATCTTGTACTCGTCACTGCCGTCATCCATAACATGGCGGAGAGCAAGCAGAGAAGGCATGTTAGCCAGAATAGCACTGCGCCACACAGGATCGCCCTCATGAGAGATGAGCATCTTCTCTTCATTAGCAGTGATAGCATCGTACAGCACCACTGGGTCCTCATACTCATCAGGAGAGGTGAAGTGATCCTATGGAGTAAACGAGACGAAAAATTGGCTAATGAGAATCAAGTAATCCAGAGACCCATTCTAAAATTGCATCATCAGACTACTTTTACTTTATACAGAATGACGTTTACTGTAGCACACCAAAAGTCTATTTTAGTGCAAGCTATGAAAATATCACTGTGTTACCCTAGACACCTAATTAAAGAGTGATGTCAGTAGGGATGGAGGAATGCCATATGCTGTACCTGGTGCAGTTTGAGGGACATCCGTACACCTGGAGCCACCACCCTGTTCAGCAGGTCCATGTCTGCAAAAACCCACTCATCTCTAGGAGAGGTGATACGAAAGTCGCCCTTGAACAGGGCATGAAGGCCGTAGAGAAAAGGCTCCAAGCTGACCATATAAGAAAGAGAATCAGTGCATTTACTTCTACAACAAATTCCCTCTCATTAAAAAAACAACAACAACAATGCAAGAAAATAATGCGTAAAATGGGTCATATGATTCGACAACCTGTAAGTAAATTTTTTTATATTTAAAGAATTTGCCACTGATGATTCAAGATTCAATTTTTAAGCAGTGTAGAGTTATAGGGGTGTCAGAATTAATCGTTGCATCGCAATTCAGATGTGAACAACTCTGCATCGATGCAGTAATAGACCTTAATCGATATAGCTTTTGATGACATTCGCATACGCACTTGTCACGTGAGTATTAAAAAAATGCAATCTATTTTAAAAATTGAAGCTTGGCTTTTTCCTGCATATGGCACATGTGTGCGCTAGAGACAAACGAGGCAGGCTTCATTGAGTTCTTTTCTCCCGAAGCTCGTGGCTGCGGTTAAATGCACTCGCATCTACTTTTATGATACAAAATAACTATGGTTATCTGTAAACTTTCAATACTATACTGAAAGTGCTTTTTATTTATCACTTGTAATTGTCTTTCCAAACCCCTTTATTAGTATATATTTGCTTGTATTTTTGAAGCTATATTTACTGTTAATTCTTAACAATAATTAATTAATACTTAATTAAATAATTATAAAATAAATAATACTTATTTAAAAAAGTATCCTGCTTATATAATTTAATAAAAATGCACTAAATAAATTACATATAATCATGATGCATCATGATATCGAATTTGATTTAATTGAATCGTTGACATGATAATCGTAATCTAATTTAACTTATGCATGGTTACTTCCTGGTTTTAGATAAGCCAGCTCAGTCATTTCCAGTCAACTGTACAGTGCCGTAAGGGGAGCGCCCTTTGCTCGGTTTCTTTACATAATCCATTTACAATTTGAAATAAAATTTTGTTCGTCTAAGATGTCCAAAAGTCAACATATACCGTTTCAGGAATGACAAACATGAATGTTAAATTTACAAGACCACTGCTATGATTGACAGTGGCAACGGAATGAATCATCTGACGAGCCGATGTCAAAATAGAGCTGTGCATCAAGTGATTTAGACTAAGAAAACTACAGAAGCAAGTCTGTGTTGGATAATATTTAAACAAATGTAGTTATTAAACTAAATCTAAACGTTAAAAAATGTTGAATGCATCATTTATTTGTTATTTGTTATAAGTATTTAAATAATTAAACATTATAGGCTGTTGTCTGGCCTTATTTCTTTAAATCACAAGTGATAAATTCCTGCACTTGCTCTTCAGTGCGATAAAGTAATTTGTTACAATATTTATTTTATTAAAAAAAATCAAAAGATATGAAAAAAAAAACTAGGGTGTTGAAATGGCAACCTTAGCCAATGAGTGATCCTAAGGTGCCATCTCATGGTTATAACGGTAATTTCATTTTCATCTTAAAAGTCTTTATTTTTCATCTGAGACACATTTTTGGCACATTTCTTCATGTCCTCTTCATGAATTAGAAAGTGAACCTTTAATAATGTACATTTTACTGCACAACGTTGAGAAATAATAAATGCTATTTTTATAAGATTTAAAAAATGCGTTCATGACTTTGAAGGTAAGAGACTGATTATCAAGAATACCATTACGGTGTCATTTAAGAGATTAGCATAACTGCCTAAACAGTTACAAAAGTGTTTATTTGTCAGCATTTAAAGGTACAGTTAAGTGTTTGGGTACTTGGGATTACCTTAAGATATAAGACCCTTCCTCTTTCCCTATTTTTTTTTAGTCTCGAGATGGCTACACCATTCAAAATATAAAAAAATATGTTCAAAATTAAGCATCCTTTATCTTGGCATAATGTAAACCAGGTTTGGTTAAAAAAAAAAAAAAATCCTCTTGAAGGAGCATTTAAAAAAAGAAGCAGAACCTGTAATTTGTATAAAATAAAATAAATAAAAAAAAGAAAAAAAAAGGTATGATGATACGATACATCAGGGCTCGACAATAAGGACTGCCCAATGCCAGGGGCCAGCCTGAAAGATGCTCAGGACAGTTGGTGGATTTGTCACTGGCCCAATTGGGCCACTGCTGCATTTTCATGTTTTTAAGGCTGGCTAATTCAATCAATTTCTATACCTGAACAGCTACAAAAATATCTTTAAATTTGTATCTTTATTATATATATTTAATTGTGGCAATTGATTTTAATTTATTTTTATTTACTGATTGTTCGCTTGTCTTTAATAATGTTTGAACTTTATGTTTGTTTATATTGCATTTTTGCTGTGGTATTGAAATTGAAAATTGTAACATTTAATTTGTATTTAAAATTTTGGGGTCACATAAGCTTATTTTAATAAAAGATAACATAGGTCAAAAACAATGATAACAGCAACATTTTTTTTTTTTTTGTGGCAGGGCTAGTTTTGGCAAGGCAAGTAAAAATTTGAACCACTGGCCCAACCGGGCCAGCAGAAAAGATCTTTAGCATCGAGTCCTGTACAAACACATCATGTACATAGTTTATATATACGCATAAAATTTGGGCATGCAGCAGTAGAAACACTATCTGTAAAATTGTTGCATGTGTGAATTGTGCATAATGCTGTAAATGGTTTAAATCCTTACCTGGCTGACATGCTGTGTGAGGCAGTGCCCAGAGCTCGACGGCCCAGAATACACAACCCAAAACACAGTGTGACCAGAGGGGAATCCTTCTCACTCTCAACTGGCTGTAAAAGAAGACAAAACTAAATTAAAGCAGCAAGCAACGTTGAAAGGGCCCTCGCACCTGGAGCCACCTCCACCCAGTGGCCTTAGGAAAACAGTGAATTCTGGGCAATATGCATTTAAAGTGCTAAATATAGGAGGAATGTGTCAAAGTCAGTTATATATGCTAAACTTCCAGCTGCCAGTTGGTGGCTCTATGACTATAACTGAATATTGGTAAGCAGACTTCTTCAGGCCAGGAAGTTTGAATCGTGGAACTGTCAGCGTGTCACTGGTGTAGCTCGCGGCAGAAGAGCAATTCAGCCAATTAGATTGCCTTATGCAAATAGCCTAGCTCAGGCGCAACCCAACTGCAGTTCAATGAAATTGGCTGTTGTCACTATGACGATCATGTCAGTGGCAGGCTTCAGACATGCCCTCTGTCAAGCGTTGACTCCGACGCCCCATGTGAATGTACCGTTAGGCCCTTAAAAATGTGATTCCCTTTGTAGAAGAATAATAATAATAAACAGAGCAATTCCAAGATACACAGTGAGTAACATTTTTGATTTCCTTGAACCCAAATCACAAGTCAGGAACATTCAACAGCACAGCAAAAAAAAAAAAAAGTGAGACAAGGCCATCTTTAAAATACCGTTTGTCTGCGGCTGTTGCAGTATTTTATCCACTCCAGGTACACCAGACAGAAGGAAGCTGGAGTGATGCCAGAAGCACGGTGGTCGTAGTCTTCATCTATGTTCAGATTGAAGGTGGGGTCACTATCCACGTAGGAAGGGCTGAGGCAAGGCCGCAACACTTCCTGAACTGTCTCATTGGCCAACCACTCCTCCAGTTTGGGAGAGCGGGTCACATAGTAGATGATACTCTGTGGAGAAGAAACTTGGATCATTGCTATGCATCTCAAGGCAGTGGAGGTTTTATCTGAGTCGCTTGTCTGAGAGGAGCTGACCTTGACATAATATGTGATGAGAATTTTGCGCAGGTCGAATACTTGAAGCATGGAAGCTGCATTGTTGTCGCTAATGCTGTAGCCCTCCAGGACGTATTTGGTGGCGGCTACCTCCCAAGCCAACCAGCGCTGACCAAAGGCCGCATTAAAGGAGAGCATGTGGGGGAGATGACCTGGCTCACAGCAGCAACAGCCTTCATCTTCCTCCACCCCTTCAGTGATCGCCTCCACCTCCCTCTGCTGGCAATATGTTCCTGAAAACACACGGTCATTCAAGAAAAAAAAAAAGAGTTCAAGCCCAATGATTTGCAGCTAAACATGAAACTATAAAGTATCTTAAAGCATTTTATGCACCAAAATTATTCATATTATTCAAATCTGTCAAATTATTATTTACCAAGTGTTTTCTTGTCACACAAATAAAAATGACAATGAAGTCTTTGAATAAAAAAAAAAAAAAAAAAAGATTAGTCACTGCAATATAATATTTTCGATTCAGTGTAAATCATGCTTTGAGACGTCTCAATGCTGGAATACACTACTTGACTTTTGGAAGATATCAAACACATTATTAATCATTTGTC
The DNA here is from genome assembly GCF_003368295.1 of Carassius auratus. Classification (NCBI taxonomy): domain Eukaryota; kingdom Metazoa; phylum Chordata; class Actinopteri; order Cypriniformes; family Cyprinidae; genus Carassius; species Carassius auratus. The sequence continues at coordinate 9,014,116 of NC_039288.1, read as the reverse complement.
ATGTGCCTCCTAGCAACAAAACAGATTTCTGTGCAAGTTAGTTGTGTTCAGAATGACTTAAAGGTCAGGTAGTGTGTGACCCTCAGTCATTTAGTGTTTTTCACTCTAATCATTTACAAAGTTGGCAAGTTTATGACACCTAGTCCTGGTTTCACAGACAGGGCTTAGGTTAAAACATGATTAGTCCATATTTCAATTAGGACATTAAGTGTCTTTTATAAACGTGCCTTAGAAAAATAACACTACTAGTGTGCATCTTGAGACAAAAAAATGGTACTGACATATTTTAAGATATATCAGTGCAATTTTCTTTCAGGTTAAACTGCCCAGACATGCATTTGAGTCTGGGACTAGGCTTAAGCCCCGTCTGTGAAACCGGGGGCTTGCGTTTTAAAATCTGCTTTAAAAGTCATGTAGTGTGTTCTAGTGTTTAGTGGTGCAATTTGTTCCATTCCCTCTCCTGTTGGCTTACCTCTGAACTCCAAGCCTCTGAGCTGGAAAGTGACGAGGCCGTTGCCGATCTCAATGATGTGTACGAGAGCATTGAGGTAGTCGGATGCCAGGATGAAGCAGTCTCCGGTGCTGTAGTTTCCCCAGCGGCCCAGCAGAAGGTCCCCACACAGCGAGTGCTGCAGAGAACGTGTCAGATGCTCGTAGAAGATAGAGTTCAAGTTGTTATCATCAGCACCTATCCAAGCATTAAATAAAGGGGAGAATTAGATCATTCTCATTACATGACATTACAATAGATTACTCCAATACAATATCACGTACCAGGGTTGCGGTCCAGCTGTGTGGCCAGACGTGTGTTGGAGTGATCCACTCGTTTGGTGCTGAAGAATAAAATGGTATTTAAAGGTTCAAGTCACATCTTCAAACATTTTCAGCTAAGACTGAATTACCAAAACAAAACAACGCAGCTGACATCTGCTCGAGATTTTTGAAGGCTTACTTGTAATCTCGCTCCCAGAACTTCACAGGCCGGGTGTATGAAGTAACAAAAACAGCACTGCCCAACACAGGGTTGAGAGGAGTGGAAAAAAGAGCTGAAAACACAGCTTGCACAAACAACATGGCTGAGTCTGAGAGCAAAACGAGTTAAGGAGCATTTGTGAAAAACAACAAGGGCAAAACCCTTTAAACATGCTGAATGTGGGGGGGGGGGGGGGCACAAATTAAGAAGAACAGGTAAAGTTATAAGATCATCATTCAGGACTGTGTATGAGTAACGGTGGAAAAGGATACGGGGAACGGCGAATGGCTGAGCGAAGGCGTGGAAAGCAGAACCCCATGTGATCTGCCAAGGTGCAATGTAGGTCAGCACAAAACGCAGCTTATACAGCAGATCCCACAGCTGCTCACATACAGGAGAGATGACAGCAACATCAGTCTTCATCTTTTTGCTTGACAAACCCACACTCCAGTAAGAGTGTAAGTTACAAAATACATTCAATTCAAACCTTCAAAAATGCCACATTAATAGCAGATATAGATTATGTATCCATATCCTAAACATTTGAATATTTTGAACAATTTAGAATTAAGTGAAGATAAAAAGTGTTCCATAATGGTGAAAGCCTTGAACATGATTTGCATATAATAAATGAAAGGCATACGGCATTAAAACAAAACATGGGTAAATGATCACTTTCCATTTAATTTTGATCAAATACTGCAAATGCAGTCATTGTGCAAATTTCAAGAAAATGTAAATATTGGACCAAACATGCACTTTTAAATGGTAGTGTATATATACAGAGGTCTTCAGAATGGTGGAAATGGTCATGTCACAAGTGCTTAAAATTGGGCCTCCTAAAGGCCTCAAGGGATTCAGATGTGGACAGACCTTGCTGAAGAGGATGGACATGCAGTAGTAGTCGAGGAGGAAGGTCTGTGAAAAACGTGGGTAGTCGAATTGGAAGAAGAGGGCGGTGAAGCACAGAGTGACATACTGCTGAGACGGGACACAGAAGGATGTACGAAGCAGCTTCATTCCAGCCACTGAGATGAATAGAGCGCGGCCACTAAAGAAACAAATAAAAAAAGATGTCACTGATCACTGTCTGAAATCTGAGATCACATGGAAAACCCTTAATTCAATATCTTCTAAAAACAACGAGTAACATCAGCTAGTGTTGTGCTTTACTCTAGTCTACACTAGGAATCTTGAGGATTCTGGAAGTTCATGTTCTTACTAGGCTCCAGGTTTGTCATGGTTTTGGCTGACAGTGTGAGCTTCAGTGGTTAGGGAGTTGAGAACTACAGCTGGGTAGATGAAATACTTCTCCACACACTGCAGCCATGCATACAGCTTCTCAAACCACATGAGCTGAGCCGCATCTGAGACAGAGAGAGATCATTCCATCACACTTGTTCAGACTTTCAGACATTAATTTGTCAGTGTAGTTTTGACCACTTACCTCGGACCTCAAACTGGCTGTATTCTCTGGAGCGCAGCACAGGGTGGGCCAAGCAGAACCAGGGCAGCTGTTTGCGGAGCTGAGGCAGGAGGTAGTGTGTGGAGAACCCCACCACCCCAGCCAAGATGTACAGGACGAAACTGAGAGCAGGCTGAAAAGTGGTGCAGGAAACATTAAAACCACCACAATTTACAAAAAAACAAACAAAAAAAACACACATTTTTTGGGGGAAATTAGATTAGCAACAATGTATTCGACTGTTCACCTTTACAAGACAAGAAATTATGTTCAGTCCTTGGATGAGGACTAGTTCTATCAATGAGACTATTTACAATCAAAGTCACATTCTTGGCAGCCTACTGACCTGCAGAGCAATAAAGACTGTGCTGGCACTAATGGCGAAGGTGATAATGGCCATAAGAGGGCACATGACCAGATCTGAGTGAAGAGTCTCTTTCTGCAGAGTCCGAGAGAAGGGAGCCATTTAAAAACCACTGGAACACCTATTTACTGATATATAAATGCAAATGGAGAATTCTTTTACCACAGAATTGCGCAATTTCTCTGGAAGAGGGTCTTTAATCTCTATTGGGGGCTCTTCCGGTGTTCGGCTCTCCAGCTCTGGGAAGAACTTGGAGCGGATCAGAGACCTGCTCACAGAACAGTATAAAAAAAACACCAACATTAGCTGCTGGGTGTAGTAAGATGACCGGAAAATCATGATGTGTGGTGACGCTGACCAGAGGATGGTCGGGTCACTGCTTTGCCTGCTCAGATGATAGGACAAGGCCAGGAGGAGGCCACAGAACACAGAGAAGAGCACCGGGACATGTGCCTCTCCCCACGGAGCCTACACAAACACATACAATGAGTAAAGGAAGCACCAATAAACACAATTCTACTGTAAAAGAGACAAACAGATTCCCACTTACATTGATGGCACCAAGACAAAATCCATAGACCAGAGCCGCCACCAATATACTGCGTAACAGACTATAGACTGAAGACAGGGGGCTTGTGGTTGCTGAAACACAAATGACAAGACATCACATTTGTAGTGCAAGGATGTACAGAATCAAATCCATGACTTTGGGGTAGCAAGCATCATGCTGTACCAGTTGAGCAGGACCATCATAACTATAGCTTTTGTAAAGTGTTACTAGTAACATTAGTGACGTATAACGCATGTCTCACCAGTTCCACCAAATATGTGCATGTCCACCTGTTCCAACAAACACATGAGGAACGTGTTGACCTGAGGTAGAAGCCCAAACAGGAAGATGATTGGAAAACAGAGGGTGAACACTGTAAAGGAAAACATATGAATTATTGCATTGTTATATTATGCACACCTCAATTAAGAAACAGCACTGGCCTCGAGTGAGTGAGCGGACCTATGAGCATGTCTCTAGCGCAGAGCAGAAATTGGGCGGAGAAGAAGGTGACCCCATAGAGGGTGAAAGGCAGCATACTGTCTGAGTGGCCAACCAGGTCAAATATCAAGATCAGCACACAACACAAGCAGAAATACACTGGTCGGCTGTACACGATGATCCAGTTATGGCCCTGCAATGAAGACCACAAATGAGTTTGATTTCAGCTAGGCAGATCCAAGTAAAGACAGACAAACAGTCATATACTCACATGCATCGGAGATGCCGCATCAGGCTGCACACTCTGAAATGGACCAAAAAAAAAAACTGATTAACATTAATACAAACATAACACCACTATCGGGACATGTGAATACCTTACAAGATCAAGAGATGCCAACACCTGAAAACACAGATCACAAATGCTAAAACAAACACAAATAGACCATTTTAAAAATGCTCACACTAACCTTTAACAAGGAGTACTGACAGCTGGCAATGACTAGGCAGAACTGGAAGACCCAGATGTCCCTAAAGAAGCCCTGGAATAGCAACAGGAAGCCTAGGAATGCCACTAAGCTGGCCAACACCACAGCAAACACATTCTCCATTATGCGTCGGTTCCTGTCCAGTAAGGCTAGCAAAGCAAGCCGGTCATAACGAACTCTTAGCCATTTCCCCGGCAGCACCCAGAAACGATAATAATGTTTAGGCTTGGCCTTTTCCTCGATCATCAGTGTGTTCTCTTGGGATTCGTGAGGGGACTCATGGTCTAGGTCAAACTACAGAGAAAATAGTCAAAACAGGATTGTAATGGAGCATGTGCATTGATGATTTTAAAGAGTTAAGCCTCACCTCTGGCATATCCAGAGGCACCCTGCGGACCTGCATGCCCTGGAGGACCACCGGCCTTGGCTGCAGCATAGACAGCACTGGCGCCACCTCCTGCACATCAGTGGAGGTAAAGCTAGAGGACTGTGACTGTCGCTCTCGCTCTCGCTCTCGCTCCCTAAGCCAAGAAAAAGGGGTCAAACACTGGGAGACTGGTGAATATCACCCCAGTGGTAAAAGTTTTAAGACTTACTGGACTGGGTCCTCATATCCTCCACCAGCAGGTCCAAAAGTATAAGACCTCTTTACTCCTGAAATGAGATCACTTTAATGAAAAAAAAAAAACACACAGACAAAAAAATACAACAACCATACCTAAGCCAGAATTAAATTAGTGTCACTGAAGCACAAATGATTATTTACCACTCTCATCATAAAAGTAGTGCACAGCTCCCTCTGTGGTGTCATCAAAGGTGGATGCCTCATGAACACCGCTTCGGGGCAGCAGCAGCAAGGAGGAGGCAGCGAAGTGTAAAGCAGAGGGGAGTGTTCGCGTGCGAGAATGAGAGGAAGTCCGGACTCTCTGAAGGTCTTGAAGACTTGGAGGAGAGCCCATGGCAGAAGGGGGTGGGGTGGGGTTACTACCAGCATTATGCCGCCTGCGAATGGCCTGCGTCCTTTTTACACTGCTCACAGAGTCACGCTTACTACCCTCCTCTGGGGCTGCATGGGCAAAAAGCAAGAGGCAAACGTTTTAATAAGAAAAAAATATTAAAATTCACTACAGCAGAAACGAGTCAATTCAAATAATTATTAAACAATAACAAAGGAAAACAATCATATTAAAATAAATAACAACAAACAAAAAAATAAATTTACAGATGTGGTTTCATGAGGACCTCACATAGAATGGGGAGAATTTTTTTGTGTGAATTAAACCAATTAAAAAAGTTTGAAATATGGAAAAAGAACACAAACACAAAAATTAATCCAGGCTCTAAATTCAAATTATTATAGGAATAGTTCAACCAAAAATGAAAATGTGATGTTTATCTGCTTATCCCCAGGGCATCCAAGATGTAGGTGACTTTGTTTCTTCAGTAGAACACAAACCAAGATTTTTAACTCAAACCGTCAAATCAAGGCTAAAACATACGATTAAAAAAAAAAAATTCAACACTGCAGCTCATTACGATACATTGATGTGTAAAGACACAAACCGGTATGTCGCGAGCCACAGGGTTTAATTTGGTTTTGTGTATTTTTGTTGTCATTTGTTTCGTTTTATATTTTAGCTGTGATTCCAGTCCACTTACATTATAAGACTGATAGACTGCAACGGTTTGAGTCAATCTTGGTTTGTGTTCTACTGAAGAAACAAAGTCACCTACATCTCGGGGGTAAGCAGATAAACATCAAGTTTTCATTTTTGGATGAACTCTCTCTTTAAGAATTAATTTGTTCGCTCTTCACCTCCTCCTACTGCCCCCTCTTCTAGCAGCTCTCCTGCCCTCCAGCCTGTCTGGTTCCCAGCCCAGGAGCCTCCAAGAGAGTCTAGCCTATGGTGGGCCCTTGAGAAGCCCTCTGAGTGCAGTGTCCGAGCCTCCAGATCTGATTTAGAGATAGTGAGTGGACGTGGGGCAGGAGCAGAAGAAAGAGGTAAAGGTAGCACAGTAGACGCAAGAGTCTCTGTGTTGTTGGAGCCTCCACCGGCACCATCCATGCTTAGCACTCTGGCATGAGTCTTGGCACTAGCTGTGCTGGCTGAGCGCTGAGCGCTGCGAGAATGGGAGGGTCCCACTGTGTCAGGGTCCTCCCCCTCTCTAGGGCTAGGTAGTTGAGGGGGGACGGGTTGGGAAGTGATGCCGGTATTCGTTAGATCAGGGGAGTAGCAGGAGGTAGAGGAGCTAGAATCATCATCTTCATCATCGTCTTCATCATCAGAGCTGAAGCGGCGTTGGGATCCTAGACTAGAACCTGCACTCATGTCACTGCCATCATCTTCATCACTGGAGTCCTCAAACAAGCTCTCACTGTAGGCTTTGGCACCTAGCCGGCTGCGTACAGGGATGTAGTCTCTGTGTTGGCCACGGCTTTGGTGCCGGCGGTAGGAGCCACAGTCGAAACTGCTACTGCCAGCAGTGCGTCGTTTACGGGGAGCTTTCCTGCGACCGGGACGGTGACCCACACTGCCGCCGGCACGCAGCAGCTTCAGATCTTTAGGTCGCACCACTTGCTGCTGCGCTTGCAGAGATGGTGGCTCTGCTAGGAGGTAGGAAGGGGCAGAGACCGGCAGAGCTGGCTCTGAGCAGACCAAGCCCAGTGCCAACCCTGACGGTACAGAGCTGGCCTGGCGTGGAGGAGGAAGAGGGGGTATGGGGATGCCACCATCAAGATCGCAGGTCTCCGAAGGCCCGCTGCTAGACAGTGATGAGTCCTGCAAGGAGGGCTGTGCAAGCAAAGGGGGAAGGTCCTCCCCCTCCACCAGAGTTCTGTCCAGGCCCTGCCCAGAGGAGAGCTCTTTGGAGGGTGAGCGTAACAGCACGCTGTCTGATAGGTCATCCGTGTCACTACCGCCCTGGATCACATCTCCAGGCTGCTGATAGGGGCCTTTACCTTGATGCAATGCTGTGGAAGGAGCATTAGACCCAGGTTTATGCGTCTGGCCCACTGAAGGGCTCTCAAGCTGTGTTGAGTCAGTTTTCTCACTGCGGTAGCTACTGACCGTACTAAGAGTCTCTCGGTCTGTGGCAGCTCCACCTCCACTGAAGCAGCTGTCAGTGGAGCCTGCAGCCAGGGCCATCCCGGTGCGGCTGCCTGGGTGCTCAGCACCAGGGGCAAAAGTCACTGGGTCAAGGCCCAAGCCCAGCAAGTTCTCGCTTAGCTCCTCACTCAAGCTACTCTTGATGAGAGGGCTGAGAGGAGCATCTCCCAGACTCTCAGACTCAGCTGAAGGTCCAAGGCGGGAGTAGCCTCTGAGACCCTCCCCATCGGGGCTCCTCTGAGACAGCTGCTCCACACCCCCATTATCCACATGGTCCTTTTCATCTCCATCTTCTTGGCTGGATGGGGATGGCGGGATGGAAGGACAGTTTGTTGGGTGCAGGTTACTAAACCCTCCTGACAATACATCACCCACACCAATTAGCCCTCTGTAATCCCCAGCCATGCAGGATGGTGCCACACCTGGAAGGACAAAAAACATGCAGTTACTACTAGGGCTGGGCAATATATCAAATATTAGTGATAATATTACTAATTTCTGCTCTACATGACTCTATTACACAAACTCTCATGAGTGTGGTTGCCAGATAACATGATTTCAAATCCCTGAATCAGAGCTTCGCTGTTACATATATGCCTTTTTTCCTGATGTTTTGCTTAAAGCAATCTGGCAACCATGCACATGCAAATGTACGCTCCTCATTGCAGAAGTGCCGCAGACAGACACACAGTATTGTGTTCTTAGCTAAAAACTAAGTGTAAATAGTGAATTGCATGCACTAAAAAGTTGACAATGTGCTTTCTGTACTTGTTTTACACTACTTGAGTAATATATACATGTGCTCATTTAATAAAAAGCAGTAAGTGATCACTTAGTCTAGAGTTTTTTTTAATCATTTAAATGCAAATGAAAACAGAGATATATATCAAATATAGTAAAAAAATTTGACAATAGAGATGTTTAGAGGTACTTGCAGCTAAATTTACAAATTATAATATTTCACCAATTCATTGATTTTTAAGCTAATAATTTATTCAGTTAACTAATTTATAATATTTTATTAATTAGAACAATTAAATTAAACCAAGCTTGTGGTCCAATGTGCAGGGGCAGGGTTTAAAACTAATTATTGGAGAAGTCTTCTGTACAGCACCAGAGTTTTGTCTTTTTTTCACCGGAAGATAACAACATTTTGATTAAACGTAAAAAGTATAATAAAACATACATAGACAAAGCATTCACAATAAGATACATAACATGCATTTACAAAATATATAAGGTTAATGTTCATTTCATACCAACTTTAAAATATTTTTGTAATTGCTGAATTTGCTGAAAAAGTGGGTGGCCATCTTCGCACTCTGAATTAGAAGTCTAAGGAACAGTCTTATTCAGCTCTAATGTAGTGCATCTGTAAAGGGGCTGTTCTTACTAGTGTTGTCCTGAGAGTTGTGTCGAAGGACATCTCTATGTGCAGAGGTCACGATCACATTACTACTGCCTTGCTCCTGCATGAGCTCTTTAATATCTGGAATTTAAAAAAACAGATAAGAATTGAAACGTAAACAACCCAGTTCATGTTAAACTAATTGGTTTAGTTCATTCAAAAAAGCAACAGTAACAACACAATGTACCCTTGGAGCCTCCAGGGTCTTCAAGCTGTGGTAAAAATTCCTGGACAAAAAAAATGTAAGTGAGTCAAAATAAATTTGTACGAGTGAAGAACAATAATGCTTATGGACATGCAATGTTTGGCATTAATAATATCCTCACCGACACCTGGTTCAATCCAAACAGCGAGTGTTGGGAACTGCAGCGTACAGGAGGGGTGGAGTTCACCTTTCGGAACACTGTCATTTCTACACCCACACCACTGTCCCTGTGGGCACAGGCATATCAACATGAGCTAAAACTGACAAGAGCGGAGCGACTGCTTGACGCCACCAACAGCTGTTCACCAACAACAAATCCCTAAAGAATGTCTGACTCAGTAGCATGATGCTTTAATGCTCTGCCTACTTGAGAGACATAAAAGTGTCAATGTGGTTTGACAACAAATTATAGTAAGGTAAACGCTACCTGCGTTGGCTTCCATCATGAGCACCAGAGCCTTCCTCTCCTTCTTCCACTCTATTGGGGTCTGTGGTGAACGAGGCCTGCCTCTTCTCCACAATCTCGCCCAGGTCAAACATGGCATGCAGTCGAAAGTTCACTGCTTTTATGGCCATAAAGAAGGCCGCTATCACAGCGCAGTACACACCAGCCACCACTAAACTGGCAGGAAGGGCCTAAAAGAATGAAAGTGGGAGAATCACATAAATGTGGTTGCAGATATTACAACCTCAATTTCATTTTAGACATTGCTTCTTATGTAGACCACAATGGACTTGTGCAATGAGTCTGATTTCATAATGTTCTTGTGCAAGTCTCTAACAGTATGCTAAATACAACTTTACCTCATGGTAAATGTATTCATTTGAGTTGTTTATGCTACGTCAGCATACAAGTCTATTTTCATAGCATATAAGAGTAATTAACACATTATTAATACATTAATTAATAAACATTTAAATGTAAATAAGACAGACAAGATGCAACTGATCAAAATCCTATGCTTTCTTTTTGACAATTAAACATTAATATAAAACTGAATAAATGCTTTCTCTGATGACTAAAAGCTGTCAAGTTTAATAAAATGTTTAACAGTCAACTTAGTAGTGTTACAGCAGCGGCAAGATGGAGGTTCACCTGATAGTGAAAGCACAAGTATTATGTCACAACATTTCATGTTTGTCCACATGCTTTGCTGTATTATCACGAACTGGTTGCCACTTACAAAACAATGGACACAAAGGAACGTGTTCCTGAAGTCTGACATTTATTTTAAGTCCACGTAAAGGCAATTAAGAAAATTGTTTCTAAGCACATTATAAATGTATTTCTGAAAACAGATTACAAAGACTGTACACTATGTACTATTAAATTGTGGAGTTAGACCGTTGAACAGTTTTTCACCATTTTTGAGTTCAGGATTTTTTGGGCGTGTGCTGTCTGGAGCCACTGAGCATGGCCCCTCCTCTAATCAGTGGTTCGCCTGCTCAATCACAAGTCACTTATATTACCGTTAGTTTCTACAGTTAGCTAGTTAGCTGGCTATCTATGCCTCTGTCACGTAAATGCATCTTACCAAACATATATGGCTTTGCAAATCCAATTAAGCTGCTAGAGGGAGCATCCATTTAGGTTGTATGTTATTTTACAGTATAATATATACACACACACACACACACATATATATATATATATATATATATATATATATATATATATATATATATATATATACATACATATATACACACTCACACAACTAAAAGTTTGGGGTCAGTAAAGTTTTTGAAATAAGTCTCTAATGCTCCCCAAAGCTGCATTTATTTGTTAAGAAATACAGTAAAATCAGTAACACTGTGAAATTAGTACAATTTAAAATAACTTTTCTATATTGAATACATTTTAAAATTCAATGTATTCCTGTTATGTCAAAAGTGAATTTTCATCAGTCATTACTCCCGTCTGAAAGCACTTCATGGTCATTACGAAATCATTCTAATATACTGATTTGTTGCACAAGAAACATTTAATATTCCTCAATTTCAGACAACAGTTTTTCAGATTTTCTGACTTACTAAAAGTAAGGTATAAAACATTATAAATGTATTTACTGTCACTTTCAGTCAATTTAATACATCCTTGATTAACAAAAGCATTAATATCTTAAAATAAATAAACATGTTGTCAATCTTTTTGGATAGTAGTGTATACATTTTTATACTTTTAAAGTTTTACGTTGCTTTGGTCACTGTAACTACTTAGAAAAGACATTTCATAGAAAATATCACTAAAATAGCTTCATCAATTCTGCTGACATGTGCAGCTGTCATGCGTCTTGACAAAGTCTCAGTCTCAACATCTTTCTAAAGTAAACATTAAGACCAGCAGGTAAGGAAAGTTTCTCAACATTAGTGACGTTCCATCAGTATTACACACACATTTTTCCAGAAACATGGCCTGGCGATGTTCTTTACCTGGGGAATAACTACAAAACTCACCATGTACAGAAGAAATGGGAAGGCCAAGAGGAATATCCAGAGGTAGAGATGAAAGCAGTTTGAGAAGGTACTCTGATGAGGGTCCACATACCATCCTCCGGTCAGAGAAGCCCACACTCCCTGCCGCAATATCTGAAGAGCCTGAGAGCCCATCTTAGCACTTCTGGGTGAGACAACCCAGAGATCTTGTAGTTTCCCTGGTCAAAGTTTCTAGTGCGGTACTTCCATTGGGAACCTCAGGATGGACTTTCTCAGACTGGTAATGAAACAAATTAGCAGAAAGCGAGACGTTCCAAAACAACTTCAGACCGGTGTTCTTTTAGCATCAACAGTTTGCTTGCATGCTCCTCTGGCAGACCCCTGTTTGTAGTGAAGTACATCAAGAGTTTTTGGCACAGCTGTGACCCAAGGGCTACATGAAAACATTCACCCTGAGGATTCTTCAAAACTGCTTGGTTTGGTTTCTTTACGACTTTCCAGCACTTTAAACAACCACAATTCCATATATAAATGAGCTGTTCTGATGGCATAAGAACAATAAGCTATTTTGAACATGCTCATTTTAACCTGTCTGTTGCATGTTACTAAGGCATGAGATGGCTGTCTGATTTATATAAAGTTGCCTAATATGGGTTTTCTAGAAAATTCAAATAAGGATTCAGGTTTCTTTAGGGTACTATTATATATTTATCTAAATTTAGAGATGATAATGGATATGTATAAGATCACTGAACACCTGCAATCTTCACACTATTATAGGCAAAGCAGAGAAAAGACAGGCAGTGAGTTTTAATATCTTCATTGGCTTTCTTTGCTTTTGTAACTACTGAAAATATGGTATAGAGCTTCAGAGTCCTGAGAATTCAATTTCTAGTTTTTCTGACCATATCTGTAAACTTTCCCTTTCTCCAACAAGAGATATGCAAGTATAACACCATTTAGAGTCTTATATCTTAACTGAATGCTGATTTCTTTTAACCTACAGCCATCTCTAGGCCTAAAAAGTCATAATATTATCTCAACTTTCCCTGTATGGCAGTAGCAAATCTCTACAACTGAAGGAGGGAAAACACTAAGCATCCTCTGTAAGCAATACTCATTTAAATAAAAGAACGCTGAAAAATGCCTCAGTGGATTTGGCTTTAAACCATACAATTTAACATGCTAACATAGAGCTAATGTTAGCATTGTTATGATATCTTGCCTGAAGCAGCTCTGACATTATATTGAGCCTTAACAAATGACAGCAGAGAGATACGTGTCCAGCAAATGGTTCAACAGCACTTCAATGGAAACGTTACTGGGGCATGAATATTTTTAGAACTGTAAACAAACCGTGTGTTTCGACAGCAACAGTGCTAACGCTGAACGACTAAATTATAGCCTGAATCGACCTGTAATACATTAAAACCAATCAGACGGAACGTAAATATTATATTTAATCTATTTTCTCAGTTTCTCGACTGAATTCGAAGGATATCTCTCCTATTAGAGTTCAATATCACCTGACACTCATTAGCCAAACCGCTAACATGCTACATGCAATAGTGAGACACCTCTGACTTTGGCATAAGTGTTTTGTAGCGAAATTTTCTGATGTTAGTGCACTCTTCAACTCCGTAAAAACTCCATGGTTTGACTCGACAGGGTCTGCGTTAATTCACCCAGAAACGAGAGCAGGAAAACCGCTGGACAGCGAAACTGAATGCGAGTTAGCATAGGCTAACGGCAGCACTGAGTGCTACCTCCTTATGTCGAAAATAAAATACAAAAACTAACACAGAACGCAAAATGTCTCTACGCGGTTTCCACAGTTAAGTCCAGGGCCGCTGTGTAAAAACTCAAGCCAAAAAAAGCCCAGAATGTGAGCTCGCTAAGTTCCAGTGTCGAATCGCTTCATTCACACAGGTAGCGAACACCCACCTACAGGAAGAGAACTCATACCGCAACGCGATTGGCTACTGTGGTTAACACCTACATCCAGGAACAGAGCGGATGCTTCAATGCGATTGGCTGCAGCAGGTGTCTGTCATCCATTGCACATCACTGATTTGATTTCTCAATCCACATAGTCCAGAGCGTCTTCACTTTGAACTTTCTCGTTGACATTGGTCAAGTAGCCAGTCTTTCAGTCCTACGTTCATTGATGCACTTCAGTTTAAAATAATAATTATCTTACAATAAATTGAACTGAGTAAATTTTGTGTTATTTTTGCTGGTATTATATATATGGAAGTTACAGTTAGGAGGTTTGGGAGTTTAATGAAAAGCTAATAATTAATTACATCATAAAAATGTCAAATTAAAATATTCAAAAATAGCAATTCAAATAAAACACTATATATATATATATATATATATATATATATATATATATATATATATATATATATATATATATATATATATATATATATATTTGTTTACATAGGGTACATGTCGTGACCATTAACCAATTATCAGAGAACAGTGAACATACAAATGTGATACTTATTAATTAAATATTTATTTTAAAATCTCCGGGGTACTTTAAATAAATATATTAGGTGAAAGATGTTCGGCCGACAAAAAAAACAAAACAAAAAAAAACAAAAAAAAACAACAACCAATTCTACCAAAAAATAATAAATAAATAACAAATCCCACTTTTGCATATTTCACCCTACATTTAACACTGGACTGTCAAAGTTAAAGTTAGTCAATATTTCCACTCATGACATTTTTAAGGCTTTTCATTATACAAAGGCACAGCAAGCTAATGATGAGCTGAGGAGTCACTATCAGGATTTCATATTTAAATAAGTTACAGGGAATGCTATTTTATTGTTTAATTAATATTTATTTGTATAAAATGTAGAGTGATGAATGAGTGGATTTAGACAGCAGATGGCAGTCTCACGCCTCTGCGTTTTTTTTTAATGCAAAGGCTTCTGTCGATGCTTCATTCTCATTCCAGTGGCATCACAACTGTCCATTACTGCTCACTGTCTGTTGGGTCTCTGTTTCGCTCCTGTTACAGACAACTCTTTTTTTCTTCTTCTTTTAAACAGAGCATAAAATGATAATCGTCTGAACAGATACAGCAAATGAAAGCTTCAAATCTTGCATACCTATCAAACAGTGCCTTTTCAGTGACATTTTGGAAGGGCCTTTTTTTTTTGCACTCATGTATATTTCCTCTGGCAGGACAGGTGCACTAGCAGAAGTGAAAATTTGAGATCATTCTACTTCGAAGGAAAACGGGAAGAAAGTACTAAATTATTCATCAAATCACAAATCCAGGGCTCAGAGTTCAGAAAGATTTGGAATAGAATGCCATCAGAAGCTTCTGACAGGTTTTCTGTCGTCTTTTGTTCTTTATCTTTTTCTTAATGTTTTTTTTTTAAGATGCTAGTAGTTGGGAATCACAGTCTGAAACTTAACTGCAGCAATAAGTGATAAACCTTGCCTTGCTTTCAATTTTAAAGCTTGTGTCTATCTATCTGTTGTATCTATCTATCATCTTGAGGTGATGTTGTATATATAAAATGCATTTTATTTAAATGTAAACACATAATTATATACATATATTTTTATATTGTATATAAATAATTGTCTTTAGTAATACTGGGTTATTCTCTGACAACAAAAAACACGTACGTACTACATAAGTAAACTTTCCATTCCATTTAGCTTTATCCTTGTGATTCGCATTTAATTTACTATTTTACAGAAGGCGGACTTGGTCCTTTAGTTTTGCATCTGCTAGAACATAATTGAAACCACAGTCACTGATTAAATGAAAGCACCCATTTAACTAAATGCTGTACTTAAGTGTATTCTGGGCATATTGACCAAATGCAATTTACTGCACTAGATTTACAACAGACCCAGAATAATGATGAAAACAGAAGTGTGGCATAGACAGCTTTTATCATTTGAAAGCAATCAACACTACACAGCTTTTGAAAGGCTTGTTCTAGATATAGCCTTATAGGACTGAACCTTTTCCAAATTCAAGTTGCCTCTTATTCCTGGAAACTGCTATCCATAAGCATGCTTTTAGCTCTAGCCTTTAAATAGCTCCTTCTCTACTGCAGTGTGTATAGTTAGTTAGGAACAAGGACCTCAGGAACATAATATAGATTGTATGCAAAATCTGGAGAAAGAAAATGTGGCAGCCGCTTTCCCTTCAAGTCCATAAAGGAAGAGTGTTGTTTAGAGACCCGACTACCTAGATCTGAGCAGTGTGACAGTAGAAGAATCTAAAGACATCTTTGTATTAGCAGTGTGTGGAATCTCTGGAGTAGGAACCCATCAATATATAAGACCAGATGATGAAATTGCCATGTAAGACAAGGGCTTGGCTTCACAGCGTGAGAGTTCTTACAGTGGATAATACTTGATTTTTCAGGCAGGAAAGATGCTGGGAAATAATAGTTTTTGAATTACCAGTAGTAAAAGAAGAAACCTTTTACATTCAATGTTAAAAATTAAAGTCTCAAACTTGTGACAACAATAAATAAAAGTGGAGATTTCCCAACATGGGCATCTTAAAGAGATTCTGCCATCACTCACCTTCATGTTGCTCCAAACCCGTAGGACTTTATTTCTACCATGCAACATAAAAAATGTAACATTTTCTTCCACGAAAGGTCATACAGGTTTAGAACAACACTACTAATAACATTTTCGGTTGACTTACACTACCATTTAAAAGTTTGGAACTGGTAAGGTTATTATTATTATTTTGTTTTTGAGAGAAGTCTCTCATTAAAGCTACATTTATTTGATTGAAAATACAATGAAAATGTGAATGTGAATTGTGAAATATGATGACAATTTAAAATAACAATTTTACATTTTAATATATTTTAAAATAATTGTTTCATATGAGCTAAACTTTTCCCTAAACCTTCAGAAATCATTTTAATCTGATTTGATACTCAGAAAACAATTCTTCCTCTTATCATGTTGTAAACAGAAGAGCCTCTAATATCTTTTGTGTAATTGGTATTACATTTTTCAGGATTGTTTGATGAAAAGAAACATCCCAAACTCTTGAACAATAGTGTCAATCTCTTTAAGACGAATATATTTTTAGAAATAAAAGAGACCACACTGACCAAATCAGTACGAAGTATAGAACCAAGTGTATTTTTCCCTCTGTTCAATGTACACATATTTAGATTTCATCTCACGGTAACACTTTACAATTACATTAAGAACGGGAATATACTTTGACCAGCATAGGTAAATGACAATTATATCTTAAAGAAAAAACAAAACAAAAACACAAACAGAAAAAAGCCCTGTCAATGAAGAAACAAAAAACCCAAATGTAAAATGGAGGTATGGCTAGGTGTAATCCTTCATCTTTTACCAAATTCAATAAAATCCCAAAACATTTTTTTTTCTTTCCACATTTGAAAATCACTTTGTGTAACTGAAGTAATATCTATTGTGAATAACACCTTTGTTTTTCATTTGCAGAGAACGAACTAAACAAAAACCTCTTTGTAATAACAAGGAATGTCAATTCAGGAAAAACATATTTTAAACTGTGAGAAATATCTAGACGGTATACAGTTTTATTTTATTTTTTTCTTAATTTTTCCTCCTTTCCAGGAGGTGTCCTTAGATACAAAAGTCTGGACACAAGGTTGTGCTGCTTTATCCATAAAAGCCTTGTCAGTTCACTTTTTTCCTCTTTCTTAGGTTTGGGAAGTGGTGAGCTGGCATCCCGATGAGAGGGAGTTCCTTTTTTCCTTCCTAGAAGAGATGTCACACAGTTCTCAAAATATGATTTCATTATAAAGTTCACTTTATCCTGTTTGCTTCACTGACTGTAGTCTCATTTGGATGGGTATTGGGCTGTAGTTTCACACCATAGAGAATATAGGAGGCAAGAGAAAGAGTTCTCGTAGTCTTGCGTATATCCTTCTCATGCCGGAGGACGAACAAGGACAAACGCTCACACACAAACACACTCACACACGCATACGTATCGTATGCTCGATACACACAAACCTGTCTCCTGAAGCGTTTTCAGCAATGTCCTGTGTATTTACATAGATACAACATCATTCTGTCCAAGCTGTTGTTCAGTTCAGGACAGTCCCACTTTCTGAGGTCTCTTTTGTCCGCATCGTGCTCGCCCATGGCGCTATGAATCCTTCTGGGTGAGATGAGAGTTGTCAACTTTATGTAATTCAAATAAAAAAACTCTCATGGAAAGCTGAATGTGAGTGCATCATGCATGGAACACAATTAGTAGCCTAACAGTTCACAATGTTCAGCACCATGGAGAGAGAGAGAGAGAGAGAGAAGAGAGAGAGAGAGAGAGAGAGAGAGAGAGAGAGAGAGAGAGAGAGAGAGAGAGAGAGAGAGAGAGAGAGAGAGAGAGAGAGAGAGAGAGAGAGAGATCGAGAGATGCCTGCTGAATGCCTTTTGTTGGCTTTTTAAAGTTCTAACAACCTTCTGAGCTCTTCTACACCTGCTAGTGGAGGTGTTGCTGTCAAAGCAGGCTTCACCGTCAGATCTGCCATTCTAAGCGAGAACGTGTTTATGTGAGAACAAAGAAAGAATTAGATTCATGTGTTTCATGGCAGAGACAGATAAATCCTAATTTCTACACTGACAAAAGATACCAGAGTGTAAACGATTCAGACTCTTTGGGTTTTTCAGGCTCCGTCAGAAAATGAAACGGAAAATGTGATTCTATCCACCGCCTTTCTAACCGAACATGAAAAAGGTCTCAGATTTAACATCTCCACAAGAGCTGATGGGAGCATCTGCTTGTCTCGTGCAAATAACTACCACAATCACTTCTGTTCTTCATGAATTATTACAACGAGGGCCCAGCGAACGTCTCGTAGATCTCAATTTCATAGCTCTGTGAAGATAATATTAAAGAAACGCCCAGTAATATTACCAAAAGCTCATGTGTGGAGGCATCTGTTAAACCGGCGGGTTTTCTCTCCCTGTCCATGGTGTTCGGTTACTCTCCTGGTGCACGCAAAACATAAATTTTTAATCGCAAAGAGGGCATTACATCATTTGGAATGTAATGGAAGATTTACTTTAGACATGACAGAGATAAAATTACATACAACAAATGGCCTCGCAAGACAGATACGAAAGGAGGATCTATCGGTCAGTGTTCCTTCCTCCTCGTTCCCTACGTCCATATCTTTCGGTGGCAGAAAAACGTTTGGAGAAGTAAACAGAAGATTGTGTGGCTTAAATGTTTGAGGATGCAGAGGAGGCGATTTGAAGTTATAAAATCCTCAGCACACTTCCTGTCTTTGAACCTCCTCCACGGTCTCTCTCAGACGTAATACTCCTTGTCTTTATTTTTCTTGCCCTTGGCGGTCGTCTTTGCGACGGCGGCAGTTGTGCTCGGTGTCTTTTCTTTGACTACGGCGCCATTGCTTTCGGATCCTGAATTGCGTCTCTGGTCCACCTGATAAGAACCTTCGTCTCGGTTGCGGTACTTATACATGGCATACAGGAGGATGAGGATGCAGAGGGCAGCGGCCGCCACGATGCCGACCACCATGCCTGTGGTGCTGCTGGACTCCCGGATTACCTCCACGGCGCCCGGGTGGCCTTTCTCCATCAGGTCGGTGGGGTTAGCTGTGGGCACATGGGGGAAACCAGGTGGGTAGGTTAACCCTGGAGTTTGGCGGGAGGACGGGGCAGGCGGCAGGAGCACCTGGTCACGGGTATTCATTTTGCCTGCGGGTATGTGGAGCTGGTTAGGGTGTGTGGTGGGGCCGGGGACTGGAGGACGGTGGTCACCTGGGCTCTGGCCTCCGCTCTTGCCCACGGCAGGGGGGGGCGGTAGGACCGTCCTGTCTGTGACCATGGGGGAGTTTTTGTAAAAGTCCTCGTCATCGGACTCCGTCATTTCTCCGGAGCCGAAGGCCGATACCTCCATGAGCTCGCCGCAATCCTCCTGGTCTGGAGGGCATGGCGGGCGGGGCTCGGACAAAACGAGGGACTCTTTGGTGGTTTGGAGAGGGGTCAGGGATGTAGGAGGGGCAGGGATGACGGGGTAACGGGTGGCTATGGGAAAGGGGTCTTGGGTGTCCACAGTAATTATAGGCAACACAAGTTCACCTCCTGGGATGAGAGAGGAGAAAGGGTGAGAGGGGGAACAATTAGTAAGGACTCGAGAATATCTACATGCACATACACGCGCACTCTATCAGTTTGAGAATTATAATTCTATTCTGTGCAATCTATTCTAAAAGACAAAGATTCTACACACAATATATTCACATTGTAAAATGCTACAATATTGTCTAAACCTATTCATATGGCTAACATAAATATATCTAGATCACTACAATAACATGTAAAACAGAACCAACTCATATCTTGAATAGTGCTGGGCTCTTCTTTGGTTAAACAAGATAGCAAACCATGTAGTTTGGGTCACTTACATCAACAAATAGGCCGCATGATTTTTGCATGGAAAAAAAGCAAATTACAAAAAAGGTGTGTAAGATGGTCCCTTTAAAAGCACAAAGTTTCTCCCCTTTTTATATTCTTTGACACACTCATCTGTTCTCTAGCCTTTCATTTGACTTGTACAAATACAGATTTCACTTTGCAATGATAAAATCCTATGCATATGTGCACTGTGATAAATGCTGTGTCTCGAAATCTAGTTAGCTAATTTCTGTCTAATGCCTATATAGGGAATTGTCTATATAAATCTTATTACAAACAAAATGGAAGCTTGTGGATCTGACTGATCTGAGATGCAACTTAAAAAAAGCCCCTAACATGGCACTCAAATTCTGATTCTCATGTTGGCGTGTGATTAAGCTAGTTTGAGCTATTATATAATGCACACAGTGAAAAAAAATTATATACACTACTTTTCAAATGTTTGGGGTCAGTAATTTGTTTAATACTTTTTTTCAGCACAGTCAGTAAAGCCTTAATTATTGTTATAACTTTAGAAAAAAAATTATATATCAAATATATATACATATTTTTTTACTTTCTGTACATCAGAGAATCCTAAAAAAATGCATCATGATTTCCACAAAAATATGAAGCAGCTGTCAAACTGTTTTCAGTATTGATAAAATATGTTTCTTGAGCACCAAATCAGCTTATCAGAATAAATGCATGAATGACTGCTAAAAATCCAGGTCTGCCATCGCAGGAATAAACTACATTTTAATTATTTATTGATTTTTAAATGGTAAATTGCAATATTACTATACACTATACTATATTTACCATTAAAAGAACTTAATGACCCCAAACTTCTAAAAGTTAATGTAAGGCTGCTTCATTATGACACTTTAAGACTGTAGAAAAATGATTAATACTTTAATTTAAAAATATTTCTCTTTGAAGAATGTCACATCACTTTATGGGATTGCCTTACCTATAAAACAATCATGATATAGGCTATTGCTTCAAATTATTTCAGAGTGTTTTAGTGTCAGGAGTGAGCAAATGATGCACAAAAAGCTATGCAGGCAGCTGACTAGATTTTGAGACAGAGCCAATAAATAGGGCTGTTGTAGCAATTATTTAATAAGAAATGTCTGGGTTAATATGTTTAATTTCCAACATTAAACTAAAATAATATGAAATGAAACCAAAGACTTGGACAAATGTCAAACAGCAACAGCTGATATTCCAGATGGGCCATCAGAACCCAACCACTCAACGTCACTGAATGATTTCAACATAATGCACAATCACAAGAGCAATAGCTGAGCACAGAGTAATAATTCCATGTGCTATGCAACATGGTTTGACGTCACACCTACTTTACTGATACATGAATGCTTAAAGCGGAACCTAGCGATGGAATGGAATGGCCACTTAACGTTATGAATAGCCCAGATGGTACAGTAGAAGGCCGCTCTTCAAGCAATATAAACCTTAGCAGGGCTCCAGACTCATTCTTTCCACTGGTCGCTCTTTTGAGACTTACTTTCCCAGTTGGTTGCAAGAGCACATGATTTGGTTGCAATTTTATTTTTTGCCGCTTCAACATGGGATTAATCAGTGCATGCTGATTAACTTTTATCATAGTTTATACAGTTTATACATAGTTTTTACAGTCATAGTTTATACAGTTAAAGTAAAATCAAACTTGCTGTCAGTAACAGTGCTTGCAAGTATTACAACATGTTCACCTTCTCTGGTTAAGAAACAGTCTTTTACTTTACTTTAGCATGAAAACCATCCATGGCTTCCTCAATATTCGCATCATTTTTGCTGCATAGAGCATCGCGCTTATGCTAATGAGGTTAGTATTAGTCTTAGATGTCACGGCCATGGACCGTTGGCTAAACGTCAAACGCATATGTGACACACAAGTAAAAAACACTTCAGGAGTGTCAAAGTTATCATCGGATTGGTTGGATTCAACAGGATTTCCGTGAGACGTGTGTGTCGCGTTCTTTAACGTTCCGCCTGGAAACAAATATACCGTTGCGCCAAACCCTCTCACGAAAGAAGAAAGCCATAGTGTTTACAACTGTGATGACGAGCACTTATCAGGATCAACTAAATGCTGTTTTTTTTTAAAGTATGTGTAATATTTAAGGTTCGCGGCAAAGAAACTTCATTATGTCCGAGAGTTTTACACACTGGTCTGTTATTGTGGCAACATTTCCACACCTCGAAACGTGATGATGAACGAAGCGAACTTTGATGGTTCTTTGACATGTCAATCAAAAGGCCTCATGGGTTGGCCTTGGCAAATAAGCTGCCATAGATTCCAGACCTTTAGTCTAGGTGCGTATAAACCAGGCTGTACACTCAAAGCGCTGCACAGTTCAAACGAGTGGTGCGGTTTTGTTGAGCTTTCAGCTTCATTTGCTGTTTGATGTTTCACATATGAAACAGAAATGATAAATGCATATGAATTGAACAATATAGTGGTTGTGGTCTGGAGCCCTGCTTAGTCTAAACTCAGCCAGATCAGCTCATCGTTTCTAAATGATCTGCTGAGCACTAAAGCATAGCCTCTTCTTTGTTAACTTAGCATTTATAGGGTTAATATGGGGCAAGATTTCTAGTAGAAAAGCATTATGGCAAACAGAACTCACATTAGGAACACAAATTAAAATTGTGCTTGTAAGCCTGAAACTAAAGTGAAACTGTAAAATATATATATTTTTAATATGAATGTTATTTTCTGAATATCTGCTATAATTTCATTTTACATGTAAAACGTTTTCTTACTGAACACTTAGGACATAATGTATATAAAATAACATCTTAAAAATTAACAAACAATTAAAAATGGTTAAATTGAAGCTCTAGTGAGATTTAAATTGAGAAATCATCTACAGAACTGCAGTATACCCAACCAGAATATATCTGTCATTAAAAACCTCTTATTTAAAAAAAATAAAGAAAGTAGTTTGATCTGATGTTTGTGCTGCCTGTGAGCGTCTGGAGATTGTGAGGGTCTGAATGGCCTCAGTGCTGCTGTGTGTGTTTTTACTCACCAGTGCCCGGCTCACACTCCTCTAGATCCTCATCATCACTGGGACATTCGGCTGATGCCACCAGCAGGTCATCCGAGTTCTGAAAGTGAATACAGGTACATTTTTGGAGGCAGATTCCCTTTAATCTGATTTCTCTACAACATTCTCTGCAAGCGGTCTGAAATTGTTGACTTATTTGGCCAGTTTTCTTTTAAACTCACTGCTTTTGTAATAATAACAGTTAACGGTTTTCGGCTTTTTTCATATCAAAACTTTTTTAACTTTTTAATTAAAATTTTTCTACTTTTCAAATACCTTTTGAATACTTTTTGAAATACTTTTTTAACTTTTTAATTAAAATTTTTCTACTTTTCAAATACCTTTTGATATTATAGTTTTACCCTTGACCCGGACTTTCAGAAACGATAAAAATTCACCATAAAAAAAAGAATTACAAAAATGTTAAAACGATGATTTCAACAAAGAAATAATAAACAAACAATTTGTGTATTTTTTGTTTGATTAAGAAAAATACAGTTATTTTCATCACTATCATCAATTTTGCCTTTAATAAAGTTTTTTTTGTTGATTTAAAAAATCAGTGTACTTGTTTACCAGGGAGAAGAGCATACCTGAATACAAAATAAGAGAATATATACTGTATATAAACAATAAAAACACACACACACACACATAATATATACTGTATATTTATATATATATATATATATATATATATATATATATATATATATATATATATATATATATACTGTATATATATACTATATATATATATATATATATATATATATATATATATATATATATATATATATATATATATATATATATATATATATATATATACATACATACAATGTCATTTTAAAACACTGTAGTGAAAATACTTCCAGAAAATGACAGTTCTTCTGTAATGTATGTCCACTGTTTCAATCATCTTTTCTGAAAGTCCACAGGCTTAAAAGCACCCTCAGCTGCAGAAACACCCATTGGATGCTAAGGTATTTGTTCAGCTCTTAGGATGCAGTGATGCTATACCAAATGGCTTTGCTGCCCCTTGGTTTGACCTGAGTTTGAATTAACATTCCTGACTCATACCTCACATTCATAAAACATGTAATTGGATCTGGGGCATGACTGATTTGGGTGCATCAGTTTGTCCTTTCCTATCGAGAGGTCAGAACAATTGTGCTGTTCACTCATATGGGCATATTTATCTGCTGGGAGCATCGGCAGAATGAGACTCCCCTTTTGAGGTATAAGAAGTAATTTATTGATGGTGACACCAGTATGTGCATTCACATTCTCTATTTTAATACACACAAACAAAAAACATAGCTAGAGGAATACCTTTACATATGCATGCAATAAAAAGATTCATGGTAAGCATCATAAACTGTTAAAGAGTTAATGCAATGAGCCCTAAAGGTTCATGTGAGTGGCTGAATTGGCTTGTAGACAGTCTTCGTCGGTCTGGCTGAAATAGTGCTGTATTGATCTTTTCCACATTTTGCTATCGTTTTCCTTGTTCTTTAACTGTTTGTCAGCTACACATATTTTAAAACCTCAACTGGGCAGAGTTAAATTACTTTCGAAGGAAAGCTTATTGAGAAAACATTGTTTCAAAGCCTTCCCGTCATATCAGAAATGTTATTATTATGCTTCATTTACACCAAATATACAAAAACCTTTTGTGTCCTATTCATCCATCAAACACTGATGTCACTGAACTCTACTGAAACCAAAAAAAAACAAAACAACAACAACCTTAACCACATTATATATACAGAAAGCTCCATCAGGGTTATTTTAAATAAAAAGCCTGCCTTTGAATGATCAAAGCATTTACTGGGAGAAAAGAAAAGCTATGGCAAATTTGCTTGGTTTTTGAGTCTGATTTACAAATACTGAAGACTCTGACATTTCAAACTTCTAATTAAAAGACGCTTTGCAGCATTAGTTTTGCCTGACTGCGTTTATTAGAGGATAATTAGCGCGCTTCTTATCTGCACTTCTGCACAATGCTTATGTGTTTGCTAAGACAAGATTATTAGGAGCACTGAAATTGCAGGTTGTGTTTTGATATGTGCATACATTTCTGACAAATACACCACGACAAAAATTTTTTGGCATGACCAAAAAGAAAGGCGAGGACACTTTAAATGTCCTAATCCTTAAAAGGGAAGTATAGAGGTGTGTCAGCTTGATCAAGGGCTTACTTAACCACTACTATTCACAACAGCACAATTTCCAATGGGCAGTAAGTGTGCTGACGTGAGCTGTGATTTACGTGGTGTCATGAAGGTTTACTTCAAAAGCACCACACATTTGAAAGTCCAATTTGAGGTCACGGAAAAAGCAATCTTAGAACAAAAGATTTATGCTGCTGGAGGTATGGACGCTTTGATAGAAAATAGCACAAGCCACTCAAAATGAGTCTGAAATAATAACATATGTCTGACCCTGCAGCTCTGACTGATTTTCAGAACTCTTGATTTGAGTTTGAAATGTACACTGATTAGATTTGCCCTTCAAATATTCAGTTGTGTTCCTCCACATTCAAGATCTGTTGTGAGCTGCCTGGCTCCCTATTGTCTATAAAGGGAGCTGCCTTAATATGGAGAATCTTCATTGGCAGGGAACATTGTAAGTGTTTTGGTCCAGAACTCCCTACATTAGTCTATAGCCCCTTTCACACTGCACGTTGGATCCGGCAAATTGCCGGAACATTGCTGGGTCGCCTTCTGTGTGAAAGCAAACATGTCCGGGGATTGATTCCGTCATTGAACCCGGGTCGGGGACCTAGTAACATTGCCGAGTTCAATCCCGGGATGAGCGCTGTGTGAACAAAAGCCAGATCTAATGCCATGTCGCAGTGATGACGCATGTTATCGCGCGACTCTTTTACCGGCTGTTTTGGAGTAAGATCAACGTTCGCGACGAAAAAATATTTGCAAACTGTAATGAAGCAGAGATCAGTTAGTTCCTCACTTTCCGCGGTGACGCCGAGATCATTCACCAGCTTCAGTGAAAGTATAACGTGCCTAACGTTTTCTACTCGTACATTACACGTCACACCCTGATGTCACATGTCCTTACGGGACCTTTACGGGTTCTGTGTGAAAGCATGCACATATTCCGGGTAATCACTGGCAGTGTAAAAAGTGCAAAAACTAGCGACCCGGGAACCATTGACAGAACACTTAACCTGTGTATTTGCCGGAATCGCAGTGTGAAAGAGGCTTAAGTTTAGCACACAAGCCATCCCCATGGACTTATTATTACAATTAATTGCAGTAATAATAAGTGTGAAATTATAAATGCAGCACTGCTTTGCGAACAGCCATTACTGGGCAAATTGCTACATTTCTGCCATTTCAAAAGCGCCACCTGCTGGCAGAAAATGAATGTGCATTTTCAATTAGCCAGTCTGATGTTTTTATTCAGAACGATGTAAAAATCTCACCATATATGTATGCAGCAAACACAGTTGTAAATATGAACCAGTGCATTGATAAGAAGCTAAAATGCCTTCTAAAAGAAAGTCTAATCAATTAAGACGGTAAGATATATTTATATGTTTTCATTTAATTAATTTAAATTAGATTTAATAAATTAACCATTTTAATCAAAAATTTTTATTAACTCACTAGCCACAGTGGCTGGTGAGAAAAAAAAATCCTGCACAGAACATACAAATATCGGTAACATAATACATTTGAACTACGTACATCTAGAAATGTTCTTTTAAAAGCCTTTTTCACACTGTGAATGATAATATAGTTCATGAATGAATTTGTAGTCTAGACACAGTGTTTGGTGCTCTTCCATATGAATGTCTTACTCATCTTGGGGAGAAGAGGAGAGGAGTGGTGCACTGGGACTTCCTTGGCACTAAGCTGTCTCACTCAAATCCCCATTTCCCTGCTATTGCTTTGTATGACTATTTACAACCAGGGCAGTGTGGATTAGGAGTGGTTCACAGCACACACGTGAGAGAATCCACACCTGTCCTCATTTACGCTAATACGTGCTGCTAGTGGCTATGGACCTTGGCAGTTTCACTATGATTGACACTGATTGTTATTGAACTTGCCCTTTATTCTTATCAACATGCATCTTCTGATCAATGGAGTTGAACAGCACATGAATAAAGGCTGACAGTGGGGGAGGCAAATGCTCCTAACTTGCTACCAATATGTTAGATATGACACTCAGTATCCTCCATAATAGTAGCCTTATGTTCCAGCATTTTAGAGATGCTGCGTACGATTAAAACTTGTTTTTAGGCTGTCAAAATACAACAATTGTCAGTCTATGATTTCATTTTATACATATATACACACAGAGCTGGGCAGATTCCTTACAAATTGTAGTCCATTACTGATTACAGATTACATGATGAAAAGTGTAGTTTATAAACGTAATCTAGATTACTTACCATTAAACATATCATATTTATATTAAAAAAGCAAAGAGAAAGAAAATATATTCAATTGTTTTGATATCAACATAATAATATGCTTTAAAGATTACATTAAATCAGGGCTTCCCAAACTGGTCTTAATATAAGAACTGTAGTGAGTTGATAAAATGCTAAAAATTTATTAAATAATACAAATGTAAAATAAATTATTTAATTCTGAACACTAAAAATATTAATATTTAATTTATTTACCTGCATGTCAGTGTGACCATTAAGCGTCATGCAATTTTAAACATGCAAATGTGTTGTTAAATGACTGAGATATTGACTTCCTCAGAGATATTTCATGTAAATATTTAATGTCAAAGGGTTCTGGCTGACATAAACGTTTGGGAATCCCTTTGTGGGGATCCTTTGCATGGATCATAAAAAATTTTTTTACATGACATTTACATGGCTATTTTAAATTGCCAATAAAAAAATTCTAAATGGTGTGACACACAGGATTTTTAGACAGGACAATTTAAAAGAGAAAAAAAGAAGAATTAAGGATAATCATTAAATAAAGATTCTTCCTAATAACAATGAATAGAAATGATTTACTGCCACTGTGTAAATAATATGTAATCACGTAATCCATAAAAAGTAACTGTTAAAATAAATATATCTATATACACTGATAAATATATTCGGCGTGGCATGGAGGTAATCAGTTTATGGCACTGCTCAGGTGATATGGAAGCCCAGGTTTCTTTGACAGTGTCCTTCAGCTCATCTGCATTGTTTCGTCTATCATTTTCCTCTTGACAATACCCCATAGATTCTCCATGTGGTTCAGGTCTGGTGAGTTTGCTGGCCAGTCAAGCACACCAACGCCATGGTTATTTATCCAACTTTTGGTGCTTTTGGCAATGTAGGCAGGTGCCAAATCCTGCTGGAAAATGAAATCAGCATCTTCAAAAACCCGGACAGCAGAAGGAAGCATGAAGTGCTCCACAATGTATTGGTAAATGGGTGCAGTGACTCTGGTTTACAAAATGGACCACCAGCAGATGACATTGCACCCCAAATCATCACAGACTGTGAAAACTTAACACTGGACTTCAAGCAACTTGGCTAGGAGCTTCTCCACCCTTCCTCCAGACTCTAGGACTGTGGTTTCCAAATGAAATACAAAACTTGCTCTCATCTGAAAAGAGGACTTTGGGCCACTGGGCAACAGTCCAGTTTTTCTTCTCCTTAGCCCAGGTAAGAAGCCTCTGATGTTGTCTGTGGTCTGTGTGTGGTGGCTCTTGATGTCTTGACCCAAGCCTCATTCCATTCCTTGCGAAGTTCACTCAAATTAAATCTTTAATCAATTTTGTTTGACAATCCTCATAAGGCTGCGATTCTCTCGGTTGGTTGTGCATCTTTTTCTTCCACACTTTTTCCTTCCACTCAACTTTCTGTTAACATGCTTGGATACAGCACTCTGTGAACAGCCAGCTTCTTTGGCAATTAATGTTTGTGGCTTACCCTCCTTGTGAAGGGTGTCGATGATTGTCTTCTGGACAACTGTAAGATCAGCAGTCTTCCCAATGGTTGTGTAGCCTAATGAACCAAACTGAGATATCATTTTGAAGGCTCAGAAAACCTTTGCAGGTGTTTTGAGTTGATTAGCTGATTGGCATGTCACCATATTCTAATTTATTGAGAGTTGGGTTTTTGATAAATGTGAGCCAAAATCATCACAATTAAAAGAACCAAAGACTTGGTGTGTATTGAATTTATTTAGTACACAAGTTTCACAATTTGGATGCTATTGAAAAGTCATTTTTTTTAATTTTACACAGAATGCGATATTCCCAGAGTTATTATGTCATGTTTTCTCCCTTTTCTCCAAACCGCGACAAGCGCCAGTCTCCCTTTTTTGCAGAATGCGATATATCTGCTCAACCAATCACAGCGCACCATTCCATGCACTGTAAACAGTAACAACCAATCACAGCGCACCATTCCACGAACTCTAGATGGTAATGGTGGCGCTTTGAGTACACTCTTCATTTTTACTCCTCTACTCTGTAGTTACTTTGTGATCAACAAACAAGGACCGCATGATAAATCGCATGTGATTGTCATGCGCATCTCGTCAGCAAATCTGCATCACCTGCTTTTAGATGGAGCGACATTTAATTGACAGAGCCGTACATCACTGACAAGCTATATCATGCTCATTAGATTAATCAGTGTTTGTGTTTTTATTAATGCCATTTATGTTTTTGTTAATACAGCACATAGCACTAGTTGACTAAATTAATGTAACATGGCAAAGAAGAATGCACTTTTGGAAGTTAAATGTAAGGGAAATGTCATTTTGGAATTTCTGTGGTCTTATATGATATTGTTGTTCATGTTCTAGTTCATGCTGAAATCTAATTTTATTGCTGTAATTAATTTATAGCATTAACAAGATGATCCTTTGAATTTATGTTGGAAGTGATGACTGATGAATGTATTTTTAGTCCAGTGCCTGTATATAAGATTAGTATTGACCAAGTTCAGAGGCTGTCATGTATGGATCAACTTGCCATGTTGTGTATTTTCATCAGTTTCAATATGAAATATAACTTTCATATTGATTCAATGGATTTATTGCATTTTGAGAGATCTCATGGATCTAGTGCATTTTGGGAAAAAAGAATCACATTTGATAATAAATCTTTGAAAGGCATTACCTGGATAATTTTTTTTATGTCATTATAACCTAAAGATGCTATGTGAAAGTTAAAAACAGAAAAGAAAATTATATATATATAAATAATGAACTGATAATAAAGTAAATTGTTTTTGAATTCATTGTTTTCACTGAGGTTCCTTTAAATGTTTAATTTATAAATTGCTAACCTAAAAGATACAATTATGTAGCATTTTTAACAATCTATAATTAAAAAAAAAAGTTTTTTTCCTGACACATATAACTGTAAAATAAACAAAAACATTTTTGCTTAGTCCTTTAATCAGTGTACAAAAACTGTCAAATTGGAACTTTAATAATAATTTTGTTTAAAGTGTTTGCTTTCACAAGAAAAGTGGCACAGCTCTTAAATATGTTTCTCGAGGCTTAGAAAATAATGACTTGAGAAAATTGCAGGACCGTTCAAAGGAAATGTGACTAGTAAAATACTATATGTGGGAGGAATGAAAGGAAAAGCATATGTGGGCAAGATATATCCTGACACATGCGAATCTGAGCATTATGATTCTTGTCCTTCAGGGCCTTCCAGATGCAGAGTGATGGCTCTTTTTCAAGCAATAAATGACAGATTTTTTACCCCAGGGTGGTCTGTCCTGTCAGCTCTTTTAATGCTGATACCAACTGGACATCTTGTAAAACAAAACTCTTCATAAACGCAACAAAATCCCTCATTCAGGAGACACGGGCCAACAAGAGACCTGTCTCTCTAGATGAATACACCCATCCTTACCTGTGTAATACTGTCCTTCAGGCTAGGAGAGCGCTGTCTACGGGTGGTGGTAGTAGCCATGGTGGTGGTGGTCTCCATTATGGTCGTGGACATGTCAGCCGCAGCTGGAGGGGTGGCCGAGGTGGTCTCTGTGGACAGGACGGAGGGTGCGTCCCCAACCAAACGCAAGTTTCCTGTCACCTGCACATTTGGATCCCCCTCGGCGGCCAGTTTAAGAACTTGCAGCCCGTTGTAGTACAGGCCTGAGATCTGGCCCTGGAACGACCGTCCCTTATCCTGACCTCCCACCTTTATGGCCGCCTGGCTGTTGAAGATAGTCAACTGCCGACCTGTGATGGATCAGAGAGGAGATGGAAAGAGAGCAAGATATGGAGAAAGAGAAAGAGAGAGCAGTACGACAGCAAGGAGAGACAGAGAAGCAAAAAGTGACCATCAGCCCAGGCTGTTTTTAGTGTCACCAGCAGGATGTGTCTAAATCAGCTGATTACACTTTTAACATTTGAACCTGGTGATGGTAATCTCCAATTCTAATGGGTGCCGTTGCTGACCCGGTTAGTGCCGGGAATTCATTGTCGTATTGAACATGATGCCAAAGATCAATCCTGAAACCTTAGGGGGCTCCTCTATGAGGGGTCAGATCGAGAAGGCATGGAAGAGCCCCTGTCATTATAGAATAATGACTGTATATTGCCATTTGAGCCTCATTAAACTAGTAGGGCTAAAAATGTGGATAATGAACAGAATATGGAGGACCAAATTGGACATAAACAATATTTATGAGTATGTAAAGAGTCTTGGGTATGTTTTATTCAGAGACAGAGGCCTCTTTGATGGTAATCTGCATGAATAAGTGTCATCTGCCAGCTCAAATGCTAATGTGTCACTGAAGCAAGAGAAGTTTCCCTTCCAGCCCTGGAATAGACATATATAGGGGTGCAGGCACACATGAACACACACCCACACACACACTATGCCTCCGCACTGAGGATTTCGTCCCCTGAATCTCCATAGAGTTGTCACTGAGTCATTTCATTTAAAATATAGCACTGGTTGAATTGATCATTGAGTCGATGATCATAAAAAACAAGTAATCTAAACCACTATTATGAAATCTTTAAAGCTGCAACAGGTAGTCACAGCACTACAGGTTTGATTCAAGTGGTTTTGAATTATAACACTGACTGAATGTTACGAAATATGGCTAAAGTTTACAGAAGATATAATTCAATGGCAACAAATCCTTCAGAATTACTACTTAAAGAGAAAAAGGATGGTTAACTCAAAGTGCCATTTCCTTTGGCCCCTGAGAGCTGGACTGCCGCCATCCATTTATTCCTGATGAACAGGTACTCTGACAAAGTTGATTATGAAGTAGGCAGTTGTTATCCCCTCTGTGAGAGCCACTTATTGCTTAATGAAAGGCTGCCATTTAACACAAGTAGGGTCTCAATTTTAACAGTTGAAAATAACCAAGTTTGACATGAGAGTGGAGATAAAAAGCCCATAATCTTGGAAAGGCATGTAATAGAGCGGGTAGAAGCCAGATGGCCACTTTCCACTTGCACATGTTCTTTTATCGTACAGTGGAAAGATTATTCTGATTAATGTGTGACATTAAGGACGGTTACATATGCTGACATAATACAGTGTGTAAAGTACCACTGAGAAAATGGCATTAACGATAGTCTCTCTTTATCACTTAAGTGAGAGTAGCACATGGAAGTTGATAGTTCCATCATCATTTGCTCATGTTGTATTTTTAGGAAGATATTTAAATATTTATATTTTGAGAACTGTTTTTGCCTATACATTGAAAGTGAATGGGAACTTTTTTTAGACATATTTTATTGATTATGCAGTGTTGAAAGAAAAATTATATATGGTAGAAAATTATTTATTTTCTTTTTTATTCATTCACCGGAATAAAGCAACCTCTTTTTGTGTCCTGCGGATGTTTGGAACAACATGAGACATTTGTATAAATAACGGCAGAATATTCATATTTAGGTGCATTGCACCTGCTATTTAAACATGTGCAATGAGATTTAATTTCCTCGCATGTCTGGCATAAGAGAAAACTTTTTTTCTGTGATTAATTCAAGGTTGGACAGATCTTTTCTTTACATCTAAATGTGAACTCCCAGCAACAGTGGTTAAAAGATTTAATGGAGGAGAATGAGGAGACCAAAGAGCCTTTGAGATAGACAGCATGAGGCACAGACAAATTACTCACACAAAGACCAGTCACTCAGTAAAATGGACCATTCATACAGGACACAGACCCGGGCTTTGTGTCATTATCATTACTCATAGATTGGAACTGATAAATAATTACACATGTTAAAGGGACATTGTTAATCACATCTGAATGTGCAAAGGCTGACAGCAATCTTCCTCTCATTTGGTTATGAAAATGTCTTTCATTAATATTTAGACTGTTTAACCCTCTGAGTTAGGGGTGTTCGATTTAAGGGGTTTAAGATGAAATTAGCTTTAGTTTAACGCCCTATTTATATCAAACAGCGGAAATAAAATCAGAACACGAGGAAATGCTCGTCGCATAAACATAAAATGATATTCCGAGAAAGGAGGTTATTTGGATGCACAAGGGAGAGCTAAACGTCTGAAATGACTTTTAGACAAATGTAGAGCCGAACTTTGGATCACGTTATACTCTGCATGTTATCGAGTTCAATCATCGAAGATATGCATACTAAGAAAGGTCAGTTTTCGTTGAAAAAACTGTGCAAGCGTATTTGTTTTACACTTAACATTTAGATTCGATGTTAGCTCAGCACATGAACAGAAAAGGAAGTTTGCATATAGATGAAAAGGGTGCAACCAACCAAAAAGTCGGATAACTTACACAGAGTAGAGCATTAATGGCCAATTTTCGTTGATAATGTGCTGATGCAGGTGTCTGAGATTGTTTCTGTACTTTAATAACAGAGAAGATTTCTTGGGGAAAATCGAATACCATGCAGGATTCATCTGTTTACAGATATCTCTCGGGTCCAAAGATTACGACACAGTCAAGTTTTAGACTATAATGCAAACGGTCCAAATAATATAATCTATAATAATAATAAAAATTCATTACACTCAAAGGGTTAAAGGGGATTTTGAAACTTTATTCTGATTTTAGTTTTAGAAGGAGAAAAAAAAGCAATAGTCCCTTTAACTGCATGGGATTGGAAAATATAAATCTATATTTTATAGTTAAAGTGTTTTTATATACCCTTGCTTCAAAATTAGCGAAGTCAGAGGGGATCACAGAAGGAAAACATAAGACAGCAAAAAAAAAAATAAGAAACTATTTACAGACAGTTGTTGCAGTTATGGAGCGTTGTTAGAAGGTTAGTCAGGGTTATGTTTAAGATTAAACCTTAATCTCTGAAGCGGTGCAGTTCTAACTTTGTGAAGGACATGATCTGAAAAGAGTAAGCCACATGGAGAAGACCGATTGGATTTTTATTAGGAGTGGGCTGCCACAATTCACAGTTTGTTTTGGCCCACAATATCCCAATGCAAAGTCTTTAGGTTTTAGGAGGTTTCATTCAAAATGGCTCGTAGCTTTTTTGGTTTTAAGGGAACTGCACCTCTTACAGAGCCTTAATAAGTCATTAAGTCATTGTTTAATTAATCCATTTTTATTACCTTTGTCGAGTAGCCACTCGTCAACTACCCGACCAAGTCTGTATGGAATTCTTTGCCTGGCTATAGCAAGCCGTTCATTATCAATGCTCCCTTCAAAGAATTTAGAGAGACAGATAAGAGGTTAATATCTGGAAGTTCAAGCGTCACATGGTTAAAAACATGGCAACAAGACTATCAAGTTTAGCAAGTTAGGAAGTCTAAACGAGCTTTATGCTGGTAGTTATGTCGTTTTAAGTTGGATTCTTAGTTATTAGACAGTTTAGAAGCTCGAGACTAATTAGAGCATGTTTAATTCTGTTTAGAAAGCTTTGAGGACATATTTAGTGATCGTTTATCTTCTAATTTCGGTCTGGTTGATTGTGATGTCATCTTAGCGAATAATACTTGATACTTGAGGAAAATGTCAATAGGACAACAATCATATCAGTGATAATGTCACGTATTATAATGTGCAGTTATACGATGGCAGTGTCAAAGCTGCTCCGGAAGACATTTTCTGGTCTCTACAAGAAATCAGAGTGAGGACAATGTAATCAGTGCTGCATCTAGTTTCAAAATCTCGACGTACCTGCATAAATTAGGACACGTGTAATTATAAAAAAAAACACAAAAGATGTAATTGACTCGGTGTCATGGCTGCCAGATAAGAAAGAGCGTGTATCTACAGTCTACCGTTCCTGTTTTCTGACAGATCCCTTCACCAGAGCTAAAATGAGCTCTCGGCTCCTTTTACTCACTCAACAAAACAATCTCCTAATATCACTGCTTTCTCTTACCTGCTCTCAACCACTAACTTGTCAAAATCCACAAGTCATCCTAATACCGCCTTATATCAGATTTTGGTCAGATTTGGTTGTCACACAGTGATGTTTATTTCCTCTCAGACATCACGTATACAGCTTCACACTGGCTGAGACCTTCATCGAATCTAGTAAATGGGTCAATGACATGATATATATATATATATATATATATATATATATATATATATATATATATAAATCTTGAAATAATTTTGGTATAAAATCTAAAAGCCTATATATGGTAATTTTTTTACATTAACCCCAAAAATGTATAAACAATTAATCATAAATTTAAAAATCACACTAATCATAAAAGAGGTGTATTCAAGTCATCATATGTAAAAACAGCATTTTTTTTTGGTTAGTTTTACAAATTATAAGATAACATGCAAAAAAAAAAAAACACTGACCCACATACTGTGAAATTAAAGAAATATATATATTTTTTTCAGTTAAAAGCATTCTTTCTTAAAGGAAAATCTTGGTTTGCCAAGTGTCAACGACATTTGAAATTCTTTTTTTTTTTTTTTTGACATACCACATACTGTCATGTTCCTACTGTGACAGCCGTGTGAGATACAGTACAAGCCTTCCGTTCGTCCTACCCACCCTGCAACCTGAATGAGGGCCAAACCTCCCACTTCCACAAGCCTGTTAAAAGACCTCATGTGTGACAAATTCTGTGCTGAACCTTCAAAGAAAACTTGAAATAGGTCTCGTCCGTGAGTAAGTGGCAAAAAAAGTGAAAACAAACCGATCCATCCAATAAAGTCTGCTCTGATGCATTGCTATTCATAGACTTCCACTAGATTCTTATTCATGGGGCAATGTAATGGTGTGTTGAGTAAAATACCGAGGCGAGCGGTCAGTTTCAACCGCATCCGCAGGGAGCAGCAAAGCTGCCATCGGGGACCATATCTGGTCATCTAATCCTCAGTTTTAATTAACTGAAGCCGTTAATCTAAGCGATACACAGCCAGCTTCATTTACACACGTGAGCTTTGTGAGTATTGGATGACACGCGAGACCTATATCATCATTTCTGTAAATCCCCGTGATGACAGGTGCCACATAAAAGCCGTGCCATTCCATTTAAATGTGCAAAACTCAGTTTTAAAGGAAGCATGTTATGACTGTGACGACTTTGAAGCTGGGCTTTATCCCTGTTCTTTGGAAAGGCTGCCCCATTTAACTCTCGCCACCTGAGGAGGCTTAGGGGGAGACCTGGAGGATAGGAAGCCTATGTCGCAGCAGTATAAAACCAATTTTCCCTTTCAGAAATCAGACAAAATCTAAAACCTGAGCAGCAGGGAGGCAGCACCATTTAACCTCTGGATATTTCGAGACAAGACCCCACACATGGGGGGTGGAAGGAGCATAGCAGGTGAGCCGGAGCGCCGCTTCATTTGGCTAGAGCTGTATTTTTGCTAAGGACTCCTTGATGTTGCACTAACCTGCCGTGGAGCAGCACATTCGAGAAACTGAATGAAAAATGATGACGGTAGAGACAGGATGGCTATTAGAGACAGAGAAAATGTCTTCCTGTGGAACAGCAGCTATGAGAAAAAGGCAGCTCCCTAAGCACACAGTGGGGAGAGAGAGAGTTTGCTCAAGTTTAATTGGAAAGCACACAAGGCCTAGGGGCCACAGAGTTTGTAAAGGACGGGGACGGTTCATGGGACGACTTCGGCAGTTTGAGATCATCAATCAAAACTTGTTACAAAAGTTTAGTTTGTGCAATATCACTTTATGGCGGCAACTATATCACAAACTCGAGAGCGCCTGGGACCAAATAAAAATCTGCAAGAGGCGTTTTGGCTAATGTTAAAAAATAAAAGCATGCTTTGTGGTTCAAAGTTTGCATGCAGTTCAGGGATGGAGGATCTTTAGGGGCGCAGAGACACCTTCCTCAGCCTGCCTAGAGCAAAGCTGGCTGAAGCTGAGAACTGTAAAGGATCCAAATCCATCTCGGGCTGAATGTATTAGGCAAGGCAGCTTGGGGGGAAATGTGTCAATTTGCAATTGTTATTAGATTGTGCATGTGGTTGTTATCTGGGCTCTGCATGTGGTGACTCATAAACTCTCTTGGAAGAGTTTGAGGGTAAAAACAGCGCACTTCAAACCCAAATAATTCACATTTGAAATTATAAATCAATTTTTACCCTTCAATAAGGCATGCTGTCAACATGGATTCAAATCCAGGCCAAGGGATTCAAACAACGTCCCTCTGATGTGTGAGTGGAAATATACAGTGTCTCTCTCTGACCCCATGTGTCCATACCCAAGGGAAGCTGCCTCCAGTATTTCTACCCCCCACCCGCCCCCTCCAAATGGCATTCCCTGTTCTCTGCTGGGTCCTACCTGATGGGAAGCGCTCGATGACTGGCTGGTTGTCCACTTGGAGGGTGGCATTGCCACCACTACGTGTAAAGCGTACCACGTGGTACTTGCCGTCATTGACGGTAACTGCAGGCTCATCTATGGTGATGTCATCTGTGCCCACATTGAAGATCACACCAATCTTCCCTTGTTCCTGTGGAAGAATGTTTAGAGGTGAACATTAGGGATGAGTCATGATGGTTATAGTGGACTAGTGAGGTCAAGTAAATGTCTAGATTGTGGACACTTTTGACCCTGTGGACTTCCAAATAAATTAACTTAAAAAGACACTTTTTACACTTCCATAACAATTTCCAACAGTGCAAACACATAAAATGTAATTCTGACATTTTAATCAGTGACACTGTAGTGGGAATTTGAAAAGCTAAAAAAAAAAAACATTAAATGTGCCAAATGCATTATTATGATACAATTATATTTTCAATCATATTTTGAGATAATTAAAAAATTACAGCATTACTGGAAATGAAGCACTACAAAAATATTCTGCTCACAAGAGATATTTTTCTTTTTCATTTTTCATCACATTTTTTTTACACAAACACACACACACACGCACGCACGCACACACACACACACACACACACACACATATATATATATATATATATATATATATATATTTTTTTTTACATATTTATAATGTATAAATGTTATATTTATGATGGATTTTCATTAAAAAACATTTGACATTTTTTGTACCTGGGAACATTTCAGTTGTGTTGCTGTCAATGAAGGGTCATCAAAAATATCTTAATTTGTGTTCTGAAGATGAACAAAGGTCTTATGTGTGTGAAACGACATGAGGGTGAGTAATCAATTACATCATTTTCATTTTGGAGTGAATTAAAATTCACACCAGTATCCTGCAGCGGAAACCTCAACAGCTATGAATAACTGAAATTCCTCCAAAAAAGAAATAATTCAATTTAAATGCCACTTCAGTTCAAACAAACTTTGCTTTTCCGGATTCAATGTACCATCACAGTCAATTTTGTTTAGTTAAATCCAGGTAGAAGAATGACAGGAATGAAGAAGGTTTTTAACACAAATGTTGAAGTTGCTTGAATGGAACTATGTTACGAAACACTTCATCAGTCTCCTGACTCTCCATTTCAACGTTTTTCATTTGTTTCGAGATACTCCGATCTAGTATGAACAATACTGGGAACAGAATTATTGACAGGGTATGGAAAACATTAGAATGCGGATAAAAATATGGTTAACTCGATCACAAGGACATTACTTTTTCTCACTGAAGTAGGCAAGAGAAAGGAAATTATGCATTTTACTGTTGCATGGATAGATTGAACCTCTTCGCAAAACTAAAAGCATAATGACTGAGACAAAAGAGAAAAAATTCCAGTTACACAAATCAAATACATATTAGACTTTTTAATTAGTGTGCTGACGGATGCACAGTTTGTAAACTCCCCCTACAAATCCTGCCTGAACCCGAAAGGTGAACCCGAAACAACAAAGACCTGAATTACACAGGGCTTTCTTTAAGACCAATAAGTTGTCTAGCAGTTCAGGCAACCTGCTTCAAAGTACATTTTTGCACATGGATACACCCAATATAGATACAACATCCAGAAAAATCTCTAGATCATGAAGCAATTTAAAACAGCGATATTTAAAGGTCTTGGATGTGACACTAAAGTGAAATTAATGATGGCCAGAGTGATGGGGAATATCTTGTGAACAAAAAGAAACATCTGGACATGCTACAGTGGCCACCCTTGGGGGAGGAGCTCAACAGTGTCCTTTGTAATGCAGGAGGGCAAATGGAGTGTGGCTCCATGTTTTGCATTCATCACCACTCCTTCTCATAAAGGCACACACACATTGGCTCGCCAGCTATTGACATCTTGACATGTATAACTACTGACAGTTTCCTGCTGTTTCTATTTTAACAGTGATTCATTTCCCCGCCAAGAACACTTCCACCCGCCACTAGCCACCTCTGGGGGAGTACTTGAGCATTTAACAGCTGACACCTCAGAAATGCTACCTTGTTCCTTTTGGAAACATCAAATTGCTGGTTTGGAAAGTGTTACTATTCTACAGGTTTAGCATTGTCCGGTATCAGTCTCTAGGAAAAACCAAAACAACAATAATTAAAAGTGCCTCGTGTTCTCTGACACAAAGCCACAGATTGATCAAACTTCCACACACGTTAAGAGTTTGGATATCTTCCTTCCCTCCTATGACCTCAACTGGCAGGTTCTCATTGAGATGCTGATGTCTGACAAATATCAATCAGAGCTTGAGGTGAATGCAGAGTGTTTTCTGGAACCTAAAGGGCTGAGATACAAAAAAAAAAAAAAAACTAGCGAGTGTGTGCTAATGCTAGTCTGATATCAGTGTATCCTCACCATACAAATGAGGGCAAATCTACTGAATGAATACTCATGAGGATTTCATCCAAATGTTAAACTATATAAAAAAGCAAAAAATAACAACAAAAGCCAGAACTAGAAGAAAGAAAAGAGAATATAAAAGGTTATGTTTTCATGGAAATAATTTCCATTTTTTTAATGCTAGCTCAGCCTGGTTTGACAGTAGACAAGTGAAACTTGGTC
Organism: Carassius auratus; assembly: GCF_003368295.1. NCBI lineage: Eukaryota > Metazoa > Chordata > Actinopteri > Cypriniformes > Cyprinidae > Carassius > Carassius auratus. Next base: position 8,973,843 of record NC_039288.1, on the reverse strand, counting down.
TTTCTTGAGATGCTTAATGATTCTTACTTGTTAAAAGGGTAAGTTCACCCCAAAATTAAAATCATGTCATTAATAACCCTCAGGTCGTTCCAAAACTTCAGTTTTGTGATGCAACGAGAATATATTGTGGTGGACATTTTTGTACCTGGGAACATTTCAGCTGTGTTGCTGTCAATGGAGGATCATCAAAAATATCTTAATTTGTGTTCTGAAGATGAACAAAGGTCTTATGTGTGTGAAACGACATGAGGGTGAGTAATCAATTACATCATTTTCATTTTGGAGTGAATTAAAATTTACACCAGTATCCTGCAGCGGAAACTTCAACAGCTATGAATAACTGAAATTCCTCCAAAAAAGAAACTCTCCATTTCACCGTTTTTCTTTTGGTTTGAGATACTGTGATCTAGTATGAACAATACTGGGAACAGAATTATTGACAGGGTATGAAAAACATATGGTTAAAATATGGTTAACTCGATCACAAGGACATGACTTTCTCTCACGGAAGTAGCCAATAGATAGGAAATTATGCATTTTACTGTTTCATGATAGATTGAAGCTCTTCGCAAAACTAGAAACATAATGACTGAGACAAAAGAGAAAAAAATCCAGCTACACAAATCATACTCACAAATTATATATGAATCGATCACCATTTCAAGTAGTCAACTGCATCTGCATAAATCTTTTTGCAAATTGTGGTCTAAAACAATCAAAGCAGTGAAAGAAGATAAACAAAGCAATTCATTCTCAGTGCATTCCCCCTCATTGTCATGTTGTTCTGAAATGGCTTTGTCTTATTGAAGTTCACATACTCAGAAAATTCAATAGACATTCTCATCTTCATTCGTTGGGACATTACCAACAAATAATGTTCGTGCTTTTGCCTCATCTTAATGCTGATTTTCTTTGCCATTCTGCTGATCCTGCACATTTCACTCCTTCTCAGAACATCTCAATTCACATGAAAAAACTTGCAAGTTACACTTCAGCAGGTGTTGAAGTGTCCTCTAAAGAACTTTAGCCCAAAAGCCTCTGTCCTCAGCTGGAATTAAAAGACAGAAATGTGTGTTGTTTGTTGAACTTGGCTATAAAATGTAGCATGAGGACTCTCTTGTACAATGAATCGCAGAGATATTGAAGGACAGAGTCAAGAGTTGAATAATGGATTCTTTATTCCAAACTGCACAATCTGTGGTCCCAAGTAAGGGGCCCATTGGTCCCCTAAGTGCACAATGACCTCCCGATCTCATGACCATAACAGATGGCCAGCAACATCATTCATGACTAGAAAGAGAAATGACAGTGATTTATGTTCTAGAGCCTCTGTGTTTGATGGAATACTGATGATGCATATGAGTGAAGGGCATTGTGGGTGACTAATCTCTCTAGAGTGCAGTGCTACCGGGGCAGGACAGAATCACCTGTCAACAGGCTGTCCCTGCTGGGTTAAGTGCAAAACACCTGGCTTTAATGCCCAGATGTCAAACATCTGGCAAAAACAAAATATAACAAAACTGACTGAGCAAATTCTGTAAAGGGCAGAAGATAATTGGAATAAAATGCCCAGATAAAACAAGGGCAATGAAAGATACATGCTCAAGGGTGAATTTACTGAACAGTTGTGCCACAGAAACCTGCATCTCAATCACAAAGCATCTGCAATCCAGTTTAATCAGATGCACACTGGTTTAGTCGTGGAACACTGCAGATGTTGCATCCTACACAACCTAACACTCAGATCCGACCTGTGTGATAAAATATGCAACATTTTAAATAAATAATTCCCTTAGAATCAAAATATAAGTAAAAGTTTTAAACCTGTTTTACACTACTTTTCTCAGACCCCATTCTACTCCCTTTGCTGCCCCCTGAGGTTGTCTGGAAATTATACAAAATCAGATAAAAATAGTGTCAAAAATTATATACACATACTACCATTCAAAAGCTTGGGTCAGTAAGATTTTGCTTTTGAAAGAAGTGGAATACTTTTATAATTTATCCAAAAGGGATGCATTCAATTGATCGAAAGTGACAGCAAAGAAATCTACAATGTTTTTAAACATTTCTATTTCAAATAAATGCTGTTCATTTTCAAAAAAAAAAAAAGAAAATTTTCCAAAAAATCAACATTATAATTGTTACAAATGTTTCTTTAGCACTATGTCGCCATATTAAGGTGCAGTCACATTCCAAAAATTTTGGTGGAATTTCGTGGTCAAAATTTGGTCCGTCATCACTTTCAAACCAAGCAGCTTTCTGTCAGTTAGTGAGGCAAATTCGTGTCTCCAATCTGAACAAACAGATTGTTTTTCACCATCGTGCGAAACTCCCAGTTGCATGAATTCCTACTGAAATAAATGTAATTCTCTTGCTAAATTTTACAACCCCCCCCCACCACCACCACACAAACAACAGGTCTTCATACCTATTTTTGTATATATTGCTGGCTTAGAAAAGGCTAGGAGATCATCATATTTGGTGTTCCAAATATGAAAATGTTTAAACCCCCCTGAACTAATGTATACTGAGCGAACATAATCACAGTTCAGGTAAGCCATACATTGAACACATGTAATGCTTAAAGTGAATATAATCTCCCCAAACCATACCACAACAGTCAAACTTTTTAGCTGCATTCTAATTTGTCTTGCACCGTAATAAAGCCTTTTTCCCCTTTTTCCCCTTACTCCTACATCAACCCCTTACTCCTACTAACCCCGTCTGACCACACAGACACTGAGCTGCCACATCCACTGCAGCTTCAGTCTGTGCTGGGAGAGCTGGCGCATTATGGGATGGAAGCTGATGAGGGCAGAAGTTAAAGGAGAAGACACAATTATTCTGTTTTACTCTTTCCCTGCCCCCATGCCCCGTGGGTAACCCCAGTGCTGCTTTAAAATGGATGATGTCCTCCACACAAGGTGAGTGAGCGAATGGATGCCAGTGGCGATTCTAGGATTTTATAAAAAGAGATTACACTCGGAGGAGCTCAAATACGCAACAAGGGTCAAATGTAATAATTTGTGTCAATGTGATTCCATGTTCTTAAAATGTGGAGTTAAGGCATCATACTTGCATTCTTTTCAAGCAACTTGAGAGGAAAACTATATCTTCTAAGGAGTAGGGATGTGCCGGTACGAGAATCGGGACGACTCACGCGGAAAATTCTTAATGGAAGTGATCATCCTTATTCACTTGAGGTGTTTCTTAATGTCAAGGAAGGATCCTCGGAAGCCAGTATTTCGAGGATGCTACGTCATCGACATCCGTCGAAGGACTGTTCCAATGTCGAGGATCCTCGGAATTTCAACCAAGGACTGAGTCCTTCGTCCGAAGAATATCCCATACACAGGAAAGGATGCATATGTGTATCCTTCACGCTCTTCGCGCTCTCAAATCACCCACAATCCTATGCGCGCAGCTTTGCTATCTAACGTTAGTTCAAAAATTCAAAAATGTCGAACGTTAACGTAGTCGGAGCGTTAACAGTTTTTATTTCCGTTACCAAACATTTGTTATAACTGTAGTAAATATAAGTAAAGTTTGATGTTTAAATGCCAGTACAAATTACTACCGAATTTATATTGTAAATTATACAAATGCACTGAACCGGACCTGTCATTTAACAATTGGTTGCGTCATCGGCATATCTTTTATAAATAACTAGTTAAGTTGTCCAAAGTAATTTAATGATACCATTCACAGCGTTATTCAAACGGACCTTTTCACTGACGTAATGATGCAATAACGTGCACTTGCCAGCCTTTTCCATTTACGTGTTCTCCGTGTGCTAAAGAGGAGTCTCGCCTAGCCTCTGAAGGAAGTGACTTGGAAGGATCAGTCCTGCCAAGGAAGTATCCTTGACATTGAGAAACGCCTTTGGACTGGGGACTTTGGAGTGAGCAAGGCACGTGCATGCCATTATGTAGTCATTTGGAATGCACTGGGCAAAGGGAGTGAATTAATTTCCAAATTATCTTCAGCTGGCATGTTCCCGTGACAACGCAGCACAGTGTCCGTCAGCAGGTGTCGCTGATTTGCTGTTGTTGTTATATATATATATATATTTTTTTTTATGTTGGTGTCTATCAGCGAATCTGCTGAAAGACACTGTGCAGTGTTGCCACGGGAACATGCCAGCTGAAGATAATAAGAAAATTAATTCACTCCCTTTGCCCAGTGCATTTCATAAGGCAGCATAAGGAGTAGAGGAATCAGGGACTTAAGAATGTTCAGGATGATGATACTTCATTCACCATGTTATTAACAGAAATAAATGTAAACATTTACTATGTACTAAAATTGAAAACCATGAAAAGGGGGCAATGTTGCTCCAACTGTTGGGGCAAACTGACCTCTTACTTGGGGTAAGAAGATCCTCAGAATAAACTGATTGGTTATCAACATCCATCAATAATTTTTTTAAAAAAAATGTAAATATATATTTTGTACAAATATTTCTTATATTGTTTATACAGCTTATATGAGATTTTGTAACATCAATGATTAATAAAAAAACACCTGTATTGACCTAGTCAGGTTAGATTCCATATTGGATGTAACACAGATGACAATAAGACTGTGAGGCATATACGTACAGCCCTTACAATGGCTGGCTCTGTATTATGGTCCAAGATCACGTAATTTTCCCCAAGTCATAACTTTAAAAGCGTAATGTAGCTAAACAACTAGAAACGTGGTATCTGCCATCTAAATGGGCATTGCAGTAGAAACTGTAATTCGGACAGGATTTCAAATTTGTCACATAACTTCCTGTTACTAAATGGGATAAGGGTTAGAAATATTCATAATTATAAGTGGATCCTTCTTTGTAAGAGAAACAAAATTCCACGTCCAGGGACACGCCTTCATCAGGGTGCCAAATAATAGAGAACAGGACCAGTTTTTTTCTGCTTCTAAGTATTTGGCTTCCAAAAAACCCATAATCTTTCAGAAAGGGGCCAATTGTCCTGTGACGCAACCCCTAGCTCTGCCTAGAGTAACTGTCCTGTCATTACATGTCGGATAAATGAAAGGTTGTAGGCGAATGCTTCTGGTTTTTAAAGACTTTGCTAGACATTCATTCATGTTTCTTCACCACAGAATTCATCACCTCATGCTGGCCCAAACCTCACCAAGACCAGCTACACTCTCTTTCTCATCCCTTAATCATAGAAAAAAAAGAATATTTATATTATAAAGGATCTTGTAGCGTGAGTGCCATACAACATGGGGATGCTCAACACCTTACCATTAAATCCCAGCAGGACATGATATATCACGGCTGTAAAGCTGCTCACTGTTACTGTAGCACAGATACTGCAGATAGTCAGGAGAGATGGAAAAATGAAGAGAGTGCAGATCTTTGCAGTACTGCATAGATGTTTTAGAATGATAGAAATTGTAACCCTTAGTATGGAGACTATAGGAATGGAAGTTCTGCCTTTCGGTCAAAAAGATATTTTTGAAAGAGGCATTTTCTGTCTCTAGAACAACCTAAATACATTTTTCAGCATGATTTGAGCTGAAGAAACTAAACTTATTATATCACTGCTGTCAAATATTATTGCTGATTTGAAACATATGACTGAAACTAATACATGTCTTGACACAGTTTTGGAGATTTCAGATTTTTTACCATTTAGGGACTATAAGCTACACTTCTGTCCTAAAATAGATGCTAAGATATAGCCTTTATAATGCATTTCTGATGATGCTATGTTTGAATATCTTGCCAACAAGTTCTGTTCCTCAAAATTCCTGTTTCTTTTCTTTGTCTTCTAAATAAAATGTTTAAAAGACAATGTGTGACGAAAATAAAGAGGCATCCATTTTTAGATTATAAAAGTGAATACAGTTGTATATAGTTTCAAAAAATTGAAAAGAAGCTATCAAAATGTAATATCAACAAGCATGAAAACCTACACTTACCCTGTAAGCTTCAAAAGCACTTCATAATAGAGATGCAATTTTTTGAAGGTATGAAATGGCCGTTTAAGGAATGCTTGGTGAGCTCGAGACTGCGAGAGGTTAACATTCATGACACAGAATGATGGCTGCTTCAAAACCACCCAGAGGAAAAATAAACCAGCTGGGAAAGATTCATTACATGTCAGCATTTACTTTCCCAGAGAGCCTATGACCACTTTTCAACTCCATCTTGAGACTATAGCTGAAAATCATACTTAAAAGACAACCAAAAGCCCAAAGCCATTCAACTTCAACATCTATGCTCCGAATCCAGGCAGACAACCTTGTTTTGTGGCAATGTGTTTACGTTCTCTCTCTCGAAATTGGAATAGCCCTCTTTTCATTTGCATGAGCGCTTTGAAAATGCCTGCCCTACTTTCTGGAGAAGCAAAGGCGAGGTAAAACAGAGGAGACAATGACTATTAAGGAAGCTAATTTTGAATAAGAGAGCCTGTAAACCCTTGAGGCGAATTTAACCACAGGCTTTTGTTCTGCCAATGCAGAGTCTATCTGATAAGAGACCGACTGCTCTGCATATTACCGATAACACTAATTAAAGGTAAACATGCCTTTCTGACCGGTGTGAAGAGGGTGGGCAGGGAGCATCAAGCGAGGGCCAGTGATCATGACCTTTGGCTGTGCTGCTCTAACGCATGGGTTCACCTGACTGTTTACCCACACACACAGCAGTCACCGAACATGACCTTCACAGTCAGTCAGAGGACAGACATAGGCTTAAAGAGACAAGTGCCATTGTCCTCTCTGGGGACTTTTTAAATGTAGTAATTTGACAGAACAAAAAGAGCTTAAAATCCCTCTAACGTATCAAATAATCTAAATTTAGAGTCTAATATTTCAACATTTTCTTAAAGCTGCAGTGTGCCATTTTTCTGTCAAAATACTTTCTTCTATCCCAGATTAAAGGGGTCATATGATGCTTCATTATTTTGTGTATTTGGTGTAAAAGAATATGTTGAGATGCTTTAATGTTTTAAAAACCCATTATTTTTTCAAATACTGTACATTATTGTAGGTCCTCTGTGCTCCGCCTCTCCCAAATGTATTGTTGTCTACAAAGTCCCTCCTTCTGACAGGTGCAGTGAACTCTGATTGGTCAGCTGACCCAGTGCAATATGATTGGCTGATCACTGCAAGCACTTGTAGGAAATGTAATGCCCCTTTCCATAATCGCGAGCTTCATCTTTCAAAATAAATGCAAAGACAGTTAATAATGTCCTTAGTTTTAACATTAGTTCAAGCCGGAGAAGTGGCGTAATGATTTTTTTGACTATAAGTCGCACCTGACTATAAGTCGCAGGACCAGCTAAACTATGAAAAAAAGTTTGACTTATAGTCTGGAAAACACGGTAGCTGATTCAGAAGCGCCAGTTTGTCGTAGCAAAGTCAGAATGACGTCCTCTCCTAGGTTCACGAAATGGTTGTCCATAAAATGCATTGCTTTTCTGTTGTAAGTAATCTTAAAGATTCCTAACTGCATCTACTTTCAGAAGGCCAAATAAAGTGATTTTGCTTTCGCCTAAATACACACAGCATCTCCCTGACATAGCTGCTTCAAAACTAACTGTGGTTATTGAAGCCACGCCTTATTTTTTTGCAACTTTACAGATCTTTTTCATGCACCAAGAGCTTGTAACACTCCAAAGAGAAAGAAAAAATTGCAACATTTCTTTGTGATATGCAGTTTACACTAAGTGCAAATAGCAATAGATTCGATTTATACTATGCTAAAATTTGACTACTTATTGCAAATAGTGGTAATTATCTGCACCTCGGTCTTGTAGTACATTGTAAAACAGTATAGTGTAAAACAGTAGTGTGTAAATTTTTATTTTAATTCAGATTAATAAATGGGTTCCACCTTCTTGGGACAATAAAGCCCTCCCTACACCTACCCTTACCCTACTCGATACTTTATTTTCAACTTTTTTATTATATTCAAAATTTTCATTGAAAATAAATGCTTTTCTTGATGTTATGTGAAATTTGAAAAGGGACAAAAAGTTCGCCAAAAGGCAGATTCGAACCCAGGTTGATCATGTCAAAATGAACACATCACACATTTTACCATCTACACCACTAGAGCTGATGACTGTTGATTGTCTTTTGCAGTGTTCATTATCAGAATCACATTGATGGGCGGAGTTAGTGTAAATAGCTTCAGCCAACAAGGCAGGCTATTTGCACTTAGTGTAAATAGACACTCCAATAAAAAAAATATCTGCCTAAATGCTACAAAAGCACTGAATATATTTTCCCTTAAATTTCATATTGCTAGACAGTGTTTCTTGCCAATAAATCGTAACTGAGCATGAAATGAAAATTCATAAGTGCTTATTATGAATAATTAATCTATGCATTAATCTATGCATATATATACATACATACATTTTTTTTACATTGATCATTGACATTTACCAGTAACAGGTCAGACTTCTCCAATCATTAGTCCTCTCAAATTAACATTTTTGAGAATTATGCCCACTCCTTATTTTTAAATGTTTCACTCACATATCAAAATCCAATTTACAACAGATGGATAGAATGGGTGGATGGTCCCCGCCTTTTTTTCTCTTTGAGTAATCTGCTACACTTGGATGTATGTCACAACATGAAAGAAAAGATCTGTATTTCCTTCAGCTTTGCTGCATTTATAACTGAATATTTTCTGGTAAATATCCATTGGTAAATATAGAAGAAGCACTGATATGTAAATGCAGGTTGTAATATGTGGACTGTGGTATTGTCAGGCATGTTTTTTTTTTTTTACAATGTAGTTTTAAAAAATGGTCTAGGTGTTGAAAATTGTTGCATCATTAGACTGTGTGCAGAGTTTCACTGCATCCATACTGTATGTCTTCAAACTTTAGCCTCAAGTTAATGGTAGCTTTGGGAAATGGGTGGTGTAAGAGTTTTCATTAAGATGGCGCTCTAGAGGTAGATTACTTGGACTCATATTGGCCACATTGGCTAGTAATGAAACACATCCTTTTAAGTCTGGATGCTGAAAAAGCTTTTCACAAGAGTGCATTTTTATTCTTGGCATGTCCCACATAAAATTCCCATCATGTTTTTTTGTTATCTGCAGCTGAATTCCCTGCCACAATACAGCCTACTCTTCTGGTACTTTCCTTTTAATGAGCTGCACTGTTTTTGTGTGCAACGCAGATTTGACGCAGGGGCCCACTTGAATGCAAAGTTATTAGCTACTCTCTCATATGGAATAATAGAATTTCCTTTTCCTATTACCAAACCCTGCCTCTGTCATTTGCCTTTTTATGTTAGCAGTCTTGAATTTTCATGACGACACTGTCTCATTAGATGTTTTTTATAAAAAATGCAATGTGGCTACAGGCCGCTTTGTCACGTGAAGTGTCATGACCTGTGGCTTTGTGGCTGCACTGAGTCAGACCTCCTAATGTGAGGAATGAAATGGCCTTAATCCACTAGACTATGTCTAGACATCTCACTGCATGGCTTGGCTTGCCCTGCAGGTGACCAATGTGACTGACTGCTCGTAATAGGACAAGTCAACCGTTTTGCATTGCAAGAGAAAACAATTTCATGAAAGCTTGAGAGGAGTGCCCAGGTTGTCTTGGTATAAAAGAGATTAGCTTCCAAGATACCCATCTTGAAGAGTGATGATAATATATATATATATATATATATATATATATATATATATATATATATATATATATATATATATATATATATATATACACACAACAAATGTGGCCCTGGTAAGTTATTGAAATTCAAGAGTGATGATGCAGAAAACAAAAGGATGGAGGGATCCTATCCTCAGTGCAGCAGATGAAGAAGAGAACAGAGTCTAATTAAACTATGGGCAGAGGCTTGTGTATCTAATCTAGCCTGAAGGCATATCTCTATTGCGGCATGCACATAGGCAAGACGCTGCAAGCAAAAGCAATCTTGAGGTCTGTTTATATGGCAGCACATGTTAATACTGCATTGGGGAGAGGCAGCTATTGTACATTAAGGTGGGCAGATAGGGAACAAAGGGAGGTTTGAGGAGCAGAGGGTGCTTTGGTGTCTACAACTGCATAACTGTACATTCACATTTTCACCAATAAATACTGGGATTTAGGGTTGAGTTATGGTAATTGTAGACACTGTGGTCCGAAGGCTTTCCTGCTCAACCATGCACCTTGGGTAGGTGGACGTTGATTTTTAGTGTACTCATCAACTTTTTGCAGTTTTGTTTCGACATCTTTGACCATGAAACACTTTGACATCTCCTTTACACAGGCCTACATTGTGGCCTTGGACGTGTGCCCAAATTACCAAATGGTAATTCTGGCCTTCATAACACTTCCTAATAAGGTTCTATATGTTAACATATGCAGAGTGCATTCATGAATACAGCATGAGGTATTATGAGCTGTTTTTAAATTGTTTTATTTTTTACAGCATTTATTAATCTCACTTAATGGTCATATAAGAATAATACACACCTGTTCATTTTTTTTTTAAGTGTAAGAATACATGGATAAATTAACTTTAAACTATAATTAATACATTCATTTGAACTGATAAAACCATACTATTAACTGCTACTAAGATAATGGATTTACATTTTTATATTTTTTCTTTTAAAGAAAACAGCTGTGCATTTCACATGCCTCCTTGTACAGTTTTCAGCCAAAATGTATTCCAATGTAAGTAGCAATGCACAGTAAATTTAAACTAGATTTAAACCAGATTTAAAGGTATAGTTAATTTTATAGTTAAACTATAAAGGTATAGTTAATTGTAATTATTTTTAGTCCATCATGTTATTGCTAGAGTATTCAGAGTGGTTGCTTACTAGGACAAGTCAAAAATTAAAAAGAAAATTCATATTATCCTTTAATTTAAGCAGAGCCGATCCTCACTATACGCAAAGTATGCATGTTATGTATGGCTCCAAAACACCAGAGGGCCCCCTTGCTCTTAACAATTATTTTATATTTAGTTTATAATTTTGGCCAGCGGTTATGAAAACGTGACTGTTTCTTTACTTAATGTGGTGTGCTGCCGCCCTTTCTATGTACCAAATCAGTCAAATCATGTAATGGGGCTGATACACAGTCTCCTGTATAAGTTGAATTCCCACTGAGCTGCGGAAGTGACACTGTTCCCCATGTGCTTTCCATGTGCGCAATTCGAGATGGACTGAAACACAGATAAACAGTTTGAAAAGTAATTGATCGCTAGACAGTATCTGTACATTCTGTAACACAATCCTACGGTAAAAACCTGCTGCTATTTGTCATCATCTGTTTATTAAACAAAAGAAAATGAGAGAAATATTCACTGCTCTTCATTGAATATTGTATAAATTTATGAATTAATTCATGCTTAATTTCTTCTGCATAAAGTCTATGCAGTCCTTTATTTTTTACATTTGATTACTTTAATGAATTTCTGTACAGCACGCAATTATAGGCTAAACAGTTTAATCGTAAAAATTTTGTTTTTTTGTTTTTATGAATGCACAGACAGAAATGTTTTGCTTAGGGCCACCAGAAGTCTAGGATCGGCTCTGAATTTAATCATCATTTTATGGTTGCAAGTCTGAAAAGTAACAGCACGCCTCAACAACAGGCATGTTTGAAGCACGATTCATGTCCATGCAACAAATGTTTTAATAATAATGTTAATATTTAATATAAAGTCTCTACACTATCCAACACACATGGCTTCATATTTTCTACATATGTCTAAATCCATGAAATTCAGGAGGGACAATACCATCTTATTAAATATCTTATTCACTTCAGGAAGGATGAGGAAAGTCACCTTGTGGTTTTTTCCTCTCTCTCAGCGTCCTTTATGCACATCAGTGCAACTCTGCAGTACTGCCCAAGGCAAAAATCCCATTCCCCAAAGGTGTGTCGTCTCGCATTCAGAGCGCAGTTAGAGGCTACGGCAGGTCGGGTTCTGACAGTGGCCCTGCATATTGGACGACAATAAATCATCCAGTGGAACCGTGCCTGCGGACTGGGAACCAAGGAGGCACATCCTCTTTATTTTAGACTTGACAGTTTCTGCTGAATCCCAAGAAGGATGGCAGAGCCAACGTGATTCAGAGTGCAGGAAGGAGGGCGAGATGATTGGTCCGGTGTGGGAGGGGATGTAGCACAGGATTGTGGGATACATGGGTGGGACGAGACATCTACAGTGAGGCAGCGGGGTCACCTGTGCTGCTTTCATTGAGTAATCACTGAAATAGCGTCGGTTAAGAGAGTCTGATATGGAGTAATAACTGCAGAGTAGAGAGCAGGTCCACAGGACTCTCCAAACCTCTCTGTCAATGTGAGAGTGACAGCTAGAAGGACCGTTCACACCCCCACACTCTCAGACGCATACACAAAGATGCTTACACACAGACCACTGCACGCAATACAGACAAAAACACTGGGCCTACTGTTTTATAGAGTGTCACCAACAATTAGTTGGACGCGCTAGCTACACTCAAAACAAATGAAATTCTGTCTAAATCTGTCTATCTGTCTAAATTCGATCTACTTTATCTAAATTCTGTTTTTGTCCTCCTGCTTGCAGTGATTATCATGTGATTGACAGTGGCTAATTTAAATATAATGCAAACACAGTTGACACAACCAGAATCCAAGTAATGCGCGAGTTCATTTGTCAAATCTTAATCAAATGGCAGCAGTTTTATACCCAGGTAGAAAGCAGAGGATTTGAATTGTTTGAGAGCAGAGCAGCTCTGGGGGAAGACTGTGCCTAGACCTGTCACACAGCTCAAATCCCACCACTCCGTAAGTTACTAAAACACAGAAGTACTGTAAATATTAAGTTACTTAGATTTTAGACACAATACTACAAGGTACTTGTTGTCTGTTTTTGCTCCACCAACAAATAGTTCCACGACACAACACATTGGGTTCGGTCCATTTGGGTCTACTGTACTCCCAGCAAGCCCTCTACTCCGAATAATGTTATGAGACAGAGGTGAATCATAAATCATTTGTTTATATTGTACATTTGCAGTGGCACTTCGAGAGAGATCCTGATTGCATAACAGTGTTGTGTTATACCATTTTTCAAAGATGTGTACTATAAGATTAACATGGTACGCCCCAAGCATGTAGCAAAATGAAAAACATTGCGAACACATTTTCACAGAAAGATGGAAAAAAGCATTCATGCGTCACTGATGTAGGGTGTTTTGGTTAGTAATAAAAAGGTCAAATTTTACAATATGGCACGGGGGCATTTTCTAAACCTAGAAAACATAATGATATATGTCCTCCTAGGCATTTTGAGCGAGGCATTTCAAAGGAGAGACTAATCCATCAAGTGCATGCACAACACTTCTCATTTCAGTCTGCGTGTCATGGTTAAGTGCACTGAAGCACACAACCAAACCCTAGATTCTCCAGACTCACAATGTATTTTCTTCGGTTACCAGATGCATCTGCTTTCATTAGGAGCAGCTGAAAATATCTCTGTAAAATGTATAAAGCATGAAGTCTTGCAGGAAGTTGCTAATAAACAGGAAGGGAGCACAGGCTCTGTGTTCCTCCTCCTCTCTAGATTTAGCACAAGAAGCACGCAGCCCTGCTGCACAATTTATCAAAGCAAATTTATGAATCAATTGTCATCTCTCCTACTGACAAGCAACTGAGCTCTTGCTCAAATGGCTTGACAAATGGGATGCAAAGCTATAAGAGCACCATGCTGGAGCTGCTTTCCAGAGTTATTATCTCCTTCATGGTTGATTATGACCAAATGCAGCCTTCATTTGGAAAATCTGACTCAATAGAGGTCAGAAAGACTTGTGTCATGCAGCATCCCACAAACACCTCTGCAAATGCCTTCCAGAATCCATTTTAAAAATCTTATATATGACGCATATGTTCACTAACTGTCCTTGTGGAGAATTCAAAGTCCTTTACCCATCAATAAGGATTGTTTTGCCACAGTAATCCTACTAAAACTCACCAAAGCTCGATCACTTAATACATCCCACCAGTCAAAGGTCTTGCACATACTGCATATGGGTCATTCTTAAAATAAGGTGACAATGGAATAGATTTATTTGAAATAGTCAAGAAACCCCATAATATAACCTAACAGTATTGAATAATATGAAACAATATTGTTTTGCATTACTTATTTTTTAGTTGCTTGAATTTGTCAAGTACCCTTGTGCCCTCAATCAGGTACACCATGTCCATGACATTTATAGTTATTTATTTGTTTATTTGTTTTTTAATCATTTTGTTTTCCAGGGTTATGGGTTGGTGCATGCAAAAATCTAAACAAACAAAAAATAATAATTACATTATTACTAAAACATAAATAAATTAAAAAGTAAATATGCCGCTTGTTTTTCTTTTTTCTTTGTAATTGGTGTTACCAGTATTAAAAACCCACATTTTAAATGTGGGAAATGTACTTCCAATGAGTCTGAATATGCCTACTTCTATATAAAAAAAAAAACAGCATGCGAGCAGAGGAGCATGTCTGAACTCGTAAACCAATAGATGAAAAGTACCTCCTACTTCCGGCAAAACTGAAGTGTGCACCCACTGGACTTTCCCATGAGGCCATGTGAGAAGATTGTGAAAGTGACGTGACACAAATGGCGGCGTAGGTCACATGACAGTTACAACATGGCAGATGTATGTTCAAATTTTATTTAAACTACACACATTCATACTAAATAAAAAAACATACTTTTTAACATTCCCAAACCATTGTAGTACCTACCGTACAGCATGCAATTTTTAGATGCAGCTAAGGTGTGGCAGGACTACACCATTGCTATGGCTACCACTATATCAGCTATCAAATTTTCAGGACTGCCTCCCATATTCTGCACACTCAGATCATTAATCACTCCTGTATTTAAATGCGTCTGCCACTCCCAGAACTTTGCAGTGTATATGTGTCCATACTTCTATGGGCATGACAACAAAGAAAATTTGCTGAATAACACAACTCTTTTCACAACAATTGCACCATTAATTAACACGCCACACATTGCCATTTGACAGATTTTTCCTCCTTTTTTTAATCACGGCACATCTGTCTGGGGATACACACCACTAAAAAGAATGATTTCCCTGAGGTGTGCTGCTGCCCCTGGCATCTGTTCCATAGCCAAAGTGCACCTCGACCAGTCAAATATGAGATGGATGGTGCACTGATGAAGCTCTAGAGCTGAAAGTCCATGAAAAATACTGTACCACAGGGCAGTGTTTCCCAACACCTTTTGACTTAGATATACCCAAAGCCCCTCAGTAAGAGTAAAAAGGTGTTTAGGTGCATATCATTTGTGATTATCATTAATAATATTAGCATTATCATTAATATTATTAACTCAAGCAATATCATACTAACTAAACGCTCTCTCTCTCTCTCTATAAAATGTATTTGTTTATGTTCTTAATTTTTCGTTAAGGCTTGCAAGATCAAATTCAAAAGTAATCAACTGAATAACTCCCCTAGAGCAATGAATATAAAATTTGCCAGCATAATGTGTGAATATTCTAATAAGAGAGTTAGACTGTTCTTTTGTGCTCTACTACTCCTGATTCCTTTCCATAGAGATGGCCTTTGCCACAGGGTGCTTTCTAAAGTTGATTAATGAAGGAGGCTTTCAGTGGGCTGTGATTGACAAAGGCCAATTTAATCTGCCTATTAGTCAAACACATGGTGGTGGCAGCTAATTATAGTGGGAGGCGCTCCAGCTTCTTCGTTTTATATTGCCAGAGATCTTTTGTAGCTTTAAATGATGCAAATGGAATTGTCTGAAACATCTCTCTAAGCTTTTGACCTGGTGTGCAACAGCTAGTTCTAGTTTAACTGTTGTTTCAAAAGTGCTGATATAACAGTTCAACAGCACTAGGAAATGTTTCACTGCTATCGTTCTGCTCGTTAATGTTGAATGGCATTACCGGTGGGGATATTTAGACACACTTCCTGTTAATGAGTGAGTCACTGAATCAATAATTCAAACAATTTGTTCAAACCCACTGATTCATTCAGGAACAAAGAAGTGACTGTTTTTATGAGTGAGTCATTGCATCATTCATTCAATCTATTTATTCAAACCCACCGATTCAATGAGGAATGAAACAGATGAGTGGCTGCATCCAAAGCTCCAAACTCTCTGACTAGATACTTCTTTAGATTAAATAATTACTTCGCAAACATTAAAAAAAGAAGGCTCAATATAGTATGGATGTGTGTAATATGAATGTAATCTAGACATGCTACATTTATCATGTTGCCGTTGTCATGTTACCTACAAGTGCCAGTTGCGTCACTTTACAGCCATTGACAAATCCTCTCTCATGGCCTCATGGGATAGTACGCACTCTTACAAATATTACCGAAGGTTCTTTTTCGCTTACTGTTTTATGCATATTGTGAATTCTGACATACTATTCTTTTCACATATTCGGATGCAGCCACTATCTTTATGAGTGAGCCATTGAATCATTAATTCAGGTGATTCGTTCAAACACTGATTCATTCAGAGGATTCATTCAGTGAGACCAACGCTATCTCACGACCAATTTGTACGTATTTTACGAGGTGGCTTATTCGTACGAATTTGTACGACCTCACTCGTACGATTTTATACGATTTGTCTAACGGTTAGGTTTAGGGGAGGGGTTAGTGTAGGTCATTCGTACAAATTCATACGAATTGTGCAACTCGTAAAATACGTACGATTTGGCACAAATCGTATGAAATTGTACGAGTGTGGTCATACGAATTCGTACGAATAAGCCACCTTGTAAAATATGTACGAATTGCCGTGAGATCGGGTTGGTGAGACACTAAATCATTTGTTCAGCAAACTGAAACAGTGTTTCATTCGGCAACCATCACTTGATTAGATGAGATATGGTCCATGCTGGTGTTTTGGAACTATTTCTGTTGATGATGCAAAAATTCATAATTACATAACTGGCCATAACTATTATGTTTATACAGTAAGTTACTCAATATCAACTCTTTCCCCGCCATTGAAGAGTTATCTCGTCTTTAAAAAGAAGACAATGCTTCCTTGCCAAAGATAAGTTGTTATGGGTTTTCATGCCATTGTTATACACTTGGGTGCTATTAAACATCTTCTGAACGAGTACAAAACCTCAACCAAAACACACGTGAACAGGATGGAGAAACGAGCGATCTCTCATGTAAACAGATTAATATAAAAAATAATGCGATCATCAGCAATTGACAGCATATAAATGAAAACTTTTTATTTTTTTATTTTTTATTTTTTAGAAAAAAGTACGCTCTGATCTTTATTTTGGTGTACTGCGTATTCAAATATTCATACAGCAAAATATACTGGAAGCCATCAAATTTTATTGAAGATCATAGATTTTAGTGAAGACCTATTAGACCTTGAATAGAAAAAATATCACACTCCAAAAAAACATGCTTTTGTTCTGAATACCAGCACAGCTGCTATTACCAGCAGCCAAATCACAGGAAGTCCAGCAGAATCTCACTGTTTCTGTATTGTAATCATGTACCAGTGTAAACAAACAGAAGTACAACAGCAAATGGCCACTGAAGCATCTGCCATCCTGTCAACATTCTCTTTTTGATGTCTATGCCAGCTGGAAGAGGGCAGCAGAGTCACAAGTTCACCTACCTTGCCTTGCTGATGTCATGACCAATGGGTCAAAGTCTGGGGTGGCATCTATGCTCCAATTCAAGGCCTCTCTCCAGGGGTCCTAGGTGTTCAGTTAACATGGCCGCCAAGACCATAAAGCTCTATAAATCCATCACTCTGTGTCCCTGACAGGTGGGCAGGTGAACCCTTGGGCAGCCTCCACACATGATGCCAACAAAATGGAGGAGGCCAGAACCTTGGTTCAGATCGATACACACCCACCCAGAATACAAAATAAGTCTGCTATTCATTACAAGCCGTAACAACCCCTGGCTCTGTCTCATTCATCAGTCTGGGCTGTTTCTGCTGAGTTATCATCTAACCTCAAAGTCTGTGGGTAAATAAACGATGCTACAAACCCAAGCAACATCATCAGAGAGAGAAAGAGGGATGAGTAGTAGGAGAGGGAAAACCCTGAATTCAGCTGCCTAAGGGCAGTCGGGCTCTGCTACGCCCAGCGTAGTCAGTAATTCCATACTTCCATCTGTCATGCTCACGACCAACTGGATTAACTGTCCTTGGCTGTAATTTACAAGCTCAAGTAAATCCTGGTACATGAAGGACACATTTTGAGGCGTTAGCTGAGTTGTCTTGAGAACAGCGTGAAACCTCACATGCTATTTGCCACACCTCTCCCTTATAACTCACTGTTTATGTCTACCATAAAGCTTACAGACTCGTTTTTATATACAACCGAATATTATTTATGACACAAACAAAATCACAGAGCACTGTAATCAAGGTTAATGCCATCGCCTTGGGCTGGCATACTGAGGACTTTTTTGTTTTAAAGGTCCCATTTTTTGAAGCTTTGATTGTGTTTACAGTGTGCAATATAACATGTGTTCATGTTTCGCGTGTAAAAAAACAGTATTTTTTCACACAATCCACCTATCTCTATACCGCTGTTTTCACTGTCATAAAAACGGGCTGATGACTTCCTTGTTCCATGAAGTCCCCCATTCAGAAATACATAAGTTCTGATTTTGCCAGCAGTTCCTGTGATTCGACAGCAACTTAGCGAACGCTGCCCTCCTGGAAATGCGATTGGGCTAGTTTTGGACTAGTTTTGAGAAGCAAGTGGGCAGGATTTGTTTTGAAAACCTGGCAATCCTGATCTGAACGCACGTGCTGGAGATGTACTTTTAATCACAGGAGCGCCGTTACTGACGAGATGCGCATGAAAATCGCATTTGATTTTTTTGCACCCCTAACATCTAGTTAACAAAGCTAAACAGCGTTGCACTTTGTGTAGTAAGTTACAGAAACTGTTAAACGCACCAACTTAAATAGTAAAATGCACTTACCGGTTGTGGTTCATAAACAACACCTTCTCCAGACAAAGAGGGAACTGCTCCATCTTTCAAGAATGATCTTTGTGCGAATCTGGCATTAAACTGATTGAGATTAAGGAAGCTGTCCTCAGCAAAATGTGCTGCGCATAGTTTTACATTTGGATTATAATTTTCAGGAATCGAGTTAAACATAAATTGTAACCATTGATCTCTAAGTACAGCGTCCCTGGGAAGGCCAAACAAAGGTGATTGGACTCCCGAGATTTAAATAACAGCGGTTCGACAACATGGTGACAAACACAAGCCCTTTCTCTTCTCCGTCGGAGCGCAACAAGACCACACCCCCTTTTTTGTGTATTCATGTGGGCGGAGGTTAGTAAAAAAAACTTGTTTATGTGACATAATTCCTGCAGAAAGGGATGTAGTCCAAACGGGTCATTCGTTGTAGGCGAATTCTGTTAAATAAAATATCTCGCATGGCATTGAACTTTGAGCTTTAGAATTTTCTTCCTTAAAAAGGACCTGTGTCCACAGCTACATGTACAACAATACAGAATCCCCATGGGGTACATATATCCCCCATGGGTATCACCATTCTGACAGATACCAACACTGAAAAATCTGAAAAAAAAAAATCTGAAGAAATTGAGAAAAATCCTCTACAGATCCATCCTTCAGCCTACAGAATGGGAGGCTCTTGTGCTCTGTGCCTGTGACAAGAGGCACAAGTTTCTGAAAACAAGCCCCAGTCTGTGTCTGGCAGAGCAGCTGCTCTCAGACTGTTTATGGCTGTGCTGCCATCAAGGCTCACAGTGTGAAAGTCGACAGTTCACGCTGAATTAATTATTCATTTGGAGGAACCTTATTAAAATGCATCTTTTTTTTTTTTTTTACTCCCTTGAAATATAATTGCAAGTAATAAGCCAAGAGGTCAACGAGGCATTTACAAGCCTGATCTACCGTCATACTATCTCAGCACTATGTTGTTTTAACAGGCTAAATTAATATGAAGGGGCATGGTGTTTTCTTCATAAACTGTTCAGTGATTAATGTTTCCATCATTTTTGGGGGGTAATTTTCTCCTATCTGCCTGGGTCGGGGAGGAGGTGTATTTGGATCTTATCAAGGAGAATTGAATGTAAGTACATAAAGCAGCTTCTATTCATCATTTGATCCATGAATATAGCTTCATATGTCTGGAACCCCTGAAGCGTTCTGCAAAATGATTCAACTTAAGATTTTTATCCAAGTCAATTTGCATCAGTTTCCCTGTCAGCAGTCCCTGAACTGAGCGAATGGAAATGGCAAAAACTACGTCAGTAGCATTGCTCACCAAAAGCCTCCAGATATAATACATTATACAGTTTTTTCACAGCAGAATCATGTCATGTTGGAATTACTGTAATTACGAGATTCCGGTTTGTAAAAAGCACTCACACAAGCATACATACCATACAGTTTAATGTAGCTGGCACACAGTTGAAAAACTGTCTAATGTCCCACTAAAAATAAACTATACCTTAATTAATGAGCCACTTTCATAATGACTGTTATTTGTAGTACCGTGTCTTTGTTTACTGATTGCTTCAGTCATAGAGTTTCAGTTTTGCGGTAATAGTGTTGCCATTAAAATACATAATTCTAAGTCAGAGGACATGAACCACCCCAAGTAGAACGTCCAGAGTTGTCATCTAGTAATTATGGTTATTATGACATGAACACAGCATGTCTCCAGTTTACTTAATTTTTTTTGGATGTCAGTGGTAAGCTTCAGCTCTGTATTATGTCTACACTAGATCAAAAGAAGTTGTCCTTTTCCCAAATTTTTTATATATACATACATATATATATATATATATATATATATATATATATATATATATATATATTAAAAATTTGGGAAAAGGACCACTTCTTTTGGGAAGTCATGGCCTATTGGTTAGAGAGTTTGACTCCTAACCCTAGGGTTGTGGGTTCAAGTCTCGGGCCAGCAATACCACTACTTAGGTGCCCTTGAGCAAGGCACCGAACCCCCAACTGCTCCCCAGGCACCGCAGCATAAATGGCTGCCCATATCCCCCACACCATTACACCACCACCACCATCCTGAACTGTTGAGACAGGGCAGGATGGATCCATGCTTTCATGTTCTTTATGCCAAATTCTGACCCTACTATCTGAATGTCGCATCAGAAATCGAGACTCATCAGACCAGGCAATGTTTTTCAAGTCTTCTGTTTTTCCAATTTTGGTGAGCCTGTGTGAATTGTAGCCTCTGTTTCCTGTTCTTAGCTGACAGGAATGGCACCCAGTGTGGTCTTCTGCTGCTGAAGCCCATCTGCTTCAGGGTTGGACGTGTTGTGCTTTAGAGATGGTATTCTGCATACCTTGGTTGTAATGAGTGGTTATTTGAGTTACTGCTGCCTTTCTATCATCTCTAACCAGTCTTCCCATTCTCCTCTTACATCAACAAGGCATTTTTGTTCTCACAACTGCCGCTCACTGGATATTCTCTCTTTTTTGGGCCATTCTCTGTAAACCCTAGAGATGGTTGTGCGTGAAAATCCCAGTAGATCAGCAGTTTTCGAAATACTCAGACCAGCCCATCTGGCACCAACAACCATTCCACAATCAAAGTCACTTAGATCCCCTTTCTTCACCATTATGATGCTCGGTCTGAACTTCAGCAAGTCATCTTCACCACATCTAGATGCCTAAATCCAATGTGTTGCCACCATGTGATTGGCTGATTGGCAATTTGTGTTACCAAGCAATTGAACAGGTGTACATAATAAAGTGGACAGTGATTGTATATATTAGGGTTGACCCTGAATAGTCGATGATTTGCTGCTTCAATAGGAGGAGCCTGATTTGCCTACCAGTCTCAGAGCTGAATATTTGTGGGGTGTTATGATCATGCCATTTTGGTTTATATGGGGTTCTGATTTCACATAGAACAACTGGTTATCTCCCAATAAGTTAATATACCGCCTATTATGATAATGCTATGAATAAGAATCTAAAAAAGAAGAAGCTTCAAATAAATATTTGAAGGTATGTGAATAAATCCAACCAACCCTATAGATTTAAGATAGATTCACTTCCCATAATCTGTGTCTGACAGAGGTGACCCATACTCAGAATTCGTGCTCTGCTTTTAACCCATCCAAAGTGCACACACACAGAGTAGTGAACACACACACACACACACACACACTTTGAACACACACCCGGAGCAGTGGGCAGCCATTTATGCTGCGGCGCCGGGGAGCAGTTGGGGGTTCAGTGCCTTGCTCAAGGCCACCTAAGTCATGGTATCGAAGGTGGAAAGAGCACTGTACATGCACTCCCCCCACCTACAATTCCTGCCTGCTCGAGACTCGAACTCACAACCCTTCGATTGCAAGTCCGACTATCTAACCATTAGGCCACGACTTCCCCCAGGCAGGGTACAAGTAATTTCAAAACATTACAGACGGTTTAAATATATTGAGTATATTTTATTTATCACGTATAAGATGCATTTGGTTGAGTCAAGCACTTCATTGTAGTACTAGGGTAACTATTTAATCAACGCGCAGCACGAGCAGAACTAACAACAATGCAGAATAAATTTAAATTTGTTATTTTTAGGGTTTCGCTGATTTTTTATGTTATGGTAGATGCCCAAATTACTATAATTTAGGTGTGAATGTACTTGTTTAGACTTCAAATATGTGGTTGTTAATAAAAGATAACATCTATTTAAAATTTCGTATCAACACTTTTGGACATATGTCAGCGGCTGTTCAGCGGTCATGAACCCACCGAGAGCAGCATCATCTTGGCCAGATATTCTGGAATTTTCCACTGCCTCTGAAGTCTCTATAGTGGTTAAATGATATATAATTTGTTTTGGGTAATTCTAACTTGCAGTCTTTGGTTTCATTAATCTACAGTATTATTTGTTCCAGAGCATATAGTTTTGGTTGAGGGCAAAATCTCGTTACATTTTATGTAACTTTAATGCTGTATTTCAGAGCACTGACTTTGTACTTTTGACTGAGTGGTCTAACAACTTTAATGATGCTTGTTGTTGTTTATCATTCAATAAATACTATTTTATATTCATAGTAGTATTAAGTATTGGCAAACAGTGTGTGCGTGTATGTTCGTGATGGTGTTTTTTGGAACATTGTTCCGCCGTTAGATGGCAAAAAGAGACTGTTTTACGAGTCAGCAGTAAAGACTTTTATATTGAAAGAGACTGAAATGTAAGCTCTTTTTAATTTCAACTACAGCTTGTAAGATCCAGTTAACAACTGCACTGAGCAGCTTCTGTCATCAGAAATCACCCTTAACAGATAAACAGTGTTTTGAACGAATCGAGTGAACTAATGATTCAATGGTTCATTCATAAAAAGAGCTATTTCAGTTTCTTCTTTAGAGTATAATTTAGAGTGTATATATACATATTTATATTCACAATAAAAATGTCAGATTGACATTCCTAATTATATAAAATATATTACAACATAAAATGAAAAACTTGAAAGTAACATTATAAAAGATGACATCATAGATCTTTCAGATTTACAGTGATACAGTCAAACTGAGATGAAATGATGAAAACCAGGATAAAAAGACGTTAAGAGGATTGCAAGACAATAAATAACCAAAATAAGAGGCCTATTAGCACTTCAAACTGATTTGTGATACTCACAATGTGCAACTGCAGGTAGTCTCCGAGGCCCTGGCTGCTCTCCACCTGCACCAGGATGGCATCACTCTGCTGGGTGCTAAAGCCCACGGCCAAACGGTCCGCCCTGGTGCTTGGTCGATCATTGGGGGCCCAGGTGTAAGTGATGAGTGCTCCTCCTTTCCCAAAAATATATGTAGTCCCAGCTGCCAAATGAAGGAAGACACATAACATAAGCTAATGATTCAAAGATTTTGCATGAAACAAGAAATATAAGAATGAAAGCGAGTCAGATGTGGAACAGCACAGCAGGAGGGATGCAACAATATGAGCGTGTAAGGCAAGATGGATGCTAAAGAAGCATCTCACATCACACATTTGCTCTGTGCTCTGCCTCATATGAGATAAAAGTGTCTCTGTCTTTAATAAGTTGCCATCTGTTCTGATGTGCCTTGAATGCTCATTTGCAATGTGTTTCCTTAGTGACAAACGTCATATTCATGACTGGCATTTCAGGTACAAGCATCCTACGCTGGTTTGGAGCCGAGGCATATTGGCCTTGAAAAGCATGCTTCATTTTTGTGCTAACTTCACCAACTTCTTCCTCCTGTAGTTGCACTTATTCTTTGCTGGATACCTGGGTGCTAATATTTCACTACGATTGGACATGGCATCGAATCACAGCGGCTATATAGAAATTAGGATCTGAAATGTAGCCAGTGCTGTGCTGCGTCAGCTTGGTAAGAAACCACCGCAGGGTGGGACGGATGCCTGACATGCTTTGAACTGCCAAACTATCCGTGCTGAAACAGCCCTAGAGAATGAACCTGGGCAACCGTGTTGACCGATTTGCCAGGGTAAAATGAGAGGTTGTTATGTGAGCTGCCTCACTGTTGAAGCACAATAGCAAAGTAATGGGAAAAGGTGAATAAAGTCCAGTTAGAAAAACATCAAGAAGGTCCGAGAAACAAAACACATTAAAAAAAGTATTTTTGCAACTATGACTGACCCTAATGTGTCACTAATTTAAGGGGTCTAAATGTATTTATATGTATTTATATCGTCTGTGGAAGGTGTAGGATCATAAAATGTTCGTCCAATCATATTCCTCGGTCTGAGGACTATGATATGCTGTCCTATCTGCCTGCTGACGTAGGTATTTGCATACATCTGTGCACCCTGTTCATCCATTGCCATTGGCGATTGAGAATGGAAGGGTTTATTTTTGTAATATTATGTGCTTTCTCACCAGTGAAACGTATTCTGACAGCATTGCAATCAAAACTCATAGGGCCCTATTTTAACGATCTGAAACGCAAGTGTCAAAGCGCGAAGCGCAAGTAACTTTGTGGGCGGGTCTCGGCACTGTTGCTATTTTCCCGGCGGGATAAATGGCTCTTGCGCCCGGCGCAAATCTAAAATGGGTTGGTCTGAAGTAGCTTCATTATTCATAGGTGTGGTTTGGGTGTAACGTGAAACTTGAATGTTGAACTTCATCCAACATTCCCTTTAAAAGCAGGTGCGCAAGTTCCATTATGGATTGCTATTATTATGGCGTATTTACCAGGCGCACGCCAGGAGCGGTTCACAGCCGAGGAGACTGATGTTCTTATAAGAGCAGTGAAAGACAGAGAAGTTGTGTTGTATGGGGATGGGAGAAACCCACCCAAAATAGCGTCGGTTAAACAGGCGTGGGAGGAAATAGCCACAATTTGTCAGATGTCCTTATATACACATATGTCTTGCCACTATTTGGCCAACAGGTCTGATCCTTAATTACTACAATTAGCCTGAATAATTTGTAAGCTAGATTTATGCCTATTTTTTCACATCTTCGTGGCACACCACAATGATTTCCGTCATCTCACGTGTTAATATTTTTTAGTGTAACAATTTATGATTTGCAAAATTCATGTGTTTTGGAGGAGGCGAGGCCTCAACACAAACTTTAAATGCTTTGCTTGAAAACTGCTTGTGCTATCTTTCTCGCTTTAATTAAATAATGAAATAACATTCACACAGTTTCTTGCAAAGCACCTCTAACATTATTTAAAAGCTCGTCAAACATCTGTCAGGTGCTTTTCGTTTGCCACGCTCGACACTCAGCATCTGCTGTAAGGCCAGCTATTTGTTCATCAGTGGTACATTGAGACTAGGGTCTTCTTGAATGCCCTCCCAACTGATTAATGGTTTACTAAATGACTGACCTCCCACTTTCCCCCCAAATCTCACCTAAATGCCTTGATGCCAAAGTGGAGCCACCTGTCATTCCTGGCGCTTGTGGTTGTCTAAATGAGCAAATCAGCAGAGGTGTGGGGAATGCAATTAAGTGTTCTGGCGAGTGGTCCCCTAGGCAGGATGTGGGTTACAGAGTGCTGAACACCTGCTCATAAAAGCTGCTAACTAACTTGTTGAGCTTGGGCTGCCACGCATCACAACAACTGTTTGAGCGGCTGAAATATGAAGAACGGTTATAATGAAATGCCAAAACACATGGGATCAATCAGGCCTGTTTATTTAATTGGAGCTAAAGTGTCTGTTGTCAGCAGGGTCCAAAATTAACACTTGACAAGCGCCAAATTAAAGTAAAATTCCTTATTGGCTATTAAGTCGATTAAAATTGGTTGCCAGTAATTTAATCCAGATCTGCAACACAATATAAAGCTGAACTCAAATTACAACAATGATAGTCTGACCCTCAATGATGTGAGCACCATGTAATGCAAATGAAAGACAAACAAACCACCTACCTACTAACTTTTACGTCAATGGAAAATTTTTAATTGATCAACCTGATTTTTTTTGTTTTTTTATCTATAGCTCCATGACGTGACACACATGGAATATTTCTCACATTAATCCACCCAGACAAAAAATATCAGGAACAAAACTACAATGTGTCTTGACATTTGTGACAGGCACAGTTTCACTGAGAGACAGATACTGACTCATCTCTCACTATTCTGTGAAAAATAGTTCAATAATTCCAGCATTATTTATTTATTTATTTATTATTTTTAAATAAGAAATTATGCAAAATATATTTTCATGGCTGTTAAGGAATATTTATGGTTGGGAAATCTCTCAATTTACTCACCATTGGCAGCTGGGTTGTATGTGAAGTTCCTTTACAACATAAACCATATATAGTGATCTATTCTAGACAACCCAAGTGACTGCATTGGCTCAAGGACATTTTTTATGGGACGTTTAGCCAAACACTTCACAGCAGAGGTGAAACATAACCACTGCTATCACGATGCAATCAGAAAGTGTATAAAGTTCCCAAAACAGAATTGATTTCCTCACTCAGAACGAATATGAATTTATCGCCCTGATTATTCTCTAAATGTTGGAAACTGATTCCACTCTATATCATTTTAAGGTTGTGCTAAATGAATCAATATCACTTCACATAGACCTCTGATAATGTTGTCTGCCTTGGATTGGTTATGACCTATATTCATTTATCTGTCCTTGAAAATTATGACATACAACCATCCGTAGCCTTTTCTATAAGTGAAAGAAAGGATCCTTTTTTTTTTGTGCAAATAAACACAAGTATTCCACAATGGCTCTTTGTCATGCTTTAGTGTTGTGGAACAAGGGCCAGTGCATTAAGTTCCTGATAGGTTAAACATTCGTAAACAGTGTTTGATTCAACAAACACACCGAATGAACTGTCCACACACACCGTCTTTGGGGGTAAAAAGTCTTGGAGGAAAAATTCAATTTTCCTGCTTCAGTTACTCCCTGTAATTCGAATAAAAAAGCTTATGTGTATTGAGCAAGATAAAACCAGTTTCTGAGCCGTGTGCCATCTAAAAATACCAATGAAAACAGGGATTTTGGGCAGGATATATTAAAGCATAGAATGTAACAACAATTCTCTCTCAAAACAAACTATTATTTGCTTTGGGGTATTTAAAGGGTACCTATTATGCAAAATCCATTTACATGGTGCTTGGCCATAAATGTGTGATGGCAGTGTGTGAACACAACCACCCTAGAATTATAAAAATGCACCCACTCATCACTTGAATCCCCTTTAAAGCAGGTCAGTTTCACTAGGCCTGCCATTTTGAATCTCATGCAGTGTGACATCACATTGCGTAGGACCATGCCACAGGGGTTGATTGACAGCCTTGCATTGATATAGTTTCTGCCCTCAGTGAGTTGTAGGCTACTCGGTCCTCCGTTTTCTCTGTGCTCAAGCAGCTGTAACATCAACAATGTCTTGCAAGCAATCCCAATGCTCTGTGTTTGCATGTAAGAATGAATATAAGAGTCTTCTTTTTCTCCAAAGCTGCTGAGGACGCAGTGGATTACGTTCATTTTTCAAGGTAATGCGCCTCAAAATCTACCTAAATAAGTGCTTATAGTACTTAGCGTTTTAACTGTATTTGTGTGCAGACATTAAGTATTTTTTTAAACTGATAAGCACAGCACTTGAGAGGTTACCTTTATTTGTCGCCGTTTGTTGTGGCAAGATTCATTCGGTAACAGTCTCGTGGCTTGGTCCATTGATCTGCACTGATGACACATCAGCAAGCTCTGTAACATTGTGCTGTTTCATCGCACTTTCAGTGCATTTGGCTTCCCAATATGTAAGGCTGAACCCTGGTTCTCTTGCTCTCAGTTATGCTGCTTCTACCAGTTCTTTATTGCTGTACGTAGATATGCAATGCAGAGAGACATTCTCTTCTGGAGACAGGGC
This sequence comes from Carassius auratus, assembly GCF_003368295.1. NCBI lineage: Eukaryota > Metazoa > Chordata > Actinopteri > Cypriniformes > Cyprinidae > Carassius > Carassius auratus. The sequence goes on along the minus strand of NC_039288.1, from coordinate 8,945,479 downwards.
GGGAATATGCAGCTCATTTGCACTTAAAGCAACACACTCCAAAACAGCTCTTTTTTAGACACCCCAAAAATGACATTTTCCAACTGTTATAATAAATGATTTGTTGGGTATTATACTTCACAGACACATTCTGGTGACACCCAAGACCAATATTACAACTTGTAAAAAGTGGCATGATAGATGCCCTTTTAAAAAGCAATAAACAAAAAGCAGGAAATATGTACGGAAATACATAAAAAAAATACAAATAAAAATTTAAAGGTATTATGTCTGACCTACTTAAAGAAAAATCATTAGAATGACTTAACTGAGAAGAAAAAAAAACATTACTGATATTTAATTTTTTTTTTTTACTTATTTTGTTATATAGCTTTATTATTTTGAAAACACACACAGGTACACAAATATTTTTCCGCTTTAATCCATAATAGACTAAACTTTCAAATGGTGTTTAATCTACCCCAGATGAAATTTTAAACTGCATGATCCATCTTTTCTTTTGCTTCTCAGATTAATAAAAAATCAACAGAGTTTTCTTATGGTAATATCACAACTTGAAACCCAGTGGGATATAAAGCAAACACATAATAACAAAAATAAATGAGAAAAAAAATAAAAAGCATGTTTGGGTACATAACCTCCCCAATGAACAGTTTAGCAAAATGCAGCTTCAAAACGGGTTTTACATGTTTCTTCTTTTCAACAAGGCAAACAACAACCTCCAATAAAGCGTTGGGATTGGATTTCGGTGAGAGCTCCTGTGAGATGCTGTGATTAGATAAGCTCTGTGTATGGAGGCTAAAGGGAAGTGAGTTATAAGAGCAGTGCAGTTATTTGCTCTGTGCTCCCAGATGCCCACAGACAGAGGGATATTGGAATCATGTCCACTGGATCATGTGTGTACAGCCTCAGTCCTTCTGGACCTGAGATTCCTCACAGCTCTGAGAATCAAATCAGCAGTCTATACTGACACATGAAAGGGGCCAAAAGAAAAGGCCAAAAAGGAAAACTACACAATGCCCCAGTGATATTTGTGCAAGTTGTTCTCGGCAGCACTTGTTTAGTTTAAAAGCAGACATGTCAAGCTTTCTATAGATATACCTCTCATGTCTCTTCGTTGAGTATTCACGGAGTTACAGTTCATTTTAATGACGTGTTTGTAATTGAAGATCAGCACAGACGAAGGCTGCAGACAGCACTCCTTGTTTGTTATCTTTATTTTATAAGTGCACAAAGTTTTGTTGTTATTATGTCTGTATCCAAAAAAAAGTAGACCCTTTACAGATTCGATTGATGTATTGCTCTTATCTGTACGATTAAAACTGAAAGTGTAATTTAAGTTCTTTTCGGGGCTATCAGGAGAAAATTACTCATAACGCATATCCGCGTTAATCGACTCCAGAGGGTTAAGGGATGCTGCAATAATGTGTTAATGAACATTACTGCAGCAAGCATACAGCACAAAATAATAATGAAAGAAATAGCTAATTTTCCACTGTCTTTGTGCTAGTAGATTTAGAATACCATGTACATTTTATCCAACCACAGGTTTGTGTAATCATAAAATCAATATATTTGATCCTTTAAGGTCGGCTTCTCTTGTTAACATTCATGTTAAACTTTTCGGACAGACGGACGTATATAAAAAAAAAAAAAAAAAAAAAAAATCGTACTCCAAACTTTTGAATGGTAGTGTATCACAGTTTTCATAAAAATATTAAGCATCGCAATTGTGATAACACTGATAATAAAAAGAAATGTTTCTTGATCACCAAATGAGCATATTAGAATGATTTCTGAAGGATCATGTGCCATTGAAAACTGGAGTGATGACACTTAAAACTCAAGAATAAATTACCTCTTAAAATATTATATTCAAACTGTTTTTTTTTTTTACTTTGGGAGCATAAGATCCTGGCAAAACTCAAACATTTTGCCTGCAGGTTTTAGCCAAAGACTTTTTGGCTACAAAATTTTGACTACGGACCTTGTATATTCCATAAAAGAATGTCATTTATTGAACCAACTTATTCCAATATTTAAATACACATCAGAAATGGACCATTGTGACATATTTAATTTTAACTTCAATATTTTAATAACGCATAGCATAATCAGCCCAGACTCATTTCCTAGCTATTTCATAACACAAAAGTAAATCAAGTCTGTTTAAATATACGGAACGTAGTGTGAAACACGTACTCATCTTTAGTGTTTGGAGAGTGATTAACCTTTTAGATAAGCTTGCCTGCCAGTCAGGGCACTGTGCTCATCAAGGTAAATGTGAACACCCATCATTTGCGCTTCATTAAGTCCATGCATTCAGGCAAACCCAGACAATTCTGACACCTCAAATAACTTGGAGAACTCCTACAGAAACCAAGTAAAGGTCTTTCTTGTTTCAATGGTGCAGAAAAATAGAACCATATAAAATTGGTTTATATCAGATTTAACTTCCTGTTGGCATGAACAAATATTCTGGTAACAATACTATTAAATTTAATTTTAAAAAGGGGGCAGACGTTATTTCTAGCAGTCAAAATCTGCAAGGAAACTGACGCAGTCTACTTAGCATTCTTTGCAGCCACTCACTTGTTTTGCAACACAATATTTGCTTCTCTCCTACAAAACCATTCCACGGGTGCCAGGGTGTATTATCCTCCTACATTACGCAGGATAAACCACGCCGGATTTACACTTATTTTCCCACTGTGTGGAAGTAGACCTTGAGACTTGATAAGCAAGCTCTGTGGGTTAAGAACATCCTGCACATTTCAAATAGGAGCAGCAAATATTATGTGCTGAAGCAAAATTAAAATAAGATGCGAGAACAACCAAATAGGATAGAAGTACTAAATAAGCCCTGTAAGTATTATTGTGGGACCTGCTATTTACAGTATGAAAATGCAATCTGAAAAAGCCGGGCAAGCAAGATTTAATTGAAACCAAAGTCCAGGAATACATTTTTTTATTATTATTATTGGTTGTTTTCCAAAGCTGCAAATGAAATTCCTTTTATGGTGTGGACCAATATCACTCTGGGCTCTCAGCCATAACCATAAATAAGCCACACGACATTTGAAAGAGTAAATATGAAAAAAATATTAACTTTTTTTTTCTGTAGGCATTTTCTGATGTCTAATCACAAGGGAAGCAAACAAATTAACAAAACTTACTTTCACCTAAACACAAGTGTTTTATCGAAGAACTTCTCTAGATTACCGTATTACCTTGGTTAATCAAATCTAAATGGGGTTTTAAGTCGACAGTGTGGATGGAAATCAAATGAAGACTTGTACCCTGCAGTCAAGCTAAACACCTAGCTCTGAAATATTAGCAATTTCCTGTAATTGTGGAATCCCGGCAGTGAATTACTCACAGTGTGTGTCACTTCGGCGAGGGACTGGACTTCCCTCTGACAGGCGTTTATGAAGTTGCAGGCGTCCAATTTGATATTTGAAACTGTTGGACAATTCTGAGTTAAAGATGGTTTACCATTTATACTAATGTGACATCTCAGCTGGCTTTCCATCAGTTAAAGCAGTATGTCAATATTTGGATGCTACGATGCTTTAATTTCAGGTTTTATACTCTAAGTTGATTCCCTCAAGCGATGTCTCTTTGGTACGATTCTGAGCAGCAACACTAACTCAGCCAATGGCATGAATTGGGGGCATGGCTTTCTATAAACAAATATATATTAACACATAACACAGTTAACAAAACCCCATTCAGATTTGGGCTAAATCTGTTTGAAAGTCATTATTTTATTTTATTATGCTAGTGGTACCACAATTACACACTTTACACTTAGACTGGGAAACATCAGTGAGAAAATACAAGCTCTACCTTGTTTACTGAGGTGTTTTCTTTATGAGGTGAAAACTAATTTAAAGTCTTCATTCTTTTCTTTTCTTTCCTCTTTTTTTTGGCAGTGCGACATCTTTAAGCTTCACCTTAGACAATAAAATAATTCATTGTTGCTTTGCAAAAAGAAATGCGTCAAGCACCGCAGCTGTCTCTGTCACTCGTGTTTAGCTGCAAGCTCGCATAATGATATCTGCCTCACATCTAGTTGCAAAAATAAAAACGTTTTGCTATGGAATCAAGGAAACGCTTGCTAAAAAGTAAAAAGAGGGTTCAGATTACGCTTTATAAAACGCATATTTACCAGGAATGAGTAAATGCTACTGTAAACAGTTGGGCCTCTTGAGGTTTCTGATGTACAGCATTGCTGCAGAACTGTAAGCCATATAACTTATTAAACCTCAAGATCCAGGGTGTCCTATTTTTGTTGGCAGCTTCGATAAACAAATCAGTGCATTCCCACTAGGGCTCTGTACGTGCACCAGAACCCACCACCCTCAATTCAAAACACAGTCACAAACCCATCAGAACTCCATGTGCAATGGAAGGACAGAACATGCAGTATCTTATTAAAAAGACCTGGAAAGGGAGCTGAATAATTGATGTGAAGATATAAACACCTTTTTTTAAAATAAATAAATACATAAACATATCACATATGTTTAAAATAAAGGTGAAAATGAACTCTAACACCTCATGTATAACAGATTTAAGTCACTCAGGAGATGCCAAGCTGCCAAAAAGTTTGACTGATAAGTAGTAGGCCAGGGATTTGCAAATATACATATTTTCATAATATTTTTTAAGTCCCACAGTTGTCTGCATGACTATTTGACTATTTGGTCAGTATAATTTGGCTGCTTTACCTTTTTATCCTCTATTCAGATGCATTTCTTAAAAGAACAATTCTCTCAAAAATGAAAGGAATCATTTACTCACCATCACATTTTTCCAAACCTATACAACTGTGAGGAACATAAAAGATGATTATGATAAAATATATATATATATATATATATATATATTTTTTTTTTTTTCTTTTTTTTGGCAACTAAAACAGTTTGGTTACAAACGTTCAATAAAATTATATTCTTTTGTGTTCCACAGAAAAAGAAACAAACATGAAGTTGTGTATATTTTGACTGAATTTTCATTTTTGGGTGAACGCCTGTACTGTATCTCTTGAAGGGGCATTCACATAGGATGCATTCTTATGTTCAAAAGCAGCTGTGATGGAGTGCAACCACATGGTATCGAATACAGTATTCTTCATTTTAAAAGCTGAAAAGTTTCAAATTTGACTTTCCATCTTTAACATGCACTGTTTATTGCACAAGGCAACAATCTGAGATGCAACACGATGCCAAGAAAAGGCAGACATGTGTAAATGCCTGTATTAGTGTGTAGAAAGAAAAAAAAAGTTATTATCTAAAAATGTTTCACTGTACAAAACTACAATAATTCATAATAATATTGTTTTGACATCTGTAGCAATGTTAATGTTGCAGTGATGCTATACATAAAAAGGGATGGATTCAGAGATGCACATTCACATTACGGGTAACATTTTACTATAAGGTCCCGTTAGTTAACGTTATTTAATGTGTTAACTAAGATTTCCAATGAGCAATACATTTGTTACAGTATTTATCAATCTTTGTTAATGTTAGTTATAAAAATACTGTTCACTCTTGTGTACTCAGGTGCATTAGATAATACAGACATATACAACCTTTGATTTGAATAATGTATTAGTAAATGATGAAATTAACTTTAAGACTAGAAGAAGTATTTTTCACTGTATGCTTATGTGAAGTAATGTAGTTAACTAATGTAAAAAAATGGTTTCAGCATGCTAAAAACCCTATCTCTAAATTCAACCCCTTAAAAGCATTAGAAAAGAAAAATCCACATTAACTAGTCGAGTACACTAATCAATTAGTACTATTACTTCTACTGCAATTGATGTTGTCTTTGAGTATTTTGTTAGTGGCTTTCTACATAGAAGTAGACGTTTTCTCCAAAAAAAACTAATGGAGTCTGAAAAGAGAAGGTGTGGAGAAAAAGCATATGTGAAAGCATAACATAATGCTCAACTCCCTACACAATCTCATTTAGCCATCAGTTATCAGTTAGTTTCCAGCTTAAATGGGTTGTGAATCCAGACTGATTTCTGCAATTGAGCACACTAACAATCTACACTATCACACAGCTGATGCACTGCACAAGATTAATGAAAGATGCCATTTCCAGGAAACACACAGCAAATGTAACAACCAGAAATCTCAGTAATGTGGCTCTAAGCGTGTAGGGTACAATGGCATATACGTGAAATGTCTATATTATAATAGATGACATTCTGCACATTAAGAATATCATGTGTCAGACCTATTAGATTAGCTTTATCTCTATGAAAAGAGGTATAAATGGGAATATACTCTTGAATATAAACTAATTTATAAAAATGAAAGCCTATTCTCATTAACACAAAACAAAGTGCTTCTAATATTATTTGGTAATATCTGCAAAGAAGAGAAAGAACTGACAACCTTTCAAAGAGGTAAAAGCTTGTTTGGATTAATGAAAGTTCCTTTAAAGAAGCGCTATATTAGAGATGAGACAGTAGCAGGCATAGAAACCCAATTCAGAGAACATTTAAAGAGCTCTACAGATGTCAACTCAATAATGCTCCAGCCTTTCCAAAAGACTTACTGGCAGACAACCCTGAGATGTCTTGTAATCATCTCTGACACACATTTAATGGACAGAGAAAAAGAGTTGGTGAATAGAGGAAAGATATAAGGTCTTTGCAAATCATAAGAGCATCGAAAATCAAAATGTAAATGTAAAATATTTGTACCGAATCATTTTCAGAACAAGTACAACATATTAAATGTAGAGTTGGTATCACATTGAATCTGTCTTGTTGTTATCTGATTAAACGGGTCTTTGTCATGTAACTGAATAAAGCAGAGCTCGCACACTGTTGTTAAACCCTGTTAGAGCTCCGGGAGCTTGTATTGTTTTAAATGGAGCATTTGGTTTCATGCTGTACATTATTATTTATGGAATCAAAGCAGAGACTCTGCCTCAAGCTAAGGCTAAGATATTAAAACCTACATGTTTCATACACTAAGCGAGCATGTATAATGGGGACTTGTGAATGTGAATATCCAATTATTGTTGCCGGCACAAAAATAAATAAATAAAAAAATTAAATTTTACACCTACTTGCTGGATAATTCAATTTAGTCTATTATATATGTTACTCATTATAATTTCATGACTCATATCTGCCTTAAGATTATTAACATTTAGCTCACATTTTTAATGTTTGTTTTATATATATATATATATATATATATATATATTTTTTTTCATTTCATTTTATTATTGTAGATATTGATTTTTTATCATTATTTAACTATATGCACACTTTTTTTGTTCTTTTTGTAAAGCTCGAAATCTTGTACACTGAAATTAGTATTATAATTTTTTGAAATGTGCAAATATAGTTACTCTTCTCATTATCAGAATGCATGACCAAAGCAGAATTACAATGGTTTAAAGCGAGCACATGTAATGGTGTATAAGTGTATATCATACAGAAATGACAACATCCGCATTCATGAAAACGTAAAGAAAATATGTAATTCACTCACCTTCAATTTGCAAGAGTAGCAGAAATCACAGCAGGGGACCACATGAAAGAAAAGAAGAAAGAGAAGAAAATATTTAACTCAAGAGTGAAAATCTCAATGTTAAATTGTATAAAATATAAATAAGTTATACATATACTGTACACACACCCATAAATACATCCAAGTACAAAACTATTTTTCAACGTTATTACTTATCACTGTTAATGGTGGTCAAATGAATCAAATAAATCAAATAAAGGTGGATGCATGAGCCTGCATTAATAAGAAAACAAAGTAAACACCTTACAGCACAGTAACAGTCTCATGAGCAGCGTTTAATTGCACTCTTTTGTCCAGGACATGAATAAGAATTTATAGGTTGATTTAGTTAATGCGCATAATTATTAAACATAAGCATAAAGTTATTATAAATGGCAAGATCTTCTGTGTTCACCCCCACCCTAGAAGCAACCAGGAAAACAAGTGTTCGGATGTGTATTTTGTGTGTCTATATGGAAAAGTGCATAATTGAGGCCTTTTTCCACAGGTCTGAAATCCGCATTTCAGCAAAGGCTTCTTGGGCTCTTGAAAGTGGTATTTGTTTCAGCTGATGTTGCGTTTTTGTGCTGCGCTGTGTTTCCTAAATGGGTCATCCAAAACAGAAGAGGGGAGGAGCGTGGCGTCTTCTCCCCCGCCCACTCCTTTCTCTCGTTCTATCTCTCTCTCTTCGGATATAGAGGGCTAATTAGGCATCCCAGCTCAACTTCTCCTCAGAGTCTTCTGTGCACTGCCTTGCTTGTCTCTATCCCGCTCAGTCATGAATAATTACTCTTTCCCTGGGATCTCCAGTCCTGCTTGACGGCAGGGGCGGAGACGCAGCCAATGAGCTTACTGGATTTCTTTAAAAAATCCCCTTCCTGTCTCTGCAGTGAAGCTGTGAGTTTTCATCATGTCACTTTAACACACGCACACACAATGTCCATCTGACTTGCCTTTGTTGACTTCCTGCGCGAACCTTAAAATGCACGTCTGGCTTTGAACGCCATTCTCAGAGAGCTGCTTAAACTGTGACGCTGTCTCCCCTGTCAAAACAAGCTTGGGATGCCGAACGTCTTAAAGTAGCGAGGCTGCAGCCAGAACAGGTTGCTCATAGTGCTTTGCAGGTCGGCCCCCGCTGTTGTTCAGCAAACAGAGTTGTCAGCACAGTGTTGGCTTTTTCGTTCTCGTGGGACACACTGCTGTACTGTTCACCACCACCGAGGCACATTAGAATTTGATTTTGAAACAGACACATAGTGATGAAAACCAAAACTGAAAAACACAGGCTAATTTCTCTTAATATTTTAGCAGCATTATATATTTTTTCAAGTGGTTTTACTTGTTATAATTCAAGTTTGTCACTGCTACAATATTGTGGATTGCTTCTAAGTACACAAGGAAAATGCATAAACTAACTGAACACATTACTTAAAACAACTTCAGGATTGACTGGATTATTTTAGTTTAGTTTAGTGAACATATGAACGTTTTCACTCTCAGAAAATAAAGTACATAATTTAGGGGTAAAATGGCTTGTCACTGGGGCTTTACCCTCAATGGTACAGCTTTTGTACCATTGACATAGGCTTGGGAACATATATGTACCTTTTTGACCCTCAAAAAGATACATACATGTACCTTGAGGTCCAATAATAAGCCCTGTGGGGTACGTTAGTGCAGATTTGTGCCTTGGGGGACAGAAATGGACTCCTACTCTACCCCTATTTCTGACAGTGTATGAAGGTCAAACTATTTATAATTTTTTATAGTTACTACTTTTCATCAAGGGCTCTTCAGGTATTAATTTAATTGTATTGCATTTGTCCCAGACCAAGACCCAGATTTGTTGTGTGCAAATAATCTCTATCAATTTTTACATTATGACTGACGTACAGTTCTGGCCTCATTACCAACACACCAAGAAAAATATCGGTAACACTTTACTTTAAGGACCTATTTTCACTATAAACTAACATGCATATTACTAGCATTTTGCCTGTTTATTAGTACTTATAAAGCACCTATTAATGCCTCATCTACATAAACATATTTTAGCTAATTCTTAATCATATATTCAGCTAACACATAGCATTATTGATTTGGTCTTTAGTACCAATCTGTGGATCCGTCTCACTAACATAAGTGTAAAACAACATTTGCCCCTCTGATTCTTTATTTTTAGAACAGAGTGGAGCACTATTATGAAGCCATAATCCAGTAATGATGATGAGCGTTTTGTTTCTGATATGTGTGCAGTAGACCAATCAGAACAGAGTAGCAGCCTCATACAAAGGAGGGGTTTGGAAAGATGAACCTTAAACAAATCATTAGAGAGTCATTGAGAAATAATATAAAAAGAAATGCATATTATAAGAAAATTAAATTGTTTTTTGGCCTTGCATGCATGCATGTAAACCTGTTGTTGGGGACTCCCAAAATCATATTATGAACCTTTGAAATAGCAGAATTGGGGGACTTTAATAAACATATGCAGTACACAGTGGTCGAATTGTAAAAATATTTCAATGGGGATGGTGTGGTTATATAAAATTAGCTACAGGCAGTGTTCTGTACCGCCTGTAGCTTAATTGCTTGAATTATAAAGGCATTCTAACTGTATTCTAACAGGATTCATCACGCAGTGAATGCTTTTGGACTCTCAAGACGTGTTTTTATTTGTTTTTTTATTTGGAGTCTGTAACTCGATAATGTCAGCTCTCTTATCATCTCTCAATCCCCTTACATTCACACATACAGCACAATAACATAATGTCGGAAATGTCATTAAATTATAATGAAGGAATACATTTTCTGTTGTCTTCTTTTTAAAGAACTTCAAAAGTTGTGCTTGAACCATTTTACACGTACCGAGTTCTGATTGGTCAATCACTGCTATTTAGTTTGTGAATTATAATAAGTAGAGAAATGTAACATTTCATTTGCATAAGTTTAACATAATGCACATTAGAAATTGTTATAAATTATTGTGGTTTTTACCAAGGGGATGCTTTTTGTCATTTTTTTTCAAACAGGTGGATGCCATCCCCCCTCAATTCGAGCCCTGACAGTACATGTATTGCTCATGGTTAATGGTTAATGGATTAATTAATGTTGACTAATGGGACCTTACTGTAAAGTGTTACCAAATATTCTTATTGTGCATTATTTAAAATCAAGCGGTCCTGTAATTTTATAGAATCATGCAAAAATTGTGAAATCAGTTATGTGTTTGTCATACATAAATGCTAGCTATAAAATTAGCCTTTGCAAGACAAAGGAGTCTGCCATTTTACTGCAAGAATGTTTCAAATGTCATTTTCATCACTGTCATTTTTAGCACCAAAAAAAACAAACAAACTAAAACTAAACGCAATACATCATTTGAGATGTGGTGGAAATGACACACTGGCTTTCAGGATTTTCAGAACAAATGACGGAATATGTGTGAAAGTGTGAGTGTGAAATTTGAAGAGAGTTGCATGTCACATCAACTGTAAACTTTTCCATCAATATATCATGCATCCTTATCAACATTTACATTAGACTGAACCAAATCTGAATCTGAAAGTTTTTATTTTTTCATGATATAACGGTTACTGTTCATATATTCAACCTGTTTTCTCTTTTGCAAAAAAAACAAAAAACAAAACCGAAAGTGGCATTTCTGTTCTGAATATTTTTCAGTCTAATAATTGGCAGCGCATCCCTAAAATTATTGCAAATACGTTTTTAAGCCCCCTTTTAATAAACAAGCGTGTTTTAATAGCCGCTGAGTGTGGATGTCACAGGATGTGCTCTTCTCAGCTGCCCTAATGCTTTCTGACTCAACCAGTTGGCTCCAGATCCTTTGACCTCACCCCAGGCCCTTTCGCTGGCTTTCAAATTAGTTTCAAAATTAGTATGCTATTTTTTCCACCTGTGCTATTTTCTCCTCCTGTTATGCTTTTGTCAGGTCTTATTGTGTCCTCTGGGAACAATTTCTTCAGCTGTAAAAGGCTCATCCCCTGGGGCAGCTTTTTCGAGCCTCTGTTGGTCAGAGGACACACTAAACTGCTTGAACATCCACCGACGTGTGACGAATCTGCAGCCAAGGGTTTATCGTGACTTGAAAGAATGAAACAGTGCTAATGAGTTAAGCAGCCATGCTTAGCCCAAGCCATCAGTTATTGGCGGGTATCTCTCTGACGTTGCGATTCGTTGGAGAAAGAGCACTAGAAAAACAGTCTTGCTGCAAAGAGAGAAATACTACAGTAAGTGCTTGCCACAAAAAGCTCTTCTGCGCCGCCCGTCCTCCCCTGGATGGGAGAACCAATTTGGAGCCCTAGCCATTTTTCACCGTGCTCAGATGAAACAATCTTGCTTTTTACCCATGCCTGGAGTGTGCTTCAAAATGGCTAAAGATGAAAATGGCAGGTTTCACATGGGCACTCTGCCCTACTTCCTAACAGCAGCCCGTGTGAAATACTTTTTTTCTGACACGGATAGCCTTATTCCGGCTTCATTCCTCCAGGTTGCCGCACGGCCAAGGGAAGCAGCCTGCCACTAGCATGACAAAATGCATTAGCACACCATGAAGAACACATTACTCCAAACAGCTTAGGCTTTGTTCACTCTGCCATAGTAATGACTTAAGACATATGAGAGTAGTTAGTCATTGTGGAAGAGATTCTGTTCCTGCCCATCAACATCTTGCCGCTTTGCTAAACCCCTAAGCCGCGTCCGAAACCATTCACTCGTCCCCTCATTTACCATTCAAAATATAGTGAATGCCACATCTGCATGACAATGTGTAAATTCACACAGACAGTACATAGACAGTACTGCACTTTGTGTATGACATTACAGTCACTTAGTCAAAGCCCAGTATAATTTTTCTAAAGAAGCCTAAAATCGATTTAAAGTAACTTTTCTATTTTGATATTTATATATTCAATTTATTCTTGTGGTGCAAAGCTGAATTTTCAGCAGCCTTTGCTCCATTTATCAGCCTCACTTGATCCTGCAAAATTCATTCTAACATAAGATATACATATGCACTCTAACATGATACATAAATGCATGTTTCAAACTCCAAAAGACAAAAAGACTGAATAAAAATGTGTCAATGACAATTAAAACAATCTGTTATTGTAGATTTGTCAATTTGTATTTCTGGATAAAGAGCATAAATAATTGGATCACTTGTTATACAAAAAAAAAACAAAAAAAAAACAAAACAAAGTATACTATGAAGGAGGATACAGTGAAAATAAGGTAAGCCTACAAGATGTGTTGACTGCACTATATACAGTCTTGTTCAAAATAATAGCAGTACAATGTGACTAACCAGAATAATCAAGGTTTTTAGTATATTTTTTATTGCTACGTGGCAAACAAGTTACCAGTAGGTTTAGTAGATTGTCAGAAAACAAACAAGACCCAGCATTCATGATATGCACGCTCTTAAGGCTGCGCAATTGGGCAATTAGTTGAAAGGGGTGTGTTCAAAAAAATAGCAGTGTCTACCTTTGACTGTACAAACTCAAAACTATTTTGTACAAAAAAATTTTCTGGGATTTAGCAATCCTGTGAATCACTAAACTAATATTTAGTTGTATGACCACAGTTTTTTAAAACTGCTTGACATCTGTGTGGCATGGAGTCAACCAACTTGTGGCACCTCTCAGCTGTTATTCCACTCCATGATTCTTTAACAACATTCCACAATTCATTCACATTTCTTGGTTTTGCTTCAGAAACAGCATTTTTGATATCACCCCACAAGTTCTCAATTGGATTAAGGTCTGGAGATTGGGCTGGCCACTCCATAACATTAATTTTGTTGGTTTGGAACCAAGACTTTGCCCGTTTACTAGTGTGTTTTGGGTCATTGTCTTGTTGAAACAACCATTTCAAGGGCATGTCCTCTTCAGCATAGGGCAACATGACCTCTTCAAGTATTTTAACATATGCAAACTGATCCATGATCCCTGGTATGCGATAAATAGGCCCAACACCATAGTAGGAGAAACATGCCCATATCATGATGCTTGCACCTCCATGCTTCACTGTCTTCACTGTGTACTGTGGCTTGAATTCAGAGTTTGGGGGTCGTCTCACAAACTGCCTGTGGCCCTTGGACCCAAAAAGAACAATTTTACTCTCATCAGTCCACAAAATGTTCCTCCATTTCTCTTTAGGCCAGTTGATGTGTTCTTTGGCAAATTGTAACCTCTTCTGCACATGCCTTTTTTTTAACAGAGGGACTTTGCGGGGGATTCTTGAAAATAGATTAGCTTCACACAGACGTCTTCTAACTGTCACAGTACTTACAGGTAACTCCAGACTGTCTTTGATCATCCTGGAGGTGATCATTGGCTGAGCCTTTGCCATTCTGGTTATTCTTCTATCCATTTTGATGGTTGTCTTCCGTTTTCTTCCACGTCTCTCTGGTTTTGCTCTCCATTTTAAGGCATTGGAGATCATTTTAGCTGAACAGCCTATCATTTTTTGCACCTCTTTATAGGTTTTCCCCTCTTTAATCAACTTTTTAATCAAAGTACGCTGTTCTTCTGAACAATGTCTTGAACGACCCATTTTCCTCAGCTTTCAAATGCATGTTCAACAAGTGTTGGCTTCATCCTTAAATAGGGGCCACCTGATTCACACCTGTTTCTTCACAAAATTGATGACCTCAGTGATTGAATGCCACACTGCTATTTTTTTGAACACACCCCTTTCAACTAATTCAACTAATTGCCCAATTGCACAGCCTTAAGAGCGTGCATATCATGAATGCTGGGTCTTGTTTGTTTTCTGACAATCTACTGAACCTACTGGTATCTTGTTTGCCACGTAGCAATAAAAAAATATACGAAAAACCTTGATTATTCTGGTTAGTCACATTGTACTGCTATTATTTTGAACAAGACTGTATAATTCAAAGGCAGTGTAATGATGCACAAAGTTTTATTCATTTCTTTATTTTTTTTAATAAAGCAAGACTTAAGTGAAAAAACTAAAAATAAGGCAAACATTTTACAAATTGTAACTATCCTCAGTATATTAGCCAAGTTTATTTTTGTTGTTGTTTTAGAGATAAATATATTTTCGATTAGAAACAACTTTCATTTGTCTTCAAATTTATCTGGCAGTTTTAAAAGCTAATTTGTTTCTATAGAAGTGGACACCATAATAGATGTTTTTTATACACAAACCTCAATTACTCAAATTATTAATAAACAAAATAAGTAAATAATAATAAAAAAAATTATAAAAGCAAACGTTTAGCTAATTTAGGGAAAATCACTTGGTCTAAAATGTGTTTCAGTGTAGATTCAAAATGGTTTATATTTCCTTTAAACTATAACTCAAAAAACACTGATCTCCGCAGAGGTTTCATGCCTCTTTTCTTTTTCCTTTAATGCATTAAAAGAAATTGCACTGCAGCCTCCTCTCTCTGCCTTTCTTTTTCCACAGTGTGCAAGGACTTGTGTAGTTTTTTATTAACAGGCTGTCCTGTCTTGAAATAAATTGGTGACATAAATGTCACTGAACGCCACCAGCATAAAAATCAGCCCAGTGTTTTTGAATCCCGGCACAGCATGGCACACATATGCTACGGTACTGGGGCAAATTTGATGTGATGCACGTCCACTCTTTTAAAGGACACGCAATACACCATCATCTGTGACAGGAAGCCAAGCACACGGAAACCAAATGTACTCAAAGATGAAATACATACAGTTGCGGGAAAAATATGTGAACACTTGACCTATAATTATCCGGATTTCAGCATAAAATGTGATCTGATCTAATCTTCAAACTACTGTACATGTACAATAATACAAGTCTTTATGGAACGAACTGCATCAATGTTCACTGTGAAGGGTGGAAAAAATATGTGAACCCTAAATTTAATAACAGCTTGATCCAGCTTTGGGTGCAGTAACCTCCAGATGTGTCCTGTAATTGTGGATCAGACCAGCACAACGGTCAGGAGGGATTGTGCACCTTACGGTTCTGCAGTATACTTCTGACATTTGGTGCGAATTGCCCTCTTGGGGTCATGCCAAAGCATCTCATTCGGGTTGAGGTCAGCACTCTGACATGGCCACTCCAGAAGGCGTATTTTTCTTTTGTTGAATCTGATTTACTCCAGTGCTTTGGGTCACTGTCCTGTTGCATCACTCAGTCTCAGTTCAGCTTCAAATGGCAGACAGACAAACTTACATTCTCCAGCAAAATGTCTTGATTATCTCTCCAACTTGTTTGTATTGTATGTTTTCGTTCTCCACATAGTGTTTTCCTTTCCTGTCACCGTCCACAGAACATTTTGCCAGTGGCGCTGAGGAATATCCAGGTGTTCTATTGCCAGCTAGTCACGGCATCTTGCACAAACAGATGTTCTTTCTACTATTTGATGTAGTCATAATGTGTTTCTTTGCACTATGGCCGCTTCCGTCTAGACGTCAGTCCTGTGCTGCACTGCCATCTCAACAGAGAGCAACAGTCAGGTTCCGGAATTAAAAACACTATTCATTTTCTCTATAGGGAAATTAAGTTTTAACAATAACTGATAAACCTTGAAAGAAAGACCAAATGTGAGGTCCTAGGTTATTAATCAATGGTATATTTTTTTTTTGTTCACATTAATCAAGAGGGTCAAAAGGGTCTTTTTCTTCTGGTTACCAACATGTTTCGTTATTATATTATGTTCCGTAAAAGAAAGTGCATTCAACTGCATTTTACAGGCTACTTTATGTTTGTCAACAGTCAACTGAAAGTGATGTGAAATGTAGCCAAGTATGGTGTTTCATACTCAGAAATTGTGCTCTGCATTTATCCCATCCAAGTACACACACACTCACACACACACACACCGTGAACACACACCCGGAGCAGAGGGATGCATTTTTGTTGCGGTGCCCGGGGAGAAGTTAGTTCAGTGCTTATAGTCTTTTATATGCATTTCATACTTTTTGTTTAAAATAAACGTTTTTAATACTGCGATTTGCCTTGTAGATGTCTGGTTTGGTTCATGGTTGATAATGCTTTAAAGAAGACTTTTTTCAAATCCCTGTGGGAAGAATGAATGGGAAAGAAACATTTTTTTTGAGAGCTTGTGGAGACTTCAAGTGGAATATGGTTTGGTTCAGGGGACATGAGTCACATTTAAATCCCACAGATGAGAACACGGTTGAAGAAATGGGATCAAAGCGCTTTAAGAGGATCCTTAAGGAAAATACAATCTTCACAGGTCTGCTCTCATAACATCTTCCAGATTGCACTGGACAGTTGGATAATTCTTAATTGGTCTCATGCTGGACAAATGAGATTCTGCAAGTTTATGACATTTTTAGTTTGAGGGATGATTTACAAAACAAATGTGACACATATAAACCAAACCAGTGTCTTGTTCTCAAACCACACACATTCTGGTTCAATGCAAAAGATTTTGAACAGCCTGCAGAAAGCTGAATTAAATTACATTTATTATGTTTGTTTACTTTTTCTATCGACCACGGCATCAATTTACGGAGAAAATCATTATAACGAAGCATATATCCTGACAAGCAGTGTAATCGAACATATTTTTGACATTTTAAAGGGGTCTGGATTGCAGAGGTGGGTGCATTTGCATCCTTACTTGATTTGTGTAATTCCTTTAGTGACTTGAGCACCGAAACAATGCAGACAGCGTGTTCAAATGATATGGTTTAATTTTAATTTTACACACACAACATGATCCTGGATCAAGAACATTGAAATCAAGCAACAAATACCCTCTGATCTGAGGGTAAGGGTTAGGGCTGTGACTGGCTGATAGGTGTGTTTTACCAGAAACATGCCCTACTTAAATCACATTGTGTGGGCTTGCGCATTGGGAGAATCCACAAATATATTCCCAGCATTTTGCATAACCGCAGGCTATTGCTTCCACCATTAATGTTTAGCATCTCTTTGAAGAGCAAAGTGAATGTACTGTCTCCTGCAAGGGTTTATATGTTCCTGCTTCTTGCCACTGAAGGTGGAGACGGCTTGGGCCGTGAAACACAATAGGATTGAGCTCGCCGAAGTAAGTGAAGACAGAGGATCTCGATTAACAAGTGTCCTCTCTGTCAGCAGTCTTCAGTTCTGCTGGGGTGAAGGAAAGTGGATCTGCGCACTGACTAACACCTCAAGGGCTCTGGGACCTCAGCTGGCTGCGTGAGGTTAGATATGATGAGGACACAGTCCTCACAATAAAAAACTCATGACTACACATCTACATTAAGAGCCCGAGGGAAGCATGAATGCTCAAATGCAACATATTTACAGAGTCATTTAAAAAATTTGCGGATGAGCATGTTCAGGATGGATGAAGGCTGTATGAAGTTTGTGAAGAGGACAAGGGTAAAACTGGATGAAGTGTTCACTATGTACTTTAATAACAGCAACGGATCATGGAAAAATAGAGATTATATTGCGTTTGCAAATTGTTGAGAAATCCAATTTGAAATATAATTCAAGAATTCAGGTTGTGAAAACAAAGTGGTCTCTGTTGAGTTCCAATGCTTTTATTTATAATATCTGACTTTAATTTAAATGTATTGCATAAAAGGACTGTTCATAGAATTATTAGTGTTCAACAGATAATGGAATCTTTCTGAAGAAATCTGATCGGAATAAGAATCGGTCAATTCCTTACCTTTCCTTAAATTTCACAATATGATCAAACCTCCATATCTCCTAACCTCCAAAATGAATTAAATTAGGCATTGGTGCATGGGCTGCATTCCCATCACCCCACTCTCTCCTGCTTGGGCTCTGGTGTAACAGCAGTAATCCTAATCTTATCCATATTTATACAATTGTGGACTGGTCTTAGATTATAATGAAAGGTTAACATCCCCAATACCACAGTGTCAGTAGCCTCAGTGTGTGGAGTTGGGATATGAGCTGGGATATGATATCCACAGATGCAGTGCAGGAGCACACAACAGCTGGCTCTGCAATTACCAAACAGTAATTGCCTCCGGGTAATCTGCACAGTAGAGCTTCTTTGTGATGGGCTGTGATTGGTGCAGACATGCAGCAGATTAATATCTCATGATGCTTTCAAATTCTATGGAATTTCACAACATGCAAGCAAATCACGACCAATGCTTGATTTTTAACAGTATGTACTGAACAAGGGTGTTTGTCCAAGAATAATTTAATGAACAAAAAATTAAAAGACAGTATGAGACCAATGGTGAATTTACACAACACCATTTTCAAGAGTTTTGGCCATTTGTTTACACCAGAGATCCCCAATGATCCTCAGCGATCCCCAAAAGAATTGCTACCGGGTCGCAAGAACATTCTGGGGAAAATGTGTGTAGATATGACACTATGTCATATATTGCATGTTAATGATTGTTCTTATTGTTCATTTTTTTCATTGTTTGCGATTGGTATCTAGTAGCCATTTGGACGATTTCATGTTAAGTAAGTAATAAATAAGATTGCTCTGATCTGTCACATACTGTATTAGGGGTTAAACCGATCACAGTTGATCCATGATGCATATGGATGAAACCTTATACTGTTCACCACGCACTTTATTCGATTCATTTTCCAATTCACACATTCAAGCAATTTTAAACCCCAACAATAATAAGCGAAAGAGAGCTTAATTCAATACTCACTCGCTGTTCTCGCACACAATCAAATAGAATCGTGCCCAAGCACATAGAGACGTGTTTTAAACAGCGCAGAAAAACAGAGTTGCGTATGTGTGTGTGTATATATATATATATATGTGTGTGTGTGTGTGTGTGTGTGTGTGTGTATATATATATATATATATATATAAATAATGATAATGTTATTGACTCTGTAAACTACAAAAACACAATATTTGTGAAAACAGTCATGCACATGTGTATTACATTTTCAGTCTATAGGCATAGGCATTGTTTCAGTGACATCACCAACTATATCATTTTTAGTTTTTAGTTAGCTTTTTTAATTTAAATTAACAAATAAAATATAATTAAAAAAAATGAGGAATTTGACATTTGTTTCTTATGACAAGTGTAAGGTAAACAGTATTTCAAGAAACTGTAAACATCAAATGAATCAGGCAGATTAAGTTACACTGCTTTAAAAAATCGAAACAAAGAGAGGGAACTTTGCCTCCACAATTCAGAAGTCAACTGCATGCCACTGCTATTGAAGAGATCTATTGAACACTAGAAAAATGTAACTTATGATTTGTTGAACGCCATCTCTCAGACACTTTCAGGCTATCCTCCGTACTCAAATGACGTTTGACAAAGTAAGCTGCCTGCTGTGAAGAACATAACATCTCACATTGTGTGAATATGAATGAGCATGTGAGCGTTTGTATGCGCCTGCCGCTCATCGCCTTATGACAGCTTTCTTCTTATTCCAATCTGTTGCTGCCTGTCATCACTCAATATTACGTTCTGAATCAAAGACTTGTCCTTTTGAATTCTTTATTTGATCCATCTTATCAGGCTGCCTCTCACAAAGAACAAGTCATTTTAAAGACATAAAACCTTACATCTTTATCAGAGAAACAACAGTAGAGAGAGAGAAAAAAAAAACACTTGAAGGTGAGCTATAGCTTCCAAC
This sequence comes from Carassius auratus, assembly GCF_003368295.1. NCBI lineage: Eukaryota > Metazoa > Chordata > Actinopteri > Cypriniformes > Cyprinidae > Carassius > Carassius auratus. The sequence continues at coordinate 8,925,329 of NC_039288.1, read as the reverse complement.
TAACATCTAGAAACCATTGTGTTTTAGGGGCAGTTTACTTTCAGTTCATCACTGAAGGTTTGTTAATTGGATTATAAATCACAGCAGGCAAATGAAAGAGATGAATTATGGCGCAGCTGATATGACAATGCAGCGATATGTGTTTTCAGGGCAGAACAGAGGGGCTCGAATTATTGTTAGAGCAATAAGCCCCTCCAGTTCCAGATAATAACGGATTATGGTCTCTAAGAGTCAGAGTAAATGAGTGAGAATGGCCTCTGCGAGGGCTATTCTATGGTTAAACTCAAATTTATTAATGCAAAGCCAATTTCCACCGTCCTCTCTGAACATCTGAATAAATGTCCAGTTTTGGTACAGCTTCTACTTTAAGACCAAAGCCAATGCCCACTGTTATGACATTTTTTTGCTTATCCATAAATGCATTTTCGGAAAGTCTGTTTGGTGTTTAATGGCAACTTGTTGAATATATCTGAGCCAGAGTCTGACCCTGAACCAGCTCCACCAACATGAAGAATACACATTTCATGACATAAATCTCGCAATATTACTGAAGCTAAAACTAAAAAGGGCCCACTAACCTTAGTCTCTATGTCACAAATGCCCAAAGCTTGTGTTAAAATGTTCACCAACAAATTCTTTGAGCAGTCTCTATATTCTGCTTTGTTTTCAGAATTATGAATAATTCAGAAATACCCTGAACTTTTTACTGCTGGATGGAGGGAAAATGTGACCCCAAGGTCAACAAAACGCTGTTATCTGTTGTTGAATAAGCTACAGTATTTAGACAGAAGTTATGCTAACAGACAAAAGTCAGGTTATTGGGTTTTTGTGTGTGTGTTGTTGTTGTTTTTTTAACTTTATTTTCCACATCCATCATACTAATACCAACTACACTGTAAAACAAATTATATTTTATACATTCAAAAATGGTAATATTTGCGAATAGCAAAGATCCAGGGAAAACATGCACTTTGAGGAAAATCCACAAACCTGGATGTTTTGACTACATTAGCACTATTTGAGAAGAAGAAAATGGCAATCTGAGAGCTTCAACATGTTTGGTCGGTCGGTCGGTCGGTCGGTCGGTCTGTCTGTCGGTCTGTCTGTCTGTCGGTCTAAGTCCCAGAAGCCCATCTTTATTGCTGTGCACACATCTCTGGCTGTGTTAGCAGTATTTGGAGTTCATTGCATTGGGCCGAGCCTCGTTCATGAGAAAATAATTGCGCATCCAGGGGCCTGCGATGCTCTAGAGGTGAGGTAGTCAATGAAAGAGAACTTTAATAAACATGAGTCAGACAGCACTGGTGTCGATACTCTACCTCTGTCTCTCTTTGACATTCACATAACAAACACGACCTACCTGACAAATGACCAGGTAAAAGAAGAGGATAACATCTTCTTTTCCATAGAAGCCCACCTTTAAACTTCAATAGCGCTCCCTAATTTGCCATGTCCATCAAAGCAGATATAAATATTTCACCTATGCCTGATTCAAACACACTCTTGTTAACCTGCAAGACAAACGCTCCCAGGTTTCCCCCTGATACCGCGATCACAGTCCTTTGAACTGCCATTCACGGGTTGGAAACGCAGGCACTGCTTTGCTGCAGCGTTTGATGAGCAGTGTGCTTTCTGACATATTGCATTCAACCCATAATGGGAGGTGTTTGCTCATAAAGAGACAAAATCTATTCAAGCTTTTTTTGTTTTTTTTGCACCTGCATACACTCATGTACAAAACTCATAAATTCTGCATTACACACACAGGACACTCTGCCCTATAACAGTGATAAAAGGAGAGTGTTCGCTGCAGTAAATCATGGTAGAGTCGCTCTCAAGTGTCCATGGAAGATGCTGATATCTGCCAATGTGCCAACACTGTCATCAAACATTGCATATTCAGTAAACCAGTCAAGGTTGTGGCTAAAAACAAGATGTCTATTTTCAAAATAAGATTCATGTATTGAATTAATGCAAATGAGGGAGCAGAAGCGAAGGGTGGGAATGTTCATTACGGGATTCTTTCTAGAGGAGGCGGTGTTGCTGCTCTGAATACAGATCAATAGTGCCGAACACTGCATGCTACCTGAACATGATCAATGTGTTGTAGAGCTTTTCCAGTAACTAGTTACTTTTTCTAAAGAGCAGCACAAGCAAACATAACACTGCTGTTTTTAATGTCAAAGTGTTTATGCATACAGCTGTACAGCAGAGAAAACTAGTAATTAATCATATATATAATTCTGGAAAATCGAATTAATTATAATGATGTAAGATATTTCTATATACAATTAAACTAACAGGTAAAATCTGATTTCAGTTCTTAAGTGGCATTACTGTTTAATTAATTATTATTTATTATTTATTATATATTTTTTTATTATGAATGACTTTTATTTTTATATGTTCGGTTTTCATTCAAATTTTGGTTATTGTATGCTTTAATTTCCTTTATTTAAATTTGTTAGTAAATTTAGTGATTCAATTTCAGCATTATTTCAATTAAGCAATTGCCTAAGCAATATTTCTCTTTAAGTTTTTTTTTCTTCTTAATCTCATCTTTCTAATATATTGTGTCTTGCACAAACTCCAAAGAAAAATAATATAGCAATATGAAGCAAATGTAAATAAATGAGGTCTGTATAAAATATGTATACTCCCTTTAGGCATCTCATATTTAAATACATGCATTCAAGAATAAACCCATATAAAATATACCAATAGAAAATATATAAGCATATATCTTCAAAATAGTCACAGTCTGATAGAAAATAAAAGTTTGCCTGGGCAGCAAGCAACACTGTCCCCATATATCTGCATTTATATAATAAATTATAATTATAAATATCACAGAATAGCTGTATATTTAAAAACAGTTATACTGAATATTTAAAAGACACTGCTTCAGGTTTTTTTGTTTGTTTGTTTTGTATTTTGTTATCAGAGTGTAGCTTTTTAAAAGAGATGTAATGCTATAAATTATGAGTAGTTTTAGCTAATAGCTTCTCATTTAAAGTACTGTAGCTTCCCTGACACTGATCAATGCGCACTGCAAATATTTTATCAGACACTGAAATTTAAAATAAAACCTCGGGAAAGTTTCTGGAAAAATACTTACACACTACTGGCAAGAGAACAGCTTTTTTTCATATTGTTAGGAACATAAAGCTATTTTTTTCCTTCTTGACATAAATCGTCAAGGTAAGATGAAGCGGTGATATGTAGAAGTGATGGCCACCAAATCAAACCATGACAAACTGCAGGAGAGGTTGAAAAAAAAAATCATGTAGGGAAAGCAAGAGAGAAGAGCAAAACTCCTACACTAGCCAATACCTCCGCCTCTCTCTACTCGCTCCCTTGATAAATAATAGACCTGGATGAGAATACAAAAAGAGCTTTCCCCAACAAACTCAATCTCACTTCTGCAGTCTCCAGTGGCATGTACAGGCATTACAGAGCCCCCCGTGCTGCTAGATGGGGGGAGAGGCCTGGCTGGATGTTTGTCGGACAGCTTTTTGGAACGTTTGACTGAGTCTGACTCAGGATTTGAGCAGCGTAATGTCTGCAGAACACAGATTGTGTACAAGCAGGTGAAGTGCAGAGGGGATGCATAGAACAGCCTATCATCCAGCTGTCCTGACTGGAAGCAAAAACCACTGCGTTTATATTCCTCTCACAACCAACCAATCATCAAGGCCTTAAAGCAGATGAAGGTCAACAGTCAGGTCTGCAGGCAGCTGATGCAAATCTAGATTTCACTTTTCCTGTTCACACCTCTGCCAGTTAACTGCTATTATATAAACCACAATTCATTTAAGAATACCAGCTTTGTCATACATTAATGAATGAGCAACTGGGATGCTTTCTTTAGACTTTCTTACAATGAAAGTGGTTCAGGTTAACAGGGGAATTAAGCTGTTAAGAAAGGCTTTTAATAAAACTTAGCGGTCTATGCAGTACAAACCTGAAAAACACATCATTACAGAAACAATAAAACAATGGCTCTTCATCATAAACAAAAATCTATCAACACACTTAGTAAAACAATGAATATGTGCTTTTATGTAAATACATATAGTATGTGACCCTGGACCACAAAACCAGCCTTAAGTCGTTGCGGTACAATTTTAGCAGTAGCCAAAATACATTTTTTTCTTATGCCAAAAATCATTTGGATATTAAGTAAATATTTTTTTTACATTTTCCACCATAAATATATAAAAAGGTAATTTTTGATTAGTAATATGCATCGCTAAGAATTTATTTGGACAACTTTAAAGACAATTTTTTTTCTCAAATAGTATCTCAGCCCAATATTGTCAGATCCTAATAAACCATACATCAATGGAAAGCTTATTTATTCAGCTTTCAGATTATGTATAAATCTCAATTTAGAAAAATGTACACTTAAGACTAGTTTTGTTGTCCAGGGTCACATAGATAAAATAAAATAGATGCATATACATTTTTATAAAAAATAGGTATAAACAGGAAATAAACCAGAAAGATCTATTAGCAAGGGCTAACTTGACCAGCCAAAGTTTGTAAATACCCATGACCCACTTGCATATGTCTAATATATGCAGGGCTATAATTGCCCTGTGTGTGAGAGAGTGGTCGGTTAAGAACCGGTTCAATGCAAGTATTGAAATGAGTCAATCTTTAACCAATAGCAATCTCAATGAAAGTAAATACAGAGCACACTTAAGTCATTGATTATGGCCTAACTTAAGAGGCAGCCATGCACTGAAGTGTGAGATAACTGTAGTGAAGGAATAAGAGCAGAGCTTCTGCCATACAAATGCACATCTGCACAACGGGAATAAAGGAATAAAAACACATACCTACAGATATTCAATCAATTAAGCTCTCTGCCCTCTTCCTCTTTTAAATTAAATTAACTCTGATAAATGCTCTGGGCCTTTAATTAAAGCAGAAAATGGCAAGGCATTTATTAAAAAAAAAAGAGTGCATACTGCTAAATTAATCCTAAGCATGACCTCAAGCCATTTGCACGGTAAAACTTTTAACTTTTCAGGAGGTGCAAGCTTTGGATCATCAACACATGAGGTCTAACAGTTCAAATGCAGTTGACAAATAATTACTACCTGGATAAAGGGCAACAGCTTACATCTGCAAGCTCCTCTTTAATCACTCACTGAAAATATATATTTTTAAAAAAAGAAACAAAACAACAACACTTGGGAAATAATCAGGTTGTTAATTACTGAAAATCTCAGCCAAAGCTAATTGACTAAAAGGTCAGCGGAGAAAAGAAGGCATCTATCAAGTGTCGAATGGGCCGGTAAATCCCTGCACGTCTACAAGATTTCTACTTGTTTTATTTAGGAAAGTAACTCTGATCTAAACGAATCATTGAGGATGAATGCTTCATGAAGAAACAGTGCGTAATGATAGTGTCCATTTTAGGAAATAAACTGGAATGCGATAATGTGTCGTGAAGTGTTTGGTTCTTAATAACCCTAATGGGACTTATGTTCGTTTCTGCTCACTGTACATTATTCTGTTTCCTCCACAGCTTCTTAACTAATTCATTTATCTCCCATGAAATGGTGTTAAAATCAATTTCATGATGGATTCTGCAAATTCCCAGGTACCACTGTACAATAACGGAGGCTAAAATGGCTAAGTAACCACTTTGATTACCTAAATAAAAGCCAAGCTAATAAAATTAACTTTTAATCCATTATTGTTGTTCACTAAAACTAAAACTATTATTCTATATTATTACAGTATTATTATTATTATTATTATTATTATTATTATTATTATTATTATTATTATATGAATTACTATTTTCAGTAATTAAAATAAAGCTGATATCAAATCTGAATATTAGATGAAAAAACAGAAACAGAAACTTTAAGCTGAAGTACTGAAATTAAGATGAAATCAAATAAATTAACACTAAATACAAAAACAGTCAAACAAAAGCACAACAAAATTGCAACAAAAAAATATGAAAATAAAAGCTTATTTAAAATGAATAAATACTATAAAAGTATATAAATTATATTAAAATCAACACTGACTATGTCTCATCATGCAACTAACGGGATGTTAAAAAAGGATGTAATCCATTTTATACAAAAGTATTAAAAATAGGTTATTTTCAGTAATTCAAATTAAGATTAGATAAAATATGAATATTAGATTGAAAAACCTTTATAAGTGTTGCCCTGGCAAGTAATTTTTATGTTGAAGTAATATTGCTAAAACTGAAATCAAATAAAGCTAAATAAACATGAAAAAAAGAAGACAAAAATATAAATTACTGAAACAAACTGAAATGCAACGGAAAATATAAAAATAAATGCTCATTTAAAATATTAATAAATACTTATTAACAGTACAATATTAAAAATAACACTTTGTGTCATCATATGACTAAGAGAAAAAACATCACAACAACAAACAAAATCTAAATCTTAACTAAGCTCAAGAGCCTGGAAAAGTGCCTTGCTTAATAGACCCTAAAAAAATCCCACCCCTAACCAGAAGAAAAGGCCAAGTGTTTAACTGATGGGCCCTGAATCAAAAGTCAAGTCACTGGCCATGGTGACATATGCAGCCTGTCTCCATGAGTGTCACGAAGGGTGTTTAATAGACAGTGTCCCCTCATTAGTGCATATCTCCCACTGTTTAGCAGAGCAGGTGTTAGAGATGTACTGTTTATGCCTCGGCATAACTCTGATGAGGTGCTCTTTCCACAGGAGTGAGGGCTGCAGATATGACAGCCAAACTCCAATGCAAATGTTCCCTTTTCTCCAGAATGCTGCTAATTAAAACAAGCCCTTCACTTGTCAGATTGGAATGGGATTTTCCCAGCTGTTGCAGGAGGGATGGTGGGATGGAGAGGAATAGGATACATGGATTTGTACGTTCAGGGGGCTGGACAGCTCTCCTGCTGATCTTTGGTGGGTCCTTTCTGCTGTAGAAAAAGCTTCTTGGGGTATTGTGATTGTAGTGCTGACAGAAAATGAGGACTCATTGTTGCCTGTCTGATATGTCACACAAAGGTATACATTATAGATCATAGCATATATGTACATACAGTGTCATTCAAAAGGTTTTATTTGCTTTCGTGAGAGCAGCAACAATTCAAAGAGCATCTTGTTCAAGAACATCTGATTATCTGCAATTATTTTTATTTTTATTTGAGGTTTTTGAAAAAGATTCATAGGCGTGTAGGCTGTATTAAAGAAAGAAAGAGAGAAAGAATAGGTTAAATAGTATTTTAAAATATTATTAAAGTTTTCTATAAGAATATATTTAAAAAATTTATTTTATTTCTGTGATGCGAATCTGTATTTTTAGCAGCAGAAGCAGATGAAAACAGTTGCATAAGGAAATTGTGGATACCACAATATATTTATTTTTCAAGATTCTGTGATGAACAGAAGAACAAGAACAGCTAAAGAACAGCATCTATTTGAAATGAAAATCTTTTATAGCATTGTCAATTTAATTAATACAATTAATAGAAGTATCAGTGTCTTCAAAAACGGACCTCAAAATTTGTATAATTTAATAATATAATATAATATAATATAATATAATATAATATAATATAATATAATATAATATAATATAATATAATATATAAGTGATAAGGGAGCTTCAGTAGAACAACAGTGAACTTCAGTCTGATGAGATGTTGATACGCCATGTCAATAAAAAATGTTTTCCTGTCCTGTCAGCTGTTATATGCTCGTAGCAAATGTTCTTCAAATGCACAAATACGATGGCGCACACTGTATTATTTTAAAGCACTAAATAAAATTAAAGCACAAATGAAACTATGGGCATGCAGTGTCATAGTTATGCAATCAGTTAAGACACAAAGTTACCAAAAAAGGTGCTTAAAGCTGCCTTAAAACTGTTATATATATGAGTCACATTTAAGAACATGTCCATGAATTGCGGTGGGTTTTTTATTTTATTTTTTTACTATCCAGGAGCACCAGCAATCTCATTAGTAGAGATTTTAAGACCTGAAGTGGGTCAGAAAAGGTAGAGAGAAAATAAGATGCGTGTCATGTTCAGCAGTGGCAGCTCTTAAAGTAATAGCAGCCAAATAACCTAATAACCCCGGGTCACGGGAAGAATGTCACTTAATCCATCTTTGAAAGCAGAGCGAAACTCTGCCATTAAAAACCCGGCGACTGTGACTCCACAATGTAATTACTGCCATCGATTTGCAATTGACGGTGAATTTCTGCTATTAATTAAGTCAAAGTCTAGGTAGAAGCAGCAATGGTCAGATAAACAATACCTAGCAGGCAGGGACAGAGAACCTTGCTGCTCATCGATCGGGAGAAAATTAAGCGATACATCTGTATGTCCTCAGATGTGAGGTGCATATGAGCTGGAGCTCAGCAGAACTGCTTCATGATGCCAAACCTCTCTATTTTAAAGAAACGTCTTTAAGAAGCAGACTCTAATCCTCGGTCTACTAAGAAACGCTCTCTGCCTGCTATAATGGGCGGCTAATGTAATCCCCGTAATGGAATGGGAGACAGGCACACTCCAGAATGGTGTCTCGTAAAAACAAGCCCACTTGGAGGCCCACACTGTCCGGAGCAAAAGCATATGCTTCCTCCTCTGCCGTCTCTTCTAGATGAGGTGTAGGAGGACATCACGAGAGAGCACTAATGAGAGAGAAGCTGAGAGCTGGAGGTTTAAGCTCACCGTATGCTCAACAACCACTGGCTGGAAGCTTGAGAGCCCCCACTGCGCGAGCAGCAATTAACACCACTCCTATTGGGCTCTTCACAGTGCAATGGGAAGCAGCAGGGGTTTTCCACGGCACCGGAAAGGAGCTGACAGTGAGTCAGGAAGATATTGAAGATTTCTGGGAGGACTGTTCCTGTGTTTCCTTTTACACCACTTTGATGTCTGCCAGGAACCAACGGAGGATAAGAAGAGTAAGGTATGGGGTACATTACCTGTGCTGAGTATAATGTACTCCACTGAAGAACTCTATTAACATTATAAGAGCACCACATTTAGAAAAAATGCAATGGAATCCTGTGCTTTTGCAATGTAGACCAGTCTATCCAGATTTGCCTCGTGTAACTCGGGCAGTTAACATGACAACTGCTTCTAGTGAGAGAAAACTCAGGAAATGGCTGTATGTGAGTTGACTAATTTATTAAGATTTTTCTTTTATATATATATATATATATATTTGCAAATTGATAATGTTTTTATTATATATTTTTATTACATATTTATCGTATTTTTTTTTTATTTTCCAGATCAAACTTTATCATTTACTTTGGTTTCAGTACATAACACTATAAAAGCAAACGATTTTGCATAATATGTTTTTCTTACACTTTTAGAAAAAAAATGTATACTTCAGGTACTAATAAATATTTCTAAGGCTACTTTTAAAATATTAACGTACTTTTAAAGTACTAATATTTACGATTTAGGGTTAGAGATGTAAAAAGATGTACCTTTTAGCTTTTGTACCTGAGAGTACCACCCCTGTGACAGCTTTGTACAAATGTATTTATACATTTTTGTGAGTGTACACATTATAAATGTGTCTTTATTCATGTACAATACATAGCTGAGTTTATAATTTAAGGAAGTAGATCTCTTAGAAGATCACCACATTTGGGGGTCCTTGGCATCAAAATGTAATATATTATATAATGTGGTGCTCCAACAAAGCTTTAGTTGAGCTGAAGGATGTGTATTCCAACAATACACATCTACCATGAAGGAAACATTCATTTGATGGTGCAAAACATTCTGTACTTCAACGTAAAAGTGCTTTCTGCTGTCTTCACATGCACGCACCGCTCTCAGTGGGGAGGATCTAGTCATTCTTTAAGTTGTGTCTACCCTAGAGTGAAAAACCGTTCGACGTCTTCCCAAGGCGCACGACTGTTCGGAAGCCTCATCACCCTCGAAAGTTTTTCTCACTTCTTTTGAATACCTCCCGAAATTCTAACATCATTTAAGTGCCACTCCTTCACAAAACACCTGCCACGTCTACTTTCAGAGCCAGATTGCGTTCCTTGCCTTCATTCCTTGGCATTATCAGCTTTTTGAAGCCAGGTGTGTGTGTGTGCGCATCTGTTCGGGCAGCTTAAAATGACTGCTTTTATCAGTCTTATGGATGCACTCTGCTAAAGTGAGGTGCATTTGGCTACCAATAAAGTGTAATCACAGGTTAATGAATACCCTGGCTTTGCTAATGACAGGAAACCGAGAAAGCCTGAGCACACTTAACCTATACCCTGCTTAGTGGCATCCGTCCCATTCCCAATGTGAATCTTAGCTCATGGAACTGGCACACGCTGTTGCTGCTATTACGGATTTGGAGTGAAACTTGGCTGAGACCCAGTTATAAAAAGTGCCATATGCACTTCTGAGCTTCACCGAATTGAATTTTCTATCTATATGCCGGCCGAGCAATGCTGACACGGTGCATACACGGCCCCGCTGTGAAGCATGCATGAAGGGTGGAGACTTGGAGTTCTGCTTGGAGTTCTGCTCGAACGTTGAACTCACAGTAGGTTGTCGCAGAGCTTCTATCAGCACCATGTGTTCAGTCACATGGACATTTGGCACTTTCCCCCCTGAGGACAATATGTTCACCAAAAAGGAAAGGTTGATGGAGAATGTAAGGAAGAGGGAGAAACAAAGAACAAGAGAATGAGTGATCGACTGGGTTATACAGGGAGAAAGAGAGTGAGAACGAGTGAGGGATGGGAACAGTGTTTGACCTTGTCTCTTTCGAAAGGTGCACTGCTGGGACATGATTCAGTCGGCCCCACATTTGCTCGTGCTGAGCCTAAGGCTCAATCGATTTCAATCGAAGTAGGTCATCCTTTCCTCCTGTAGAGCCTAGACTGGTATGCTCCCCTTTTCCATCTTTCTCCTATTTTCTCCCCCCACTCTTCCTACAAGCCTTTTTTGGCAAGCACCACATGTCACTGAGGAACGGTGGAGCGTGTCTAAAACAGGAAGGGTGTTTTGGCCACTGCTGATCCAGGGAGGAAGTGAAGAGAGGGTTTGGCCAGGACAAGCATCCATCCCCTTCCCACAAGATGGTTCCCGTCGCAAAAGCGCGTTATGCAACCCAAGCGCAATAGCTGTACGGATAAAGGAACTGCCGTTTTTGACTGTAACTGCTGTGTGGTTCGTTTTGATATACAGGCATTTAGGTTGAAGTTGATTAAATAGGCAATCAAGGCATGAATTACCAAGCTCTTTGGATCAATTGCTGTAATTCTGTTCTTCATAATGGGTACAAACATGTAAACAAAAACAAAGCTCTATCATTTCTGAAAGGAGCAGTGATGGCGCGAGAACCGGAGCAATGACGAGACGTAATACCCCCATTACTAATTAACACGTCGTCATTGTGGCTCAGTGATATCTTTTATCTTAGTGGTTTCGCTTTAGGACAAAAAAATAATTTTTTTTTTTTACTATATTGAAACGTTTCTATTTAAGAAACATTTCTTATTATCAATGTTGAAAACAGTGCTGTTTACTATTTTTGTGCATAGAAAGTTCAAAAGAAAACAGCCTTTACTTTATTCTTTTGTAGCATTATAAATGTGTTTACTGTCACTCCTGACCGACTTTACTGAATAAAAATAATTTCCTAAAAAATAAAAATAGAAATAATAAAAAAAGACTTAATAAAAATAAAAAAACGTATACACATTTGTATATATACACATTTAAATGTATAATAAACATATAATGTATTTATAATTATTAAAAAAATACTTAACTGCACAAAACATGTACTTTGGGTTACATTTTCTTTTACCTTGTACATGGTTTTCCAAGAATGAGTGCCTTGTCAAGCAACCTTTCCATGTTGACATTGACTAATTTGGCAAGCTTCTATACTAAATAAGACGAATTTATACCTTTCGAGCTTCATTAGGCCTTCAACCACCTTTTATGTCAACAACAAATGACAGTAGGCATTTTCTCCTCATTTTAACATTGCTAAGCCTATTTATTTTTCCATCCAAACTAAACACGATTACCCGCTTAGGTGCCTGTTGTTGTTTGCACTCACTGTTGTATTTTCTCTGTCATCCATGTCCCCAACAGACCTGCGACCCAATTTCGGATTGTGACCGCTGGTCTGTCACTTTCCCTTTTTTTTTTTTTTTTGCAGGCTCCCAAATTAAATGATTATAAAATGCTGATTGCATTTTGGCAAGATTGCAACAAAAATCAATTCTCATTTAACAGAAGGCCATTTTTCTTCTCCTCTGCAGTCTATTATGCTCCAGCGCATGGAAGGAGAACATCCGACGCAGACATTGTGTCAAGTTTGAGGGAAATCAGAAACTGCCAACCTTCATCCTTCATCAAAAAGCCTGCAACTACAGATGGGCCAAATCAGACAAAATATGGAAAACAAACTACTGTCAATCTCAAGCCATCACATCAGTTCCCGGGCACACATGTGGTCCAAGCAGCGCATGGATGAGGCAGGTATGGATGAATTAGAGAATCCATTAGCCCAAGAGTGTTAACGCTACATGGCAGTGTGTGTGCGTGTGCAGAGGGGCATGCTGGCAATGCAATGACCACGGGGTCTGTCTGAAAGAGATTAGGCATCCCAGTCTGCACTCAAACATTTGTATTCTCCACAGCCCCTCTCTTCAATTGAAGTGGAATCGCACTGGAAGCAGGGCGCTCTTCTCTCCCAGTCAGAATTGGGTAAGAGCTTGCCAAATGCATTGCGACAGGCCAAATGAATTTCAAGAGCGAATGGAAAAAAAGCCACTTTACTTTTACAGAGAGTTATGGAAGATTGACTACAATATTTGTGTTCCACATGTCATTTCATTTAACATTAACTGGCCCCTGTCAGCCATAATGTTTGAGTTATTTGTTGTGTACACGCGAGAGAGCTCTGTTTGCCCGCTGGATGCTATTTTTGCAATCATCCATATTATTAATGTTACTTTACCGTCTACTCTGCGCTTCGCCCCTCAGCATGACAATTCGAGAATGCATTTGCTAAGAGAGCCATGTGGGGAAACCTATTCTGCTCCAGCTGTGTCTATAGAAGTAGGCCGTCCTTGCTGGATAACCTGAGCACTGCCTTTCCTAACTGCACAAAGCAAGCAAAATGACTGCTGTCATTTGTCATGCGCTCCCTTTCACTGCGCTGAGTTTCTGTCTCCTTCACATTTCTTGGATATTGTCTGGAGGAGACCATTTATTTCATCGGGAGACACAAAGTATTGCGTATTACAATGAAAGATGCGTTCTATTTCCGTGAGGTACAGTATGAGTGACGTGGGCTGTCTTGCAGATGTCTTGCGGACAAAACTCACAGGTGGTTTAAAAATAGACTCAGCTGCTCCCTGACAAGCTGTGTGGAGTTCAGTGCTCCATTCAAAACCTCTAGTGAGCTGCCTACAGAGGGAGCATTTTAAAAACCGAGGTGAACTTAATGCTCCTCATTTTGGTGGAATTCTAATGCATTTGCAACAGGCTTTTTGATCGTCAAAAAAGGCAACATGTTGAGGTTGTTGTATATGACTGATGACATCAGCTGTGTTGCAGTTCCTTGGCATTAAGGAATATGGTGACTCCCTCGGATGGATGCACAATTCTCAATGGAAAAGGCGGTCAAGATATTTTTGGCCGCTATTTTACAAACTACAAAGTGAAATACATATTGATTATAAATATAACAGATACAATGGTGAAAATATTTTTTATATAATAATAAATACAAATTATAAGAGAAATATTAAAAGATATTATAAGAAATATTATTAAGAAAATTTTATATATCAAACATTTTATTCTTTTCTTTTCTTATAATTAGCATCATTTTACATATGAGTGCATGTACAGTATTTAAATAAATATAATATCTATTATAAAATTTTTAATATTTAAATGTAAATATTTATAAAATAAATCAATATTTATCAACCCTACTGTGTGACTTCACAAAGTTAATCAGAAATAGCTAATAGATTGAGTGATATTGCAACACATATACACACATGGTGCTAAAAAGTTAAATATTAATATTTTCAATATTTTCTTTCTATTTTCTATTAAAATATTTAAAATTGTATATTTAAGATAAAACAAATATTGTATATTTTATAATACATATTTAATAACTGATTGTATTATTTAATTTAAATATAATCTCAAATATTAGATTTCAAATATTTTATTTTTTTTAAATAAACTAAACTTTTTAATATACTGTAATACCATTTTAAATACTGATAGCCAAGTCCCCCGAGTGCTTCGCTTGAGGATCGCTACTTGCTTGGTGCGTCGAGTCTATGGAAAGTGCTCTTAATTAGTCACTTACAAGGTTCCATGACCTCAAAAGGCAGCTGTCTACGTAGGAAGCATGCAGCGAGGCAGCTCACTAGGTTTTGGAATGGAGCTAATGTTTGCTTTTCTCTAGCCCTGCAGCCAGACAGTGAGTGAAGAGGAGGCCAATCACAGAAAGCGTCAGAAATACTTCAGTACTGCCTGCTCTTCACCTACAGTTTTGAAGTATAGCTAAGTCTGTACGTGTCTGCATTTACGGTTGAAATCATATTAAGTATCAAACTTTTTATCAAGGTAAAGATGGGTCATGACCTCCTCAAGATTCTGCCCACACATATCTCCAGCACATTCTACACTGTGGGAGATGAATCATTTCTGAGCTGCATTCAGCAGCAGTCCAAGGACGGGTTTGATTAAGCCATTGACTGACAGCTGAGGGAACTGAAGAACGCATGATGGAGTCTGGGTGTCATTTAGAAAGAAAACTCCCTGGTGACTGACAGTGTGTTTAGATCACCTCCCCAGTGGTGTGCGGTCACCATATCTAGAGCTGTTAATACATGCAAGTGTTTAATGTGATCTTCTAAGAAATGGCCATGAGTGGAGCTTCTTAGTTCTTGTGCTGGAGCAATAGAAGTACTTAAAGAACTATTGTCAAGTTTTAGCAATTTTCAGGAACACAAGGTCCAAAAGCTATCTCTACTCAAAACCATAATATTGTGAATTATTATGACAATTAAAAGAATGGTTTTCTATGTTAAGGTATTTTAATTATAAATAAATGTAACTATAAATTATAAATAAATAAAATATAAATAAATATTATATATATATATATATATATATATATATATAT
Source organism: Carassius auratus (assembly GCF_003368295.1). Lineage (NCBI taxonomy): Eukaryota > Metazoa > Chordata > Actinopteri > Cypriniformes > Cyprinidae > Carassius > Carassius auratus. Next base: position 8,910,142 of record NC_039288.1, on the reverse strand, counting down.
ATATATATATATATAGATATATATATATATATATATATATATATATATAAATAAATAAGATATATATATATATATATATATATATATATATATATATATATATAGAGAGAGAGAGAGAGAGAGAGAGAGAGAGATTTTTTTTTTTTTTTACAGGATTAATAGAAAGTTGAAAAGAACAGCATTTATTAGCTGTTTTCATATTATATATATATATATATATATATATATATATATATATATATATATATATATATATATATTATTTTAAAATTTAAAGTTGGTATCATTCTTTAGGGTCTTCATGAAATGTCTGCAAAATATTTTTTTACCTTATAATAATAATTTCTTACAATTATATAGTGCTTTTCTGGGCACTCAAAGTGCTTTACATAGAAGGGGGTAATCTTCTCAACCACCACCAGTGTGCAGCATCCACCTAGATGACGTGACGGCAGCCATATTGCGCCAGAACGCCCACCACACACCGGCTTATTGGTGGCTTTTTACCTTGTCATTATCTGGTGGATGTCTCCTTAAATAATAATGAGCTACTGCTCAAACCACCCTTCTTATGTTTTTTTGTGTGTATGTCTGTGTGTATTCAGTGCCACTTGACTATCAAAAACAAAACTAAACCACTGCATCTTCATTGGCTCTGATGTCGGGAAGAAAATTGTTTCACACTGTAAGCTTAAGCTTTGCGACAGTGTAACTTCATCATCACTGCAGTCTTGGAAGAGTATTTATTTACATTTATTCATTTAGCAGACACTTTTAACCAAAGCAACTTACAAATGAAGAGAACAATAGAAGCAATCAGACCAACAAAAGGGCAAAGGTATTCACTGGAAGCATTTGAAAGCATCACAGCTGCGATTCCAAAGATACATATTTCTTTGAGCAGTGCCAAAACTATTGCTTCAGTGCTGCTCACATGCTCCTGCTCCCGGTGTGAATGATCTCATTTGTTAGCATGCATGGCTGCTCACGCACCGCTAACGTTTTTGGTGTTAAACCAGCCTTTACTTTTACATTCAACTAACAAACAACTGCATTGTTTTCGAGACATTGTTGTCGCTACAGCTGCTCACACATAGAGAAAATGGTGAACAACATACAACTGGCTGAGGGAGAAAATATGCTAATATGGGACAGTCTGTCAGTGGCTTAGGGCGGGGCCAGAGCAGTATGATGTCATACTGCTCTGTAAAACAAAACCGCTTGATAATTGAGACTGTTTAGGATTTTTTGGGATTAAAAAAAAGTGTGAATGGATTTTTTTCATTGTAGGATGGTTGTGTCCACTTAACTGCTAAGACACATTTATACATAAACACCATATAAAAGTACCTCCGATATGCCTTGAACAGTGTAAAAGTCTTTGACACTTTTGATCAATTTAATGCTCCCAACCTAACTTTTAACTTATTTAAAAAGCCCAACTACATACAGTAAATATTAACATATAACTTAATATTATAAGCATATAAAATCCATAATAATCATATTTAAAAAGCTATTTTAATTAAGATTTACAGTCATGAAAATTTGTGGAATTTTATTATTATTTTATTTTTTGTAGTATACAGGGAAGTATTACAAATAACCCCCTTCAGCAACCCTTGTTTCTCTCCCCAATGCTCCAGCATGCATGTTACACCTACACCTGTTTCACTAAGCAGCAAGAGAAAGGTCAACCAGAAGGTGTGGGCACCAGATTTCTCCTCATTTGCAAACCATGACAGATGGATATCTGCAAACTGTCCATCAAAATCCCTGGGACTTCTGATAGATCACACCTCACATGCTGAAGCTACGTGATACTGAAATTAAATGACCTGCACATCTCCTCTCAATTAATCCTTTGATGTTGCTGACAGTCTCTGTGCTTCATCTTCAGGACGGTCTCTCGTTAAAACCCACTCCCCACTTCCTCTCTCATTACTGATGTGGATCTACTCACAGGCACACTTTCTCTCTTTATCAGAGTGACTGGCCCCCTGGAGGCCGAATGCAGCCTTAGGTCTCTCGTCCTTTGTTTCTTATACGCACTGCGAAAAGGCACTTTGGCATGCCGCTCAGTTCCAGGCCCTCTTTCTCTCGCTCTCTTGCCTGACTCAGATGTCCCCTCCCCTCTTGAGTGGGAAGATGAGCCAGGGGAAGAGCAGTGCTTGAGGAGGGGGACAGATTGTATTGTGATTGCATCCAAAACTCAAGAAGAATACCATGATGGACTGGGAGAAGTGCCACACTGTTCATTCCCATATAACCCCCCCCCCCCCCCCATCAGAAAAAACCCAAAGCAAAAACATGCCCATGATGTGCGGTGTCAATGATCCCTGTGAAAAACCAGAAATAAAGCCGCAAGGTGTAAAACAGATAAGAGTGTGGCTTCCTCTAACTGATGGATGCTAAGACATCACATACTGTAGCAGAATTAGAAAGTTCACCAAAATAATTTTCACACTGATTACCAATAAAAATAAAAATAAAAAAAAAGCTCATGTTTTAGACATGTTCACTCATTATCTGCTGAAATAGTAAGACTACCATATTTTGTTCATTTTAATTTTTTTGCAAAACTTTTTTTTTTTAAAGTGTCAAAAGTGTCAAAACCTCTTTTAGCTGGTTCAAGATTAAGGCCCAATCCCAAATCTACCCCTTACCCCTTCACTTTCGCCTTACTCTTCATTTTTATGCATTCGTGTAAAGGGTAGGGGTCTCTCAAATCTTTTGGCTGGAGGGGTAGGGGGAAGTTCCAAATAGCCCTTCAAACAAAGATTTTTTGGGACCTCACTTCAAACTAAGGGGTATAATACATTTCATTTTCACATAATACATTAATACAATATGGTCACCGTGATTTTGCCAAGTAAGACATGTTTCTGGATCAACATCTTTTGATGATCCTGGATCAACATTATTGTCCAAAAATATAGACTTAACCCAATCCCTACCCCTAAACCTTACCATACCCATAATGTATTCCTTAAATCAGTGTGAAATGATAGTTGATCAACAAGGGCGTAGAAGCACCTAACCCTGATTATAAGCCTAAAACTCAATTATGATTGGTTGATTGGAATGTTGTTCCAGGAACGTTGTACTCGGTGAAATCACGCTCACCATGGCAATATGGCTGCCTGAGCAAGCAGAGTGTCCCATAAATGTAAGTATTTTTTTGGCATATATAAGGACTTTAATAACAATCAGTTGCTTTATGTATCTTGTGTTCATATGTACAGGTATGTTTGCATGTTGAAAAAATCGCTATGATAAAAGTTTTCTCATGTTTTTGACTGCACGATAGATTCACAATATATTTTACTGATATCTGCTGATTTGACAACATAAATACTAGTCTGGAGTCCTTCAACGAACATAGGCATCTAACACATTGTTGTCTCCTTTGTCTTTCTGAAGGATCATGTGACACTGAAGTCTGAAGTAATGGCTGCTAAAAATGCAGCTTTGCATCAAATTAATTACAGTTTAAAATATATTAAAATAGAAAACCGTCATTATAAATGTTAATAGTCATCATAAGTTGAATCTTGCTATATTACTGTTACTTTATCAAATAAATGCAGCCTTGGTGAGCATGAGAGATATCTTTCAAACTCAAACTCAGACTCTTGAACAGCAGTGCACTGTATGTATATACATGTATATTAAAGCCTATAGCAAACTGACCTTGGAAATATGATCCAAAACATATTTCCTGTCATCTTATGTGCTGACACAAGAAGAAGTTAGACTGAATTAATGTATGTTGTTCTTGATGTGCGTTCACATCTATCACATGTAACAAAACTGCAGTAGTTGCCAAGAAACACTGCAAGGAGATGGAGCATGGAGTCTGCCACCTCTGAAAGAATGGCAGTAAATGCAACCTGACAGCCTGGACTGGGGTTAGGCCCACCCAGGTACATCTGGGGCTTGTAGGAACAGCTTGGAAGAGAGGAAATAGCACTCCAGGGAACCCACAGAGCTTAAGAGCAAAAATAGAGTGAGGGGAAGGGAAAAGAGAGAGAGAGAAAGAGTCAAAGAGAAAGAGATGAAGAGTGGAAGAGAGAGAGAGATGGCGGAGATTGGGCAGGGGAGAGAGAGAGCGAGTGAGATTGTTAAAGAGAGGAGTACAAGGGAGGAGATTGTGTCTGGAGTTAACGTTTCCTTATCTTGACAGGAGCTGTCCGCCTCTATGGTGCTGAAACAAGGCATATGGTCACCGGGGCCATTCAAAATCCCATTTGCAGTACTGATGAGGGAAACTGAAAGAAACTGAGGGATCTTTATTAAAGTTGAGTTTATGTCACCTGGTCTCGGACCACAGCTGTTTCTATTTATGGATGCTAACTACACGTGTATTTCAGCTTGGGTTATTCATATGAAATCAAACACCAGTGCATACAGGATGTTTCAGAGTATACTTTTTTGGATCAACTAGTTTTAGTTTAGTCAATGATGTAGAGTAAATTATCTAGATGTATATATTTTAGCGTTTTTACTCTAACAATGCTTTAACATTATTTAAGTGAGGTTTTAACGTTTTAGTGAAAGTAAGACTTTAGCAATGCTTTAGCAGCTTAGCTCTAGCATTTTAACAATGCTAGTTCATCCAAAAATGAAAATTTGCTGAATATTTGAAGAAATTTTTATTATATCACTTGCTCACCAGTGGAACCTCTTCCACTGGTGAGCAATAAAAGTATAAAATTATGCTTCCTTAAGAGTGAAAAGTTGACCGATCATACAGGCAGTTGTTAGCATGCTATTCACGCTAGTTGATTTTTTAATTATTTTTTTATCCCTCCAGTGAGATTTTTAAAATCAAAAAATTATTTATATATATATATATATATATATATATATATATATATATATATATATATATATATATATATATATATATATATATATATATATACTGTACAAATACATAAAAGAAACTAGAGCAAAAATGTCAGTTTGTTTCTGCTTCACTTTTAAATCATTACAAATGACCACAGTACAAAACTTTGTCTTTGGATATTAAATACAGCCTGAAAACCAAACAGGATAAATAAATCTCCACACAGATCACAGGACTGTTGAACCTGCAGACCATCTGATCCTGTCCCAGTGCATGGAGCAGCAGTGCACGGAGTAAATAGATAAAAAGGAAATGGATGAAATAATAATGGTGGTCATAAAATATGCAACCCTAATGCGCGAGAGCTGACATGTAGAACGAGTCTGCGAGTGTGGCTGAAAACGGTGGCTACATTAGTCACAAGGCTCTCGGGTTCTACCTCCCAATCCACTCTGGAAGGACTGCCACTGCCTGAAAAGAAATGCATTAAAATAGAATGAGCCTGGGGCTCTTTGTTGAGCAGCGATGCTTGTGAGCCATGTTTACCTCTCAACACCACTAATGTATCGGACTGAGATTTGGAGAGATTTCAGCTTCTGATTTTAAGCGATGGGTGGTCTGTAGGGGAATTCATGCCACATGACTCAGTGGCATGGGCGGAAAACCCCCTATCTGAGGGTGTCCCCCCTCAAAATATGATTAAAAACCATGCTCTGTATTGTTAACAACAATGTTTTACTGTATACTTTAAATAATTGTGTAGGTAGTAAGCAACAAACTGGACAAAAATTCATTTTAAGTTTAGAAACATTTTGAGTCCCCCCCCCCCACTCACTTGCTTCAAATTGCTTTGGTCCAAATGCCTGCTTTCCTCTTTTACATCACCCACACAAACACACACACAAGTCCGGTGAGAGAGAACAAAGCCAATAGTTGTGGAGCTCCAGTAAGTAAAGCTGTCAAGGCTATTTTATTCACTTAAAAATCGAATGAAGTGTATATTATTTCTTAAATAAAGATGTTGTCAATGTATTTTTCAATGACTCGCTATGTTAGCAATAATAAAGTTACTTGCTTGATGGAAAGTGTTGCCAGGTTTCCACAAAAAACCCCGCCAAACTGGTACACAAAACTATCCCAGAATAACCGTGTTTCGAGGGGTCCCCCAGTAAAAGTAGTGTTCCGGGGGGGTCGCTTCAACCCAAGGACATGGAAAACAACCAACAGCAACAGTGATAAAGCAGCCCAATTCCACTGGAAAACCGCAAACTTGGCAACACTGTGACAGATAGTAATGTTTACAACAGACATGAGCACTGTTACGGCATGACCACAACAGCTTTAAGTTGTCTAATTTGGCATGGTCCCCCTGCTGCTCTAATAGTATTAAGGCTTTCCTCTGTGTAAACATATCCTTACAAGTACAATTTAGATGTAATATTTGTGTCCCCTTCAAAAAATTGCCCTTGAGAATTTGTGTTTATTGCACCCCACTTACCCCCCAACTGTTCGATGAAATTTACGCCCCTGATCAGTGGCTACGCTAAATCACAGCGGTATGTGCTGTGTGCTGTCAATAACTTTCCATAGTGGGCCAAATGCACATAACAAACTACAATGGCTGTATGTTAAGCAGTAAGAAGCTTTCATTCTGAGTCTCCGGCTTCCTCTTGTGAATAGAAATACTGAGTGATGTTTTTAGGCTATGCTGTGTGCTATTTTCCACACTGGAGTCTCTCTCAGGAGCATGTCACATGAATCTCATGCATTCCTGCTCATAGTACTGAATGGGGCGACAGAATTTTAGAAGCATTTGTTGTTTTATTTTTTTAAATAAAGGAACATAGGAATGCATGTACTGTAGTCAGTTACACACACACACACACACATATACATACATATATATATATATTATTATTATTTCTTTTTTTTTTACTAATTAGTAGGGGACATCTAAGGATTTTTAAGTGGGGGGTTAATTAACGTATTCATGTTTCTCCCAAAATGACTGTTCTCACTTGCATGAGCTGTCCTTTCTTTCTGCATTATTCCCAAATCAATGGCAAACTAAAGACCCTGCCATAGCTCTTTTTCGTTCTTCGATAAAGGGGTACAAATAATTGCTTTGATAGCAATAAACATAAAAAAGTGTCAGTGTCACTTTCAATAAGAATTACAACTTCAATTTCTGCTCTAATGCAGCTTTCATGTGTGTTCATGTTTTTTTTGTGCTTGACCTCAATTAAACTAAAACTATAACCATTAAAACATTTGATTTACTTAAAATAAACTTTAACGGCAAAAAGAATAAATAAAAATAAATAACTTTTTATTTCAGCTATTTGTTCCAGTGCAAAACTACTAATTAGACATTTAAAAAAGACAAAAAATACCAACACACAAACAATCTAAATTTAGCTAAAATCCCCTAAAAAGGCTGTACAGAAGAACAACTATTTATCATATATTCAAGGACCAATGGTAGTTCTAAGTTGTTTACCAGAAAAGCAAATATTTTTCGAAAATGTGCTTCAGGAAGCTTATTAAAAAAAAAAAAATCCTTCATTTATAATTTTTATTTATTCTGGTAAATAAAGAGACATTAAAAGTAAAGCCTCTTTAAAAGCAAAAGCACTCTCCCGCTGGCTGACAGAAACAGAGTGAATCAAGCTCCATTTGAGTAGTGCTGGGGCAATAAGAGAGCAGCTCACCTGTGTCTTAATATTTCCATCAAGCTCTCTCTCGCTTGCTTGCTCTCTCCCTGTCTCCGCCTCTTTTTTTCTCTGTCATTTAACAGGCAGGTACAGAGCCCCAGGAAAGTAATGTGTGTGTGCCAGACAGAGACACACACACACTCTGTTTGAGGCACGTAGACTGATGACTCAGAGGCCACTATGGAACGGAACAAAACACGAAAGAAAGGGAGAGGGAACAAGAAGGAGAGAGAGGGGACCAGAACACTTTGTAAGAGAGGAAAAAGGCCCATGTCCAGAGGTGTGTCTGGCTCGCTTTGTGCTGACAACCGACAGAAAGAGAAAAAGAGGACAGGAGAGGTTAAGTACCTGAAAATCTCCTCACACAATGGCAGTGTGATTTGATCTTTCTTGAAAGAAGCTGTTCTGTTCAATACTAAAATGTAAAAAAATGGAACAATACTAGTCTTTCTACATTATTGTTATTGCTCAGGTTTGTTCCGCATACTAAGGAGGTCTATAATTCCTGGAGAAAGCTATCCATTAATATTGCAATTCATGTCAGCTGCATTTGCTTATATGGCATTTTGAGCCAATCACTTGATGGTGTGTGACTAATTACTTTTTTAGAAATTAGTTTTTCATTAAAAATAATATGCAACCAAATGTAATGTGCATCTGTTGACTGCTATAATACAAAATTTGCTTTTATATAATCATTTTAAACCTGTAAACCTTGCTTAAAAGAAACATCCAGATAAAAAGTTTGGACTGACTAGTCATGTTTGGTTATGCAGATTGGCTGCTTATTTAACTTATTTAGCTAAATTTCAACATTATTAAAAATTGTGTTTAATCGAAATGTGAAAAATGTACATACAAATCTGTTATATTTTTTTAGTGTACATATTTGTGTTACTCAATTTGAAATATAAGTGAATGACTTAATGGAATGTTAAAGGTCACATATTTTACACCGGTCTGAAGTTTTATTTTAGGTTTTGTTGTCCTTAAGAATATATATTTGCGTTATCAGTACCAGAAACCATCTCAATTTATTTTTACAGCTCTGTCTCTGGAGCTCTGCTAAGAACAGGTCGTTTTTGGGCTGTCTAATTAATATTCGTGAGCCTCTCTTCTGATTGGCCTGTTGTTTTCCGAGTGACGCACAGCCAGGCCAACCACAGGTAAATAGGGTCAAGTAATGCTGTACCCCGGTGATACTCACAAATAAGTTAAACAGAAACACCAGTTATGATGGTAACTGCTGGGGGAAATGTTGTCCGGCCTTACATGTTTGAGCCAAACTCAGACCCCTCCCCCCAAAAAAAGAAAATGAAAGGAGACAACCAACCACCTCCTCAAATGAGCTTACAACAGGATGTTTCAAACACCGAATGCAGTAAGCTACGTAACTATTGCTTTGCTACTGATATACTAAGTTGACATGCTACAATTTATTTTACAGTAGCCTATTCATAATATTCAAAAATTTTTTTTTACTTTTTTATTTACGGGTTGCGAATTTGAGGTCGGACTCAACAATGCAGGGACAGCAGCATCTTTGATGAGTAGCTTCTTTGAAAAACCAGCATTGAACTGTGCCTGATTGACGCAGCAGTCACTTGTGAAATGTGCAGAACAGACGGTTAAGTCCGAACTAAATTGCTAATGGTATTTCCAAATAAGTGAACATTAGCCACTGGTCTCTCATATTAATGTTGTTCGGAAGCCTGTGCAATGATGTAGTTTCCTGACATCCATCGACTGAACGGCGTTTTCTCGCAAGTTTCTGTTAGACCTCAGTTATCATAAAAAAAAAAAAAAACAGGAAATGTAAGTTTTTCAATTATTTGAAATAATGTTTTGCTAAGACCATTTTATTAGGATCTGCCGATGAAACTGGCAGAATATTAAACAAATTTTAATATGAAATCTGATATTCTTTATTATTTTCTTGGAATAAACTTGACATCTTTGAAAAGATGTATCTCATTTCAAAATTTGGATCATTTGTAGCCAAGTGATGCTCACAAAGCTGATTTAATGCCCTGCCTTTAATTATAATCTATAATGTTTTTGTTCCTGAGGACTGGCTCCATTGACTCCTATCGTTCCTCATAAGCCCACTAAGATAAGAACCTCATATAAAAAGCATTAATGGAATTCAGTGTGCTCAAAACATTTTTTTTTCATTTATTTATTTTTATTCATGAACTTTAACCACTCATTTTCATTGATGGGAACAACTGTGCATGCTAGGGACTATAGGGTCTATAAGAGACTAGAGACTATAGGTCTTAAAATAAGTCGCCCGAGCTTGCTGCATTGACAAAGAAATATGGTGTTGACAGGAAGAACCTGAGACAGATATGAAAAACAGTCCAGGCAGATGCTCAGGTGGAGTAACAGGGATACAGCACACTTTATAAGAGATAAAAACTGAGTTAGAGGGACTAAGATTATAGAAACATTCAGATAAAAAGTATAAACTGACCTCTAGTTTTCAGCTTATTGGATGCTGAAAAATGGCAAATATCAAACTTTCCCATCAGTAGTTATGTAATACTTTTTGCCCGGTGTTTATTTAATTCAAATGTAAATAAATTACGTACACAAGTATATTTGAATCATAGCTCAAACCTTTCAAGTTTTCCAAAAAAAGAAAAGAAAGTGCTATTGGATCTAACATCCTTAATATTACAGTTCAACTTGCGCTTTATGTTTAAAATATGAGTCTTAGTGTTGTTCTGTCTTCACACAGCAATATGTGCCAGGACTTCTATATAAAGCTCATCATTATGTCGCCTTCACTGTCACGAGTATCAAGGAGACAAGCTGCGTCAAATATATGCAGAGCAACCTGCACAGTGGAGGCACTAAACACACAGTGCTAATATATGCAGAGCAGATTTCCTCAACAGGGAGAGGAGCTCGTTCTCTGAATACAGGCTTCTAAGCAAGCCTGCCTCCCTTTTTAAGATAAGTCGCACAAACCCACCCTTACACAACGCTTGATCTCTTCACAGGTCTGACACACTCAGATAGCATAAGAACTTGGTTAAAAAACAGACACATGCACATTTTGACATGGCAACATCTGTTCTTTTTAGTTTTAGCATTAAAGGGAGTTTTGCTTACATTGCATCAGAGTCAGCATAAACATAGCCGAACACAATGATCATGACAGGAACTGATATGATGACGCTGAATGACAAACTGGAAGTTTAGTCACAGAAAATTGTGAGTTAAAAATTTCATAAAAATTTGTCTGAAACAAATGCAACTTTTACAGATGCAATATTAGAAAAAGAAAAAGCAGCATATGTCTGGGATTTGTTCCAGGTTGAATTTTTAAAATTGCATTACAATAAAAATATTATAATTTAGATCTATATAATGTTACATTTACACACACACTTACATTTTTTATCTTTATTTAGTGATTAATATCTTAAATATAAATACTCTTTATAACTATAAGATCTACATGTGTAAATAAGTATATATTTTAAGAAGATTATAATATAAGATTTACATATTTTTTACATTTACTTGTGTGTGTGTGTCTGTGTATATATGTGTGTGTGTGTGTATATATATATATATATATATATATATTAGTACTATAACTAACTATAAGATCACTGTGTGAAATATTATTTGTACAAACAATAATAATATGTTATATTAATATCATACTTTATATCATACTTTTTATTAACCTCTTAAATATTATTATGATAATAGAACTGGTATTCCAAAAAAGATCCAATTTAAAATGATCATTTTCAGTCTTTGGCTCAATTTTCAAGAATTTTCAGCAATTTTTGAAGAGTTGTGTGTCTACTGCAGGTGTGGGAGAGGAGGACAGATTTTTCTCTGTGCAGAACATGGGTGAATTATAGGTAATGCGTCTGCACAGAACCGCCACCTAATCAAGGCACGAGCTTGGAAAGAACTTGCTTTATCACTTGGCAACAAAACACAAAAGCACATTTACTAAACAAAGCCTTAGCTTCCCTCTTCAATAACACTGCAGAAAGATAGAAACGCTACAATTACCAGGCACATTTTATCATTAAACACCTTAGAGGACAGAATACACATAAAGTCTTGGACAATGTTAAGCGGCTCAAGCCAATTTCCACAGCGAATGACTCCTGTCCTGTTTGGATGGAAATATCCTTGAATAATTTGATTAGCTTTTTTCCAGAGGAATCTGTAACAGTTTAAAGCCACTGTCAGATGCCCCTCGCTTCATTGGATTCAATACATACGCTTGTTCTCAGGGAAGCAGTTTGCGACTAAACATGTTACACTAGTTGTTATTAGGATACAAACAGTGCTAAATTTGTTTTCTGGCATGGTTCACCAGTCGCATCGTCCATGGCTTCATGACTACTACATTTAAAACGGAAACAAAAGATGAATAAAACGTATATTTCCTGACCGAGGACATTAAAAAAATAAAAAAAGATAATGCAAAAGTAATTGAGACTCATCCAATCAAAGTTCAAACAGATGAGGAAGAGAAGCTGTAAATTGCTTTCTAAAATTAGAGCATTTTGAAGGGTCACAAATATTCTAAAAGAGTGAAATATCCTTTCTTTTTGAAGGAAAATAGATCTAGTATATCAAGGGAATACTGAAAATGACACAATAACATTGAAACCAGCAACAAAATGAATGCAGCTGAATGAATGCACATTTAGAGAGAGAGAGAGAGAGAGAGAGAGACCTATTCAGGATATTCTTACGGGGCAAAAATTATCCTCTTGGGTAAAACACAACGGCATCAATATTTCAGAAAAAGTCCTTCAATAATAATTACACTATTTCTCTTTTAACTGTGGCGATACCGACAGACCTTGAGCTGCAAAGAGGGGAAAAGGCCATGTGACGTAGCCCTGGGGTATTTCAAAACTCCTGCGAAACACAAACAGTATACTGGATGAACCCGCAGGCTGCCGACCACATCCTCCCTCTGCAGAATTGAAAATGGAATAGAACTCTTGCTCCTTCAGGTAGAAACCGTCTCCACAGCAACCGGAGGATCCAGGAGAAAAAGGAAAATGTATTCAGTCGAGCATTGACAAAAGAATGGCCCCCAACAAACTCCTTGAGAATTGTTATTATTTTGCCCATTGAAAGCCTGTCACATCACATTCTATATCAGGGGTCGGCAACTCGCGGCTCCTAAACCACATGCGGCTCTTTCATCCCTCTGCAATGGCTCCCTGTACCATGGGAGGTGTCCCCCTGACTTTTAATAAAACCTAAACTTTTCCCATGCATATTTTTTTGGCCAATTGTGTTCACAGAGGTTTTCAAGGGCCAATGTGAATAAATATAGATTTAAATAAAAAAAAAAATTAAAAGAGTCACGATAGTCACGTCGGTTTGGATACATTTTATTCGTGTCCAAAACGATGTGAACATCACGGAGTGCTGAACACTCTGAACATTCAAAGAAGAAAATCCAAAAACAGATATATATTATAGAAGTAACTTTTGACACCAGGAAATTCCTAATATGGACAAAGGCATCCCATTATCGCTGTAGCTAAGCTGAATAACAAGCAGAAACATTAACTGATGAAACACGATGACAATAAACGATTGCGACAGTATATGGTTTATGTGTGTTTTTCAAGTCTTTTATATGAATGATACAGCGGTAATTGACATAGCCTTAATTACAGTACAGAAGCTATAAAATATATTTTCTGCCTTATTCTGCCTAAATATTTAAATGTTCCCTGATTTCAGTCTACTCCTTTCTGTGACTACGAACGTTTGTTATATACATAAACATTTATAAATGCATATTATTAGGCCAATTGTTTTTTACTATTGTTACATTTGACATTTCTGTCCCCTTCACTTTTTAAATGATTGCTACTCCCCTGCCCTGTAACACAACTGAATATAACACTTTAGCTATATGGCGTGTTATCTTTATTTGGGGATCAAATATTTTGTGGCTCCAAGTGAATTTTATTCAGTCGAAAAGGGGCCAAAATGGCTCCTTTGCATTGAAGGTTGCAGACCCCTGGTCCTGGGCTTGTAGTGCAGTGATGCCCAAATACGCTGCTATGCTAGACTGTTGCTATATTAGATAGAAGACGCATCAATCCCATAATAATTTATAAGTTTTGACTGAGTGTATTCACGTAGTGTACAGTATATAGTGGAAACAGGTCTTATCTCGCTCCGTAATGGTTGCTAGGTTACAAACTAGGACTTGCTGGGGGGCTATGGCTGATTTCATCAAAGTCTAGCTCTCACATCTATGAAATATGCACAGAGTTTTTAACTTTAACTCACATGCATATCAAAACAAGCCGACTGGCAGGCTGATTCAATCTGGCGAGCGTGAAGAGAGAATACTGACATGCAAATCGCCTAAGCAGGAGAATATTAATTTGTGGCGGTGACGGTTTACTCAAGTATTCTTAAAGCATCTCTACTGCATTCTGAGGTGCGTTGCTGCTTACAGTGCAAGATCAGTGTTGCATTTTTGATTGTGGTTTGTAACAAAACAGGCAGGAATAATTAACAGAGCAATGCTGTAATACCTTATGATCTCACTTTCATCAACGTTTCTTCACTTCCATCATTAAAGACTTCTAATTAGAAGGAAACTTGCAGAAAGGTATTCACAGCTTGATTTTTACTGTGTTGTGTATTAACAGACATATTTTAGTCATTCAACAAAGATTACATAAGCTAATGTATCTGTGCCAAGGAAAAACCCTACTTCATGCATCAAGCAGAACTGAGATTGTGAAAAATACCAGGGCAGGGTTGTTACAAATTACACAGGCACTAATTTACCATAAAACACACTGGAATCCATCATTAAAAAGGTACGAGAATATGGAGCAACTGTGAATATGCCCAGAACTGTCCGTCTTCCAAAAAGGGGTTGAGACAAGAATAAGTCCATCAGTACAGAAGTTCCAGTCCGACGTGAAAGATAGGAGAAGGTGAGTATGAGATAATAATAGCATTTGTTAACCTAACTTGTACAGAAGTGTCAAGACGAAAGTTAGTGGATTTTTTTTTATTTTATTTGGTGTTTACCTGGTTGACACTCATGCAGATGATGCAACATTATGTTGGCAAAAATCTGTTGGCAAAAACACAGTTGTCCCCCAGCCCTTTTTCATGATTAAAAACATGTAATATTGCCTTTTACGTTCTATTGTACTGTTTATGTAGTGTTCAGAGTCAGTCACATATGAGTTTCAATGACCGTAGGAAGCTACCTTAGAAGCTAGCTGTTAACTGTATGTAGGCACTATAGACAGTGCACTGGCCTAGTAGGTTTTGGAACAGAGCTTTGCACCTAAGTGCAATGCTTGGCTCAACACACATCATAGCACACTGAGAGTGTGTGATGCTTTGGGGATGCAGTTCTACAGCAGGGACTGAAAACTCATAAAGATGGATGGAGTTAAGTACAGAAAAATCCTCAGGGAAAGAGACTATCTGTAAGAGAACTGGGACGAAGGACCTGAAACAAACAGTTAAAGGACTACTGGAAAGGTTAAAAATGAAAGGGTTAACTGTGTTGTACTTGCACAGTCGAAACCCAGAACTCAATCCATTCAAATATCCATCGGATGCCGTTAAAACCCATTAGAAGATGAATGTCAGAATATGAAACTAACCTAAACACAATCACAGCAGGTCTCAATTACCCTATCTCTCTGGTAGGATATATATTTTTGAATGTTTTATTACATTTAGTTTTTTTAGTCATAGTATACTGAACATTTGAAATGCCTAAACAACCATTTGTGTCTTTGTGGGAATTGCCATTTTGAACAGAAGTTGCCACATTCATTTTTAGTTTCATTAACAATAGATGGAAAATAAAAAAGTCTGGTTGTTTTATTGTTTCACTCTCCACTACTTCAAGAATATATTAGTGCTCTGGATTTTGTGCATAATGACTCAAAATGTTAATCACACAGATGCTGACATTTGCTTATAATGTGAGCATGTTGTGATAATACATTTGGTTTCATAACAGCAACTATTTTATTTAATTAATCATTTAATAGCGCAGTAGTTAAAAGTTCAATAACCTGATTACGTTTTGAGCTTTCAGAGACACAGTACTGGTAAACAGACAATTTAGTACTGGTAAAACTTTTTTATTAATGAGTATTTTTAAAGAATATTCTTTAACACTCTTTTAACACTTTTCTATTTGAATACAGTATATAAATTAATGCTGAGCTGAATGTTTAGCATAAATATTTCAGTTCAGCGTCACATTCAGAAGTCATTCTGATATGCTTATTTACTGTTCAAGTAACATTTCTTATTCTTATCAATGTTTAAAATAGTTGTGCTGTTTAATAGAAACAATCTATTTTGATTGAGATTTAATATAAAATACCTATGCGCTGCAGTTTTCAGAGTGAAGTGGGTAATGTGTTCAAGTACAATCCATGACATACAGTGCTTCACTCTGAAACATGCAGGAAATGTATTTATTTGCTGGCAAACCACCAAAATAAAAGAAGTTTGATATTTGAATTTGAACAGAGATGCACCGATTGACTATCGGCCATAATCGGAATGGGGCATCATTTTTGTTTTATTTCAGAGTCTGCAAGCCCAAAGAGGAGAAAATACATTAGCAGGCAGAGCAATCTCACTGTTCACAATGCGCTGAGGGGAACTGTCTTATCTTGCCTCACTAAAATGCATTTAGTGTTTACAGCGGTAATCCAGGAAACAAAGCACCACAGCTGTTCCTTAAGCGCCACCTGCTGACAGAGAGTGAATTAGCATTTTCATTCAGCCCATGTGCTATATGGTATGTTTTGTGCAGACTAATTTTGCAAAGCTAAAGTCAGAACATTCTGTTTTTGCTTCAGGTTTTAAAATTATGCAGTCTAATTTAGATCAAAATCTAGGCTCATAAAGCAACTAACCATATATTTATATTTTGATTCTTTCTTGCATTTTGCTTAGATACAAAACATAAAAAATCTGTATTTGGATTCTGCAATGAAAAGCTATGATCAGTGCATTACTAAATTTAAATGTTAATATTATAGCTGCCTTTGGACAATAAAGTTCTCTAATTTAAATACTGTAGCTAGCTGAGCTAATGTAAGTTTATTTATTTATTTATTTGTGCAACTGTCTTCATATGTAATTTTTTCATGTTATAAAGCTATGCAGTCTCTGTGTGAATGATCGGTTGTGGAATTGGCTGCGATGCAAGGGGAACCAGCTAAAATCTTACCTGGGGCACCAAATTGTTTAGGTCTGGTCCTGATACAGTATATATATGCTTGGAGAAAAAAAAAACTCTCTCTCTCTCTCACACACACACACATAAATAGATATATAAAAATATTTATAAAGTATTTTCTCTCTGGGTTTAATTTGCAAATGTCATACAAATGTCCTGTAGAGTGGAAGCCTGAATTCAGGCTCAAATGCACATGTTTGTTTAATATGATGGTCACATTGCCTGTCCTATATGCCTTCTACAGAGCTGCTGCCCAATTGCCTAATCTCACCCATTCTGTCACAGATTGTCCCTCTCTCAATTCTTAGAGAAATAACCATGTTCTGCACCAAGAAAACAGGTCTGATATTAAACAAAACAATCCAAAAATCCATCCAAAAGTACAGTAAATGCACGACTACACGACAAGTTTACCGGCACAGCTGAAAAGGAAACAACGGCCAGTATGAGGGTCGTTAAGAGGGTCTAATTAAGCCATCTGCCTTGTGCGACAGTGCAGTAGTAATTGCTGCTCGACTTAGACGTTACTGTTGTATATTAGCTACTGAAATTAAACCATGTAATTAATTGGACCAATACGAAGTGGCTCACGCTGGCCTCTTTGTAGGTAATTAGGGGATTGTGATAAACACAGAGCACCCTCGAACGGTAGCGCAGCGGTCACGGTCCTTATGAACCATACGTCCAAATGGCTATCTCTGATCGTCCGCCTTCACCAAAGCGTTCAACATTATCGTCATCAAACTGCACCATGCTCAAGGAAAAAAAAAGGCTGCTCTTCAGGTATCAAGCGATTATCGTGATCTCTGTAAAGGTTGCACAGCACTGCAAAAACAGCACCTCGGCCTCACCTGCATGCAAGCAGTCAAAGGTTAGAGTCAAAAGTGGGCAACGAGGAGCAGAAGAGCCGAGGAAGCCTGCATGCACCCACACCAAGAAAAGAAAGGCTTTCCAGGCGAAGCGCCATGCTGATTGCACCGACTCGAGTGTCTCCTGCAATCACGGCTCAAGGCACGGCTGATCTGATTACGACGCTGTCACTGATGATTTCTGAGGGGGCTTGAGTGTTCTCCCGCAAAGAGCTGATCCCATCCGAGGAGCTTGAGAGAAATGCGAGAGAATGCTTTGTAATCCCGCTGAATGCGAATGCCGGCCACTTGCATTGGAGAGGGAAGCCGAGTCCATTTGTTGACCTCGCCGAATGAACTTAAAACGTCCTCTAACAGAGTCTTTTGACTGTGCTCTTCTTTATTTGATGGAACAAAGCATTGGATTCAATAAGAGAAAATTAAAAAAGTAGATCTGGGAAAGTATGGTTGCGGAACATGCTCCAAGACTTCAGAATGTAGGCCAATATCTCTAATGATGATTAAAAGAAGCAAACTTTGAAGGTGCTGCCGGCTGAAAGCTGATTCTACAGCAAGGTTGGGCTTGAAACACTGGTGAAAAACGAACATTACATAGTAGAGATCAAAGAAAAAGAGAGAATGAAAAATAATGAGAGAGCAGTGAGACACAGATTAGGCAGCTGAGGAAAAAGGTGCGATGGCAAAATAATGAGAGCAAAAGAAATCCAGCCCCAGCCAATCTGAGGGTCTGTTAACTGCAGCATGGACAACAATGAGTCTTAAATCACCGCACTGAAATGCACAAGAAGCATTTCAAAGCCTAAAAGCAGCCGTAAATCACAGCAGGGGTTAGAGACAGCGGGGTCACTATGTCACTCCCTGTGTGGATTCGGCTCTGCTTCTCACATGAGTCCGTATATAACTATCGGAAACATCTGATTACATTCAATGGGAAGGCAATTTGTGTGCCATTAGTCTCATTGCAACAAAGAAGAACATTTCATGAACGTTTTATTTTTACTATTATTATGGCTTTTCTAAGTGCCATTTATGATAATTTATTGAATTATTCGGACACACTTTATTTTAGGGTGCAATTCTCACTATTAACTAACCATTAACTATGACTTTTGCCTCAATTAACTCCTTATTTGCTGCTTATTAATAGTTTATAAGGTAGTTGTTAAATTTAGGGTATTGGGTAGGATTATGGATGTCATGCATTATATGTACTTTATAAGCACTAATAAACAGCCAATATGTTAATAATAGACATGCTAATAAGCAAGTAGTTATTAGTGAGAATTGGACCCTATACTAAAGTGTTACCAATTATTCATTTAAATTAATAATATTAAGTAACTGAAAGTCAACAGAAATTACTCACCTCTTCAAAATAAACAACTATACAGTCAACATGTTTGTATTTTCTATATTTGATTTTAATCAACCAAAATGACAAAAATGTTCAGATTAACACCGGTTTCACACCACAAAGCGTGAGCAGTGCCTATTTTTTTTTCAGTGTGCATGTTAATAAATGAGTGCATTCACACCGGCAACAGGAGCAGAGCGTGCAAACGTTTCCAGTGTGAATACTCTCGCGCATCTGCTGCTGCAGTGACGATGTAATTACGCTCACGCACCACTCGTGCTTGCAGTGTGAAGCCGGCGTAAGAAGTGCTTTAGAATTCGCTTTCAACATTAAATTTAATGGTCATGTATTATTTAGCTACAGACAGCCACAAGCAAAGCCACAGAGCAGAAGTTCTTATGCACACTCAGCGGAATTGACTGGGACACTGAGCGAGGAGATCTGGCCTCGAAGAACGGCAGGAAATTTTGAAGTTTCAATAATCCCCTTTTTCATGGCAAAGCCACAGAGAGAGCAGAGCGCTGCTGTAATTCCCCTTACGCGAGGGCATGAATCACACGTCTGCCGCCAATATTATCATCACTGTGTGCTCGCTGTGCGCTCGTCTATCTGTGAAATTGTGTAATCCTTGGAGATATTGCCAGGAATAATTGTATTATCTCTCTAAATAGCAAAAATGAGCTGTACCCAGTTCTTTGGAAAGTCCCAATCCCCAGTCTTGTCAAACGTTGTTTAAAAATAAATGTGCAAAACTTTTGTAAACATGACCGAGCTATATGATTGTGTTCGGTTTCGTTCTTTTATTTTTAGTCTGCCTCTGAAGTCCTGCACCACAGCCCCACTTCAGATATCTGTCAGAAAGAAACAAATGAAAGGATACCAGTGATTTTGGAGGCGTCTCCATTCTCCGAGGCCAGACTGTGTTGTTTCAGGAAGAGTGCCGGGGTGTTCTCGACTCTGTCAGGGGAGAAACCAGTGGGCGGATCCTGGGCTTGCGCATTTCAGACCTGGAGACTTGGGTCTCCAGTTCTCACCACTGTTGTTTCTGCTGTTCAACACCCTCTACAAATAACACTCTATTCTGAGACGGACATCACAGAGGTGATTGGCTGTCAACGGCACTCAAACAGCATGAAGAGCTAACGACTGCACTGCTGTTATTTCGGGAGGATTGACGAGAACAGTTTTTAATTTCGGAATGTGGGTATATCTTCACATGTTATGCAATATATAGATTTCAGATATTCCATTTATTCCCTTCCATTGCTGCTTGTTATTATCATTAATTTGATTGAACGGTTCATATACTTTGCTTGCAGGGGAAAACGCTCCGGGAATTTAAGATGTTACATTGTGTAATGAAAAGCCAGGCTGTCAGGTCTGGGATATAATGATGGCACATCATCAACGTTATTTTAACACATGGCTGCACTAAGAACTTCATTAAAAATTATGAGGCCCTTCATTTGTGTCATGCAGTGACGCTCAGGATTAAGTAGGAATTTGGGTTTTTGTTGGTTTAGCCAAATTTTTCTGTTTGCGCTTCTATGTGGACCAATACACTTCACAAAACAAAGCTATCAGAACACAAGGCCAGTTAGCTTCTCCAAAAACTATTACAATTTTAATTTCTTACCATTTTAATTTCAGTTTTAAGATTGACAGATAATATTCTGTTTTTGAAACCGAACAATACATATAAATGATGGCTTGATATTTATTCAGATGTTTGCTATCTGTAATAGTAAGTCGGGAATAAATATATTTAACTTTATCATTTACGTTTAAACTGAAAAACTGCCAAAATGTCCATAATATCAAATAAATCAATAACTCCAAATTTGGGAAATAAAGGACACACAACCTAAATCTGGGGAATATACTTCAGCCAGCAAAGACTTGTAGAAGATTCCCAATGAATTTACACAACTTTTCCAATCATTTGTGCTTACTGGATAAAGATTTTTAATAATAATCTAGAAGAGACTGACCTCAAAGAGCAATTAGTGAATAAAATATTAAGCATTAACTGAGGAAAACCACTGAGATTATTATGGTCAATATATCTGTGAATACATTATATAGTATAACTAAAAAAAAATGTTGTTTTAACCCAACTTTAGGTCAAATATGGACTAATCCAGCTGTTGGGTTAATTTTTATTGAATTTTTAACCCAAAAGCTGGGTTAGCCCATGTTTAGTCAATTGAAACAACCCCACTTATATAATAATTTATATGATTTTCCCAGATTTTCCATTGACTGTAAACAACAACAACAACAACAACAAAAAACAAGGCAGTATTGTATTGTTATGTTAATGGTTAGATGGTTTGGCTGAACAGAACATAGGTCATACAACAAAGTCAACGGGTGTTTTATTATTATTCGTTTTTTTCTTTTTGCTTCAGCCCTGGAATGGTTTTGGACATGGTTGAGGTAGTTTTAGTGCAGGTGTATGAAGAGGAATCCAGGCAACTGGAGGCTGATTTCACCCCTCACAGCTCACAGCATGGCTGTCTCCCTTTAGCAAGGGCTTGGGTGAGATCCAGACCGAGCGATTTCTCCTCAATGTCACATTTAGTAAAACACACACCACAGGTCCGGAGCACAGAGGAATGGGAGTAACCTTAACCCTGCTGCTGCAGTTACAGAGCATAACTGATTCTGCTATTAATCTTACACATAACGCAATTGTCGAGCCTTTCAGCAAGGTGTGGGGGCCAAAGCGGTGCTTTTAGACAAAGCCAATATTTTCGTTTTGACTCAAAAGTTCACATTTCTCTTGGGCAGCGCAACCTCAGCATCAACAGCTGACCACTCACAGGGAGCTCAATGGCATAAGGTTCGCTCGATCCAAACCGCAGTCCTCTAGTTTATTGTCTAACCGCTTTGGCCATCACATTGATTGGACTGCAGTTGCAGGTCTATTCTCAGAAGCGGCACTGAAATGACACATGCACTTAAAGTGATGGCTCTACATCTAGTCGCTTCTTTTGAGGAGGGGAAAATTGTGAAGAAGTCTTGTTTTCAATAAGACAGGCGGTACAGAAAATGAAGAGGTCACGGTAATGCACTCTCATTACAGACCCACATTTTGGCAATTCAGGACAAACAATGAATCATACACAAATCACAGTGTTTTGAGTCACTGATCAATTATTCCTTATTGTTCCAACCTACACTTTTTGTGCAGCCGCTTAGAGCTTGACACTGAGACGGTAATGGATTGCGGCTCTCTTTGGAGCAAACTGCTTTTGATGAGGTCCAATCTATAGTGTACACACCAGTGATCCACAAAGGATAGCCTCTTTTCACTGGTAAGAGGCTGCATCCATCATTGCTTTCTCGAGTGGCTGTGCATTAGGAGATGCCCTTGCTCAGATCAAGGTGCACCCTTGAGCCTCAAGAAAAATGTTTGATCTGGGAACTGTCCACAGGGGGCCCCGTCTTCGCTGTATATATTCGGATGATCAGGAAACCTCACATCAGCATGCAGGGGCCAGCGTGAGTAAACAAACAGAACCTGCTGCTTGTCAAACATCATGCCTCCATCAGCGCATTGAGCTTTGGGTATTAGAGGAGGAGGGGAGGGGCATGCAGCATTTCAATGAGACGATGACAAAAAACAAGATGGAGAGAGGGGGAAGAAACGTTTGAGTCGATTTCTGCTGTTTGGCAGATCCTCAAATAAAACTGTGGAAATCCATCAGGCTGTGGGATCAGTGGCAGGCCATGATGGGTGATGGGTGAATGATTAAGGCCTCGTTCACACGGAGACGGAGCTTACCCCAATCCAATCTTTTTTTTCCTCGACTCAAGAAAGATCCGCGTCCACACGAAACCGCAAAATGATGTAGTGTACATATCAGACCAGTATGTGGCGCTGTAATTCTGCCACAGAGATACACTAAAAACAGAGAAGAAGACTTGGACTATGCTCATAAACCTTGCGAGTGGTACACAAACGAACATGGAACAATACATTTATTAATCAGTTTTAAATGTTAGTTAACAAAAGACAATCGTTCAGTGTTTGTTCATGTTTTTGTTACTGTTACGGGACGTAGAGGTGTCTGACTGGGGGGAGACGTGGGCTGATGACGTCATCGTTTCAGAAAGTATACGGATTAGCCGTCTAGCCGAAAACGCAAAGACGCCGTTTTCAAATTTATCCACTCTGGGACCTGGTTTCAAAAAATAGCGGTTTCACCTTGTGAAAACGCCGGATCCTTGTGGACGAAACGCCTATCCGATAAAAAATTTGTGCGTATTCACAGAAACGCATCTCCGTGTGGACGGGGCCTAAAGGTCGAGGGGCAAGAGTTAAATAATCGTGACAAGTACGGAGAAAAGTCAACCAATTAATCAACCAAGTTTACCTTGAGTTTAGCCTAAGGCAAAAAACCAAGCAGAAAATGCGAATAAAGTTTCTTATTTCTATCTTAATAATAATAATAATAATAATAATAATAATAATAAAATCTTATTAGTAGAAATAACAGTACAATTTTATGAACTCAGAATTAAAATTAATATATGATTATTATTATTATTATTATTATTATATAGAAACTATTATATGATATTATATATTATATAATATTTCTACTAAATTGTTAATTAATAATAATAATAATAATAATAATAATAATGTATTACTAGAAATTACAGTACAGTTTTATGACACTTTTAAGATAAACTCAATATTTCTGGAGACCAGCTTCTTGCCTAATAAAACGGCTGTTATTAGGCTACCAAATATTCAATCCAAGTAGTTAGACACCATTTAACAGTATTATAAATTGTACCATTAATGACTTTCATCAAACTTTTCAATGAGGAAAAATAAAGAGTCTTCCTTTGAAATATAATAATAATAATTAGGGCTGTTAATTTAACGCGTTAATTAGATTAATTAATTATGGAGAAAAATAAAGCGTTAAAATTATTAACGCATTTAACGCACTTGCCCCGCCCCAGACCTATGAGGATCATCTGCCATTACGTACAGTCGATTGATGACTAATATGAGGCAGGGCAACAGCTTACTGCATGATGGAACCTAGAAAATATCCCTAAAAATTCAAGATATGGGGCGAAATGGGCGAAAAGGGCGAAAAGGGCGAAATTTTGTCTCATATTTACATCACATAGTTAAGAAATATCACACGAGCAGTAGGCTAAGAGTAAATGTGATCCTCATCTTATACAACAGTTCATTAAGAAGTTAATATTGTGTTATTTTAGACACAATGCTGTCTGTCTTGCTCAATTTTGCCAACCAGAAGATAAAGACAAGGCAGAACTGTTCATCCTGAGCAATCCACAGCGGCATTTAATTTTTTTAATTCCATGTTTACTTCACTCCTGAATGAATCAGCCATGTGAACGAATCAAAAGAATGAATAAATGACTTGATGACTTAAGACATTTACCACTACCTACTGGCAGTTTTAGTTTATTATTTAAAGTATCATTCCATTAAATAAATAATTTAATATTTGTATAGTAATCATACTAAAATTAAGAAAATAAATGATTAAAGTTATAGTTCCCCCAACCAAAAATAACAATTCTGTCATCATTAACTCACATGGTCCAAAGGAGTAGGCTATATGTAACCCATTTTATCAAAATATTTCTTGTTGAATCAAATTTTTGTAATCTCTGTTTGATGCTTTGAATTTGCTTGTCTCTTTGATGACTTTAAATTATATTTTCAGAGTAATTTCTCCAAATTTGACGTGCGATTAATTAGATTAATTAACCACATCATGTAATTAATTAGATAAAAAGAATAATCGCTTAACAGCCGAACCGAACAATACATATAAATGATGGCTTGATATTTATTCAGATGTTTGCTATCTGTAATAGTAAGTCGGGAATAAATATATTTAACTTTATCATTTACGTTTAAACTGAAAAACTGCCAAAATGTCCATAATATCAAATAAATCAATAACTCCAAATTTGGGAAATAAAGGACACACAACCTAAATCTGGGGAATATACTTCAGCCAGCAAAGACTTGTAGAAGATTCCCAATGAATTTACACAACTTTTCCAATCATTTGTGCTTACTGGATAAAGATTTTTAATAATAATCTAGAAGAGACTGACCTCAAAGAGCAATTAGTGAATAAAATATTAAGTATTAACTGAGGAAAACCACTGAGATTAATTAATAATAATAATAATAATAATAATAATAATAATAATAATGTATTACTAGAAATTACAGTACAGTTTTATGACACTTTTAAGATAAACTCAATATTTCTGGAGACCAGCTTCTTGCCTAATAAAACGGCTGTTATTAGGCTACCAAATATTCAATCCAAGTAGTTAGACACCATTTAACAGTATTATAAATTGTACCATTAATGACTTTCATCAAACTTTTCAATGAGGAAAAATAAAGAGTCTTCCTTTGAAATATAATAATAATAATTAGGGCTGTTAATTTAACGCGTTAATTAGATTAATTAATTATGGAGAAAAATAAAGCGTTAAAATTATTAACGCATTTAACGCACTTGCCCCGCCCCAGACCTATGAGGATCATCTGCCATTACGTACAGTCGATTGATGACTAATATGAGGCAGGGCAACAGCTTACTGCATGATGGAACCTAGAAAATATCCCTAAAAATTCAAGATATGGGGCGAAATGGGCGAAAAGGGCGAAAAGGGCGAAATTTTGTCTCATATTTACATCACATAGTTAAGAAATATCACACGAGCAGTAGGCTAAGAGTAAATGTGATCCTCATCTTATACAACAGTTCATTAAGAAGTTAATATTGTGTTATTTTAGACACAATGCTGTCTGTCTTGCTCAATTTTGCCAACCAGAAGATAAAGACAAGGCAGAACTGTTCATCCTGAGCAATCCACAGCGGCATTTAATTTTTTTAATTCCATGTTTACTTCACTCCTGAATGAATCAGCCATGTGAACGAATCAAAAGAATGAATAAATGACTTGATGACTTAAGACATTTACCACTACCTACTGGCAGTTTTAGTTTATTATTTAAAGTATCATTCCATTAAATAAATAATTTAATATTTGTATAGTAATCATACTAAAATTAAGAAAATAAATGATTAAAGTTATAGTTCCCCCAACCAAAAATAACAATTCTGTCATCATTAACTCACATGGTCCAAAGGAGTAGGCTATATGTAACCCATTTTATCAAAATATTTCTTGTTGAATCAAATTTTTGTAATCTCTGTTTGATGCTTTGAATTTGCTTGTCTCTTTGATGACTTTAAATTATATTTTCAGAGTAATTTCTCCAAATTTGACGTGCGATTAATTAGATTAATTAACCACATCATGTAATTAATTAGATAAAAAGAATAATCGCTTAACAGCCCTAATAATAATAATAAAAAGAAAAACAGGAACTGTGAAAGGCCTGTGCAATAAACACAAAGTGCATATGAGTGCTGATTTCCAGCATGTCAAGCAGATAAGTGCTGTGCCAAGGACTCTTCAGAAAGCATGAGATGCACAAATGACGAGAAGCATCTAACGCAAATGTCAACGGCATGTGATGGAGGCAAGTGTCAGCATGGTGTGACAGCTCTCTCCCCCTCTATCTCTCCATCATCTCATCCTTACATCAGCCCGGCCCCTGTACACCTGACTGACTTATTCAACTAATCTACATATCAATTACATCAATTATCTCCACCTTGCTGCCGGGGGCCGCACTGAGTGATGGGATCTGGCAGGATGTGATTATTGGTCAGAGGGGGTGAAGATTTCCAGCTTGCTGAAAAATGCTTTAGGTCTGTATGGAAATACAAAGCAAGCTCATTAGGAAATCATATTGTTCATTATAAACATGCATGAAATGTGTTGTAGGTATAAACCCCTGAGTGCATCAGAATGCATAGAATGTTGAAAGGACCTGTATGACGGGGGTTTTGAATAAAGCGGCGGAATTTAAATGTGCCGCTGGAGTCATACAATCATCAAGTCGATCTGTCAATTTTCAAGCAATTTGAACTTAAACCAGCCGTCGTTGAATCAGGGTTGGACACTTTCAATTGCGGGACTCTGGTAATGGCTGTGTAGATGCCTTACAAAAGCAGTGATGTAATTCACGACATGTCGGCTCCACCTCCTGTTTCCACGTGATAAGGACACTGAAAATTCATTGCATATTTTGTGGTAGATGGATGGGAGGGCATGTGAGATTAATGTCAAATTGGAAGCAGTGAATCGGACTGACTATACCAGTTGTAATGAAAAACTCAGAAAGGGCCATGATTCTGCTAACAGTTGCCTTGATGATCCCATTACTGTGCGGGATCTCATTCCCCTGTTGAACTACTTGTCATTGGGGATGAAGGACTGACCCCTCTAACCCTCTCTGTTTAAAAGGATCATTTAGCACTGTCCTCCCAGACTCTTCAGATGGAAAGCTCGGCTACTATAACTTCGCTTTGTGTGGGAGGTGACACACTGATTGTGGCTATCCAATGTCACCACTCTCATTGCTTCTCTCTTCCACTAAGTGTCCAGCAGCCTTAAATGCATTCAGACAACAAAAACAACGCATGACTGCTTTACTGATCAACTATTACATCAAAATGAAAGTCATCCTGTTGGTTACGCCAAACTCTTCTCAGTTCACAGGAAGGTGGCTAAAATAAAAGCAAAGCTAAGTTGACATGTTGAAGTACATTAAAGTGGAATGTAAAAAGTGTGTTTGGTTGGTTGGTGTTCAAACAAGTTAGAATTTTCAGCATCAAGAACATGCACAATTTGCACAGAGACACATAAAATCTTTATGACTTCCTTCACAATGAATCCAAAATATTGCTCCATTTTCTATAGCAAGAATAAGCATTAGATTTTTTTCTGCAAATAAGTTATACTCTCAAATTAATTTGGATTTGGTGTCAACAGGACTTAACCCACATTGTGTAGAAGTTAATTCTCCTTGATTAGCCAAGTTAAATCTCAAGAGTGCTGACAATACAGTACAACATTATCCTCAAGTCTGGCCCACGAGATCCACAGAGTTTTCCTGCAGAGTTTAGTTCTTACCCTAATCAAACACGCCTGAGCGTGGTAATCAAAGTCTTCAGGATCATTAGAAAATCACAGGTAGGTGGAGTTTGATCAAGGTTGGAGCTAAACTCTGCAACGCTTTGGCCCACCAGGGCAAGATTTTAGGAACCTTGGAGTAGTCTGTGCTTGTGGTGTTCCAAATCTTAGTATGTGAGTGGTATTGAGCAGAAGTGTGGTTGAAAATATCAGTATTTTAAAAGAAGACACTTGTTTGATCAAAATACAGTAAAAACAGTAATATTGTGAAATGTTATTACAATTTAAAATAAGTGCTTTCTATTTTTTATATATTTTAAAATTCCATTACTCAATGATCCTTCTGCTGATTTGGTGCTCAATAAATATTTATTATTGTCAATGTTGAAAACAGTTATTTTTGCCAAAATTGAAACTTTTTCAGGTTTTTATGATGAACAGAAATTTTAAAACCACAGCATTTTTTAAAATGTATTTGTTTGTAGCATAATAATCTTTAATTAATCTTAACTGCCACTTATGATCAATATGATGCATCCTTGCTGAATGAAAATATAAATTTCTTAAAAAAAAAAAACAGTATTGTATTGCAAATGCTGCACAAACTGGGAAAATATATACTTTTCTTCTTAAACAATTTGATGAACACACATACACATTAAGATATATGTACACATACAATTAAATATATACATTTTAACTACTACTACCACTACTACTACTACTAAAAGAAATTATTATAATTGCTGTCCTATTTTAATTAATATGTGCATCTCAACAAGAGTGGGAGAATAAATCACAACAAAATCTAACTAATACGACCTATCGTATAGGGGTGTCACGATTTCGATTTAAAATCGAAATCGATCGAAATTAAGTCACAGTCTCGAACTTCGAATTAAAAAATGGAATCGTCGATGCTGCCACGCCCCCATGTTGTATGACGGCAAATCAATGACAAAAATAACCGAGCATTTAACCATATACAGTAAAAGAAACTCCGCGAGAGGAAAACTGAATCGGATGCGAAGAAACGGGAGCCCGCGAGCTCATTTCAAACTCTCGCGAGCGCGTGACATGTACTCTGCGCGCAATAAAAGCCCTCGCGCGCGCATGCTCATTCCCCACATCCATGCTCATTCCCCACATCCAATTTTATTTTTGTCAGTCGTGGGGCGGGGCTTGCTGTTTTAGTTGTTATCTCAAATGTCATTGGTTATTCCCCTTTTCCTAAAGTCAGTATTCGACGCCTGTGAGAAAATGAGTAATAATTCACTTGACTTGACCCATGACTTCATCAGTGGACCAGATACATGCTAGTAATCATTTCTTTTGCTTGTTTAATTTATTTTTGTCTTTAATGTAATTTAATGCATTGTTTATAGAGTAGATCTTTTGTAGATACTTGATTAACTGGAATTCTTCTGATTGCTAGTGATTGCAGTCTTGTAATAAGAGATACACATATTTTACAGACTGTAATGATGCACACACACACACACACACACATACTGTACATACATACATAATATATATATATATATAAATAAATAAATCTAAATGAATGACAGTGAAGTGTTTAATAAGCGTTTTATCTTTAATCTTTTAAATAGATACATCGTAATATTTGAAGGTTAGTTTAGTCATTTTTTATTGTTTTTGTTTGTTTTGTTATGAACTTGAATGTCATCTTTTGTGACTGCACTTACAAAAGAGAAACTGGATGGCAGTTTATTTTAAGTTTTCAATTGACTAAAGATATAAGTTATTGTTACATTATGTTGTTAATAAAAGTTTTAAATTTGACAGTGTAATGTGGTACATTGCAAACAAAGGTCAGATATTATATTACATAAAAGTCTAGTTTGAAAAATGACAATCTGTGCTTTAAAGAGAATAAATGTAAAAATCGAGAATCGAATCGAACCGTGAGCTTAGAATCGAAAATGCAATCGAATCGAGGATTTGGAGAATCGTGACACCCCTACTATCTTAGAAGATGCAAGACCTGGATCAAAATCCAAACACCACACAACTAAATAAGCTTAAATGGCTAGAAACTCTACCAGGTGATTAAAGCCTGTAGCACACGGCTGCTCTATGATTTAGAGGATTATCACTGGAATATAATCAGCTCACTGGACATTCAGCATATGCTAGAGCTCAGCAGGAAGACAGGTTGTCAAAGCTCCACACAATCTTTGATTAACAAAGGTGTCAAAAAAAGATGCCTGGCGAGGAGCAGTGGCATGGCTGGGCTTAAAAAGAAGCACATCTGGCCCACACTTTTATCCAACAAACCAATCTCTCCTCTAGATCTGCAGTGAGAGCAAAGAGCACAAGGCCACTCCCCATGTGATCTATTAAAGAACAGATCAAATCATGCACATGACATACTAAGCAAAACGTACATGCGAACACATATCAGGGTGCTGTATCATCAGCCTGCTTTCCAGTGTAATAAATCTCCTTAATCAAATCAAAGATTTTAAGACCCACTGGGTATGAGCAAACTGGTCGATAAAGTGGAAATGCTGAATAAGAGTAAGGGCTTACCGTGGCCTCCTCTTGTGAGGAAGGGCATCCTGTTGATGGCGATGGGTACGGTACCATGCTTGTTATGGAAGTGATGGACATGGTGTGTGGTGCTCAGGCTGGAAGACACACGGGCACTGGCTGATCTGTCCGGTACCGAGGCCAACAAGGCAAGAGATAATGCCAACCTCCACCAAGAACCGAGGCCCAGCCAGCTGCCTCCGCCACACTCCCAGCCCAGAAGCACCACCTCCAGTCTGGGGCAGGAAGGTCCGGCATAGGCTCTTCCACACCCCATATGTCCCATCCTTTGGAAAGAGTACATCTCAGAAAGGATTGCCCATGGCAATCATTATCCACGGGTCAAGTAAACAATGCAGAAGAAAACAATGCTACCCAGAGCCCCGAGGCTTTAACAGTAGGTTTCCAAGAGACGATAAAATCCTCAAAAAGAAGAAATTCCTTTCAAGTCGGGCTTAAAAACATCCAGAGAGAGAGAAAAAAAATGGTCAGTTCTTCCTGGCTTTCACGCTTGGTGACTATCAAAAAAGAAAGAAAACCAAACAAGGGAGCTTGTCTGTGAAGAGGAGGAGGAGGGCAGGCTCGATCGAGTCGATAAACATCTGCGCTGCAAGTCCCCAAAGCCTTCTAATCACGGCCGCACGGATCAATATTTTTAGATGCAGATTCTGTGACTTAATTGATAAGGGGAGAAACGCTCCAGGTGGAAGAGATGCCGGGAGGCGTCTCCCTTCGAGTTCCCAGCCTTAGGTATGGCTTACGTGCTATTTAGATGACTCTCCCTCAGAGGGCAGCTCCTCTATCGCGCAAGAGGAGATAAGAGACATCTCGGCGGCTAATGGATTATTCTAATGCCGATTAAAAGATGACAGCAAACAGAGAACAGAGGAGACAGATAGGATGAGACTGACTGAGCGCGATGAAGCGCTCACGTTTCCTTTTCGCAGATGGAGAGAAAGAGAGACTTCTGCTGCAGCATGGTAGAGGAAAAAAGCAGCAAATAAATAAATAAAGCCGACTGTGACTCCTGACGCGTTGGCTGCAGACGCAGAGCGAAGCTTCTCCGCTGCGCGTTCCTTTTCGAAGTGGAAGACCTGGAGCGGAGCTGGATCAGTTTTTCAGCAGCATCCTGGATCGCTCTCTTAGATTGTTGTCTCTGACGCGGAGACCATATTGATTAGTGCTGCATTTTATCCATCTTTTATCTTTTCCCTCCCCCTTTCCGATAAGCATTCACTTGCTAATGTGCTTAGTCTGACAATGTTACCAGCAAAATGCCCCTCGCAGCTGAAGGGTGCATGTCCAAAATCCGTAAGTGCGCCGCTGTGGTGAAATGCATGCTAATTCAATTAGGCTCCTCGCGATCCTTGATAGCACTCCTCCCAGGATTGATGGGACCAAGAGCAAAGGCTGAGAAAAAAAACCCTCAGAAACATCAAGTGTTGCTTGCCGCAAGTGTGTGGTGCAGGACGCACAGTCCTCCTTCTGGATGCTCAACCAGAGACTGCTACAGAGATGTAGAGAGAGACAAGGAGAGGGAAGGAGAGGAGAGCGGTGCAGTGTGTGTCTGAGGGAAAGAGAGAAAGAGAAGGGAGGGGTGCGCAGGGAGCAGGCGATCGTAGTGCATAAGCACACATGCAGACATAGAAAGAAGCCAAAAGATGGAGAAGAAAAAAGATTCAGTTGCACAGCACAAACGCAACCAGGAATACAAATTCAGTGCGCTGCGCACGCTCAGCACAGCTTCTGAAAACACACCAGCCCCACACTGCAGAGCTTGACCAGTGAGACTAGTAATACAAGATGCTGCTTATTCCTGCAATGGTACGTGAAAGTGCCAAAGAAAGAAAGAAAGCTTTGAAAGGTTTTTTTTTTTTTACAGGTGGTCCACTTTCACCCAATGTGGAAATCACACTTAGGAAATCTGAAAAGACTTGCTGGTGCCCAGATGCAACCCACCCCCTCCACGACCAAGATAGCAGTTGGTTCCCGATCTTGATGAATAATTTAGTATGAGACAAAATTCGACGGCATATGCCCGATGCTGTCTTTCTCTCCCATTTTCTAAATGGTTCCATTACACGCTTGTTTAGGTTGTTTTATTAAAAGGTGTGTTTATTCATACAGAATCATTAATAAAACTATACAGGGTTAGATAAATATAAAAAATAATTTACATATGTCTCAAGGCCCATGAAATGAAATCTATCTGTTTGTACCAAATTTGAGCCAATCTACAAAACAAAACATCTACATACATACTGCTAAAATGCTGGCAAAATGATTTGTAAATACATTAACTGTCTTTATCTGCTGAAAGTCATTTTGAAAGCACAAAAAACACACATACAAATTATACACACACACATACATAAACACAGTATATATTAGGCCTGAGCAACACGTTAACAAATTAATTGATTAACACTGATAATGATTTAGTTTCCGATAGCACGTGAAGACCGCAGAGAAGCGCTTGCTCAGCACAGTGGAGTGCATTGTTTTTGTTAACTATGAGGTTTATTATTGTGAGTCGTATGGAACGCAAAAACAGACTGCCCTCTCACAATATACTGCTTTACATATCAATCGCTTTTGTCGCTCAGAAATATTCACGCAATCATGCACCACGTATCAGAAGATCTGCGCTCCAGCGCGTTTAAAGCTCATACGCACTTATCTATATATATCTGAACC
The DNA here is from genome assembly GCF_003368295.1 of Carassius auratus. NCBI lineage: Eukaryota > Metazoa > Chordata > Actinopteri > Cypriniformes > Cyprinidae > Carassius > Carassius auratus. Next base: position 8,876,763 of record NC_039288.1, on the reverse strand, counting down.
ACGCTCTTGCCCACCTCTTCCAACCGAGCCAGGGCAGGGACTGCCAAACGGAGCAATCACACTAGTCAAACGAACCAGGCTTTGGTGAATAAGATTGGCAATTGTGAGCACACCCTAATTATTCTCCCACGTCCCGCACACACAAGTCTTTACCCGCCGATCACATCTTGTCCCGCGCCACACTTTGCTGCGAGGGGTCCCGCGAACGTGCAGGTCTTTAATAGGAAAGTGCCTGTTATAATGTTATGATCAAGGCTCTGGACTCTAAGCATAATTTGTTTTTCTATAACAAACTATAAAATAGTTCTATAAAAACGTTAATGTCCTGGCAGTGACAAATAGCTTGTTTTATATTTAATTTATTTACATTAATGTTATTAGTTAAGATTTGAAATAAATATTTTAACTGCTATTATGTAAAAGGAATACTGCTGTAAAAAACACCTTATTTTTTTAAAGTGTTTGCAAACTAAATGTTATTGCACTTTTGTTCATATAGCAGTACATTTAAATGAAAAAAAAAGATTGCGTGATTGCGCAATACAATACTTTTGAATGCATTATTAGTTTAGTGCATAACAATGCGATTAATAATTTTAATCATTGCCCAGTACTAATTTATATGCATCTCAGTAAATTAGAATGTTGTGGAAGTTCATTTATTTCAGTAATTCAACTCAAATTGTGAAACTTGTGTATTAAATAAATTAAATGCACACAGACTGGCGCAGTTTAAGTCTTTGGTTCTTTTAATTGTGATTTTGGCTCACATTTAACAAAAACACAGCAATTCACTACCTCAACAAATTAGAAAACTTCATGAGACCACTAAAATAAATACGCCTGTGTCGCCTGTCAGCAAAGCCGGCCCTGCATCAAAGTTTACGGAAACTTAACACTGGACTTCAAGGAACTTTGGCTATGAGCTTCTCCACCCTTCCTCCAGATTCTAGGACCTTGGTTTCCAAATGAAATATAAAACTTGCTCTCATCTGAAAAGAGGACTTCTCCTTAGCCCAGGTAAGACACCTATGACATTGTCTGTGGTTCAGGAGTGGCTTAACAAGAGGAATACGACAACTGTATCCAAATTCCTTGACACGTCTGTATTTGGTGCCTCTTGGCCCCAGCCTTAGTCCATTCTTTGGCATGTCACCATATTCTAATTTGGTGAGATGAATTGGTGGGTTTTAGTTAAATGTGAGGCAAAAAATACACTATTTATTTCATTTTAGTAATACATTTTAATTATAACAATTATAAACACAGATGTTCTAGAAAGATATATGTTGCTGTGTAGCATCTCATATCATATCATCATCTCTGCATGATACCAACCAGTTAAACAATGGTATATGGTAAGTTTGAATTTATGAGTTGCAAATATGCCAATGGCAATGGCACAGATAAACAAGACTTAAAATATATCCCAACACAAATTTTGTTTCAATATGAAATTTGTCAGAGCTCCAATGAAAGCAATTGAATCCTTACTGGTGTTACTTGTAAGAGCAGAGGTTTTTGATCAGTAAAAATGTATGGACACTACAAATGATGATCATCCCATGAAAGTGAGTCAGAAAGAGAGATAGAGAGAGAGATGGACTCAATCTATGCTTCATACATCAGATAAATCACCCAGGATAGAGATCTCAATTAGGATTGCCTTGCCGGTTGAAAGGATGTACGTGGGAAAAAAAGGCCAAACAGCAAAGAGCCAGAGCCACCTTTCATGGTGACAGGAGGGGAGAAGCAGGCCATTACTCAGACACAGGGAGGGAGTGAGGGGGGCTGCCGCCGCCAATGAGCTGGGTTGATTGAACAGAATGGAGAAGAGGAGGGGGCAACTCCGTGTCACAGCAAACAGCAGCCAAGTCTGTAAATCCACCATGTTAGATGCAGCTAACAGCCACAGTTAGCCACACTGTCGACTCAGTTCAAATGAACACAGAGGCCTGCTCGTCGAGATTTAGCCTCAGGGCAGGCCGAGGGAGATGCCCATCCCACTGTAATCGATTCTCATTTCTCTGCAGACCGAGATACACAGACGATAACCTTGAGATCAGATGACGTGCTTCCAAGCTGTACAAAAACATCCATACTGAAGGATATGGAATGCAGCGTCGAAAAAGAATCAATGATGGTAGTCGCCATTTTCTATCTAGAGGTAGAGAGAGACGCATGCAGCTCCGGTCACGTAATGAGGCCTAGATAACCTCAAAGACTGATGATGATGAAGGCTGTAGTGGAATTAGGGTGTCGGTAATTCATAAGAGGTGTCATCTACTGTCAGTCTGGTGAATTAGGGAGATTCTCCTCAGCGGCGATAATACCTTCATGAGGGTTCTCTGAGATGAAAGACTGGTATTAATCAATTTGCCAACCCTGGGGTTGCACAGCACGATAAGAGACGATGCTATCTGGGCCGTGCACGCTTCTAGGTGCGAGGCATCCCTGAGTTTAACCATCTGTCACCAGGCAGTTTTAGTTGTTGGCCATCTTCTCTCCACACAGCACGCTGACCCACTCATAGGGTTGAGACGACATGCAGCGCATGTGATAAAGGTACCCACAAGGAGACCAAACACCAATCATGTCCATTGTGTTGGCTTCAGAACCCCGAAACACTTATGATATTAGAGCACACTGCTGCTAGCAGACTCTTGTTAACCTTCCTACTATGTTAAAAGTGGCAGTTCACTCAAAAATACAAGTTTTGTCATCATTTAATAACTCTCATGCCAATCCAAACCTGTGTGACTTTTTTTTTTCTGAGGAACATCAAAAAAAGGGGTCTGATGGGGTTGATACTTCAAATATTCAAAGTATAGTTAAAAAAATCAATGTATTTCCAGAAAATACAATATGTAATAAAATGTCACCTAAATGTCCTTAAAAGACTACATTTTCACGACCCTTTTTTCCTGATTGTTTCTTCAAATACTTACATATACTTTTGAAAAGCCTTACTTTAAAATCTTTATAAATGTGTACAAATTTGTATTTGTATACATGACACATTTGAATAGAAATGACTAATGTTTATTTTAGTTTACAGAAAATAGTTGTCAATACATTTGAGAGAACACTTCATTTAAGACAACAGAAGTGATTATGAAATTATACAAGATGTTATTAAATCCTACTTACAGTAAGTGGGTGAAAAAAGCACTTTTAAGCTTAATTACTCTCTATACTCTTTTTAAAAGTATGCTAAAGTGTTCTTCAGACAACCTGACAAGGCTGCTTAACCTAGAAACATTAGTATGACATATCGCTTTTGGGACAGGTCTATCTTTTTGCCCAAACAATGAAAGCAGGAAGGAATTTTTGGGTAAACCATTATTCTGCGTAAAAATCATTATTTTTGCAATTCCATTTCCTGACAATAGCGGCACAGAAATGACTCCTAAAGTTCACCTTTAAATGCTGTCGCCCACGTTAGCACAGCTTTCTTGTTGTGGTTGTTGTTGTTGTTGTTATAGTTTTATATGCTGACACACTAATGACTAGCCTATTGTAACATTCCCTGTTGGTCTGAAGGAATCGATTTCAGACAGCATTGAAGAATCTAATTTATTCCTTAATACTGTGTAATTCCTGATGAAAACCAACAGTGTAATGAGTGTGTGGGGATAAACAAGAGGAATAGAGACATCATCTGCACTTTCCTGTATCCTGAGCATTTCCACCCAAGACATTTGTGCACTAGCCCCTGGGGCAGACGAGGTTGGATTAATAATGGCAGTTTTGGTATAATTACTCATAATGCCTGCCTCCTCTGGAACTAATGGCCCGCGGTTGAGATATCTGCTGGATTTAATTCAACTTAAAGAGACAGCACCTCACATTGCTCTTTAGGGGAAGGGAAGAAGCCCGGTGTGAATACACGCTTGGCTGCACCTAAACGCACTCATCCAAAACCACTGGGTCGTTTGACAGGTTAAGATGATTGCATTGCCTTTTAATCTGGCAGAGCAAACTCTGTGTTTGAGATTTCTGCCATTACAAAGATTTCTATTCAGAAATCTGATATCATGTCTTGATTTATGAAAAAAACAGACTACATTTTTTCTTTTGTCTGCGGCACAGAAGATAAGGAGAAGGTATTAAGAACTCAGGAAATGGCGCAAGTGCCATCTACTAGTGAGTTCTCTCTTATCAGAATAAATTCTGCCTGAGCCGGTGCTGCTCATGTCCGCTGAGAGTATATTAAAGCAAACAACATTAAACCAACAGGATGGGGATCCTGGCACCTCAAAGCACAAATATATGGTGTTAAGGATCTGCGATCCAAAGCGTATTAAATTCTCCCTCAGGGTAATATAAAATACAGAATCGAATAGAATTGAATAGAATCGCATCGAATAGAATCCTGAGGCGCCTGAGCACTTAGAGAGACCATTAGATACAAAGATACAAATTACTGTACTTACAAAAACTCTGAAAACTCAATTATTGTATTCTATTCTAACTACAATATGTGAAAGAGAACTCAATTTGGTATTTGAATGCTGTCTGAGAGATGGCTGACTGTGTGTGCTTCAGGTGTATACACACACAGAAAAGATCTACCACAGTGTGTGAGTAGTGCATTGAGATCTCTTTCACACCGCTTTGTGCATGAATGGCTTAAAATCACTTCAATGTTTAAATGAGCAAGACTTTAAACACATGAGAATGATACATTTTCTAAAGGGAGCAGCACTGGACCAATCGTTCAGATAGTTTAAGGGGGGCTGAGATGACAGATATGGGGGTAAAGCCCACCTGAAAGGGGTCTAGAAACTGTTTAAACGTTTGGAGTCAGTACAATTATTATTATTATTATTTTTTTAAGAATTTAATACTTATTTAACAGAAATGCATTAAATTGATCAAATGTGACACTGTAACCATACACAATATTAAGAACTAAGGGTTCCCAAACTTTAGAATAGGCTTAATTTTAATCATTTCAGCTATTTATTTTTCTTGTTGATTAAATGTAAACGTCTATTATGTAAAATATCTTACTCGGGACAGTGCTAAATAAGATTCTGCAAGGTGTTTCCAAATTTTCACAGGCCACTGAATTTATTCATTAAACTTTCTATTTCAAATAAATTCTGTTCTTTTGAACTTTCCTTAAAAAAGTTTAGCACCACCAAAAAATAAATAAATAAAGACAATCATTAAGTAAATATATATATATATATATATATATATATATATATATATATATATATATATATATATATATATATATATATATATATATATACATAAATAAGTCTCAAAACTATTTTCAGCACTGATAATAATAAATGTTTTTTTGGAGCACCAAATCAGCATATTAAAATGGTTTCTGATGGATCATGTGACAGTGAAGACTTGAATAATGACTTCTAAAAATTCAGCTTCATCAGCCCAAGAATATATTAGGGCTGGCACGGTTCGCTGAAAAAAAATCACGCGCTAGGACCGCGGTTCAACTTAAATCTGACAAAGCATCTGTAATATGGTTTGCTATAAATAACATGTAAAACAAACTGGGTTCAACTATTATATGTTTCTGTTCATGGATGTCCATTCTGGATTCCCAGACATTACAACAATAGCGATGAGAAAAAATAAAATACCAAAAAACAATAAAACCATTCACTCTTGATAATTGTGAATGCCTTATGCTGAAATATGAGCAGTCATTTATTCCGTCATTATCCGGGTGCTGAACAGCACGTTAATATGTATTTAAACTAAACTTATTTAAGCTTTGTCACATTTAAGAGCCAGAGGACACGAGCTCACGCGCACAGTGAGAAGAATTGTGCATGCGCTCAACCGAAGCGCGCAAACCCAAGCCTCAGAACACGCCCAAATATTAAGCTCTCTCTGAAGTATTGTGTTTAAATGGACAAATTCACACAAAAATGATGTCAAAATGTCCGTTTTGATAAGTATTCTACAGCAGACATAGCCGGCTGAAGGCAGGCCTACTGTATCAGTTCATTCCCTTAAAGTTACAGTCTTTATATTAATCGAACAGCAACAACAAAGAAATCACTCACTGTTCCCGATTAAAAAGCTTTTATAACTTTAATAAAGAATAATCTTTAATTTATACAGTCCAATATGTGATTCTGTTTTCCATTTGACTACTTTATTAAATTTCTGTAGGGGAGAACCGGGGCGAAAGTAACACGGGTCGAAAGTAACAAAGCAATTTTCTCCGAGCCTGTTTCTGCATTTGCATTCCCAGCTATGACAGCATGTTCAGCATGCAATCCTTGACGGAGCTGAGATTTCCTCATCGTTTCCCAAAGTTATGTCCGTAAAACTGTTTTCGAGTACAAAAAGTAAATTGTTGAAGCGGTATTTTTTTTTTATTAGTCGTGTTGTTTTTCTTGTTTCATGTGTCAAAGTAATGATCAATCTACAGGTTATTTAGTGCTTTAACACATCCTAAAGTTTGCATTTTCAATTTTTTTTTAATATAAAATTAGATCGAGTTTAAATGTCAGGAGTTCCTGTCGGGACGAAAGTAACAGTTGTTACTTTTGTCCCGCTACAGTCACAAAAAGTATTTATTTTGTTCCAGTGCAAACTATATTGTGAATTTCTGTGTCTTGCATCATTTCTTACAAATGTTAATGTCATATTATACCATAAGAATATGTCTTAGTGAGGGTCAGAAAGACAGACAGAGTTCTGGTTTTATCCAGATGTTTTTGAGAGGGTGTATCTGGACATGGAGGAACATCACTCTCTGGGCAGCTGCTACGTCACATTTATATTTAGGTTTTAGCCATATCTTAGCCTTTACACCTCCACCTGTGAATCTGCAGTGTTTCCAGATGTTTTAATGCACATTTTTAATTGATACATAAAAACAACTGGATGGAAACATAAATAGGCTACTGTTACATTATGTTTAGAGGTTTTTTATTATGCTAATGTGATTACATTTTTATATTGTGCATTCTGTAGAATTTTTTTATTATTATATAAAAATACATTGAAATTTACAATAAAAAAATACAGTCAGGTTTTAAGACATCTGATGAACTTAAACTTAAATTTAAAATGAAAATATGAAAATGTAATTTAATAATTTTTTTGCAAAGATAAAGGATAAAATATGTTTGCAGTTATTTATTAACAAGGTTACAAATAGGTATACTTAAGAAAAATAAGACTAACAGAAAAAAATCTAGCTTATATTGTTGTGCTACTTTTGACCCACCTGTGTGTTACTTTCGTCCCAACCTATGGGGTCGAAAGTAACAATGTTTAACTTATGTTCAAAGTGAAATTATACTGAGGTCATTCTACATTTCTACAAAATACCACCTGGTATTGTTAGACCACACTTCTGAGTTACTGGCCACAGCAGAAATATATCTCTGTATACAACATTATCTTTTAAAATGAAGTTTTTCTGAAAAATGGTACTTTCGCCCCTGCTCTCCCCTACCTAAAAACTAATGCTAGATCTGCCTAAAAAAAAACAAAAAAAAAACAAACAAAAAAAAAACTGAAGATCACTGTTTATTGTTTGTATCTTTACTCTATTATATTTGTGCTGTTGCTTGTAGTTGGATAGAATATTTTTCTTCTTCTTTTTATGAGAAAGTATAGTTATTCCATAAACATAGCACATACCGAACTGTACCGAAAACTGTGACTCTAAAACCGTGATACAAACCGAACCGTGAAAATTTGAACAGTGCCACCCCTAGAATTTTTTTTTTTATATATATATAATAATAATAATAATAATAAATAATAATAATAATTCAATACTGACATATATCAATAAAACAAGTTAACAATTAGTTGTACTCACACTATGGGGCTATTGAATGCTTGAATCTGATTGGCTGATGAATATTATAAGGTGTGCAATTATTTTCAGGGAAATACATGGCTAAAATAGTTCCAGGCAGTTTTTTACTGCATTACATGTCTGTATCACTTCACCAAAAGTTTTCATTTATATCAAAGATCTTTACAGGCTACAACAGCAAAAAAAAAACAGCCCACAAACCTACACTAACCAAGCAAATATCGTAAATAATAATAATAATAAAACTATACATTATTCAATGTTTTTTTTTTCTTCTTCACAAAATTAGTTTATGTTTAGAAAACACACTTTCTCTCTCTCCCTTAGAAACGCACACAAATACAGTACGGAAACAGACACCCACTCAAACCTCCACTGCTACTGTAGGTCTAAAAATGACAGTTTAGAATTAGCAACAGAGATATTGGATGAGATTCTTAAGAAATTAATCCTGCACACAAGAGTGCTTTAAAGACAAAAACCCTGACAAAATAAGTGTCTTGAGATAACAAATGTCTTGAAATCTAATGCAATGGCCACCTCGGGTATGCATTATTTTCTAATAATTCAATGTCCCAGCATCAATTATTCTGTCCTTACAGTACAATAGATCTCTAGAGTGCAACATCATTTAAATGATTATGCTTGTGTATATTTACACAGATTAAGACAGTGATTTTAGCTAAATGCTAAGTAATTTCTCCTAGTATGAGGGCTATTTAGTGATACAATGTAATATTGCCAATGTACTGTAGATGCTCCAAATTATGGTGTTCCATAATGGTGAGGATGTTGCCTTAGACGCCTATGTAGGCAGCTCACAAAGTTTTATTACAAATACTGCGATTTAATAATTGTATTATTATTTTACTTACCTTTGCAAACTTGCCAGGGTCATTTAAAAGCAACTCTAGCAAACATTAACCTCATGCATAATGGTCTGAGAAAAAGCAAACAACTAAACTGCTGATATAGAATAGATGAATTCCAATGTGAATCCACCACTGTAAAATAGGGCAGTAGCACAAGAAACCATCCGAACTTGGCAAAGAAAGGCAAACACAGTTCCTCATCTGCTTGTGGAGCATAAAGTGAGGAGTGTGTGAGAAGCAGCATGCTGCTGTCCATGTGTTCTGCAGGCCTGCCCACATGGTGTCAGTGCACCAGAAGCCTCATCATTCATGGCGGGTGGCACAAGAAGGGCGAAGAGACTGTACAAGCACGTGCATCTATGTAGGTAGGTGGGAATGTGTGTGTGTGTGTGTCTAAGGGGCCAGGTGCCACTATGAACCCAACCATCTGTGACAGAAATACTTCTTCCCATTATGTGAACTGTAAAGGCCAACCTGTGCAAAAGCCAGCCCTTTAGCAGGGTGGGATCTACTCCAGCAGCAGTGGGCTTTAATTTCAATTAGGACAGCTCAAACTTGTTCTCAGAGCCAACATTGGACAGGTACATCTGAGGGCACTGTGCATCTCCGCTGAAGAATTTAAAGCGCAAGACACTAATCACTGTGCATTTCTTTGGATTTTTCTAAATTAACTCAACAGACTTAAATTTGACACAAATAAAAAAAACAACGATGTTTTTTCGGTTAAAACGGTTATAGGTCATATAAAATTTTCATAACTCCTGTCTTTTGTCTTTTAACAATGTTAAGCCTAATAAGAGCAACATCAAAATAAAAGTAATTTCTTTAAAATAGATTATTTTTGAATCCCAAGAGCCCTAAACATCGTCTGCTTATGCCAGTCACATCCTGAGCTCATAACCCAGGGTAGTACTGTCATCAATGGCCTTATCAGATGCTGTATAATCCTTTTAGGTTGAAGGGGGAGGAAGTTTATATACTATATGCAAGCTGCGTCTCATCGTTTATCCCTTGATGTGATTAAGCTTGAAATAACTGAGCCAATTTTATGGATATAAGGAGGATCAATCCTATTGCCATGTGAAAGTTGCACTTGAGAAGTAAGCTTTATGGTGGGTGCATGGACTCGTCCATAGGTGTGGTAATGGAACCATCTATTGATGCGTTACATTATCTAAATTATTGTGGATTTCAAAACAGAGTAGCTAAATTGTGATTTCTAGATGGACAAAATAATAACAGATCTTTTTTGTAGCACATATATGAATCAATTGGCTTTTTATGCAACAAGCATTGCTCAAATTTGTGTTTGCATGCTTACTGAGTGGCTGCAGGTTCCAGTCAATTGAATTCTTCTCTTCCTTGATTATTTGGATTTACTGCTGTGGAACACAAATACTGCTGAAAAGCCCTTGGAATTATCTAATAAGCAAATTACTTAAATGAATCCGCTTAGAGGTGAGAGATTAAATCTTTTCATGTGGAACGTTCAGTAATTCAAGAAGGCATCTGAAACCAGCCAAAGGCAGGTGCTGAGCCAAGATAGAGCCAGACTCACTCTTAAACTCTCCGTACTGTTTACAAGAGCACATCGTACTGCTGCACAGAAAGATGATAGGGCTGTCAGATAAAGTCCATTGATTCGTGCTCCTTCTGTAGACCACAACTTCTTCAAAGAGTTGGATGTACATGTAAAAAACTGCATATTCTGTATGGTGTAGTAAAGTATAGACCCTATATTTAAATGCATAACACACTGCATAAATTTATATCATTTGCAACAGAAAATTACCAAGATCTTTGGCATGACAAAAGAAAATTAATCCAGCATAATAGTGCTTTTTCATTTATAAAAGACACAGTGGAACTAATGCTGACAGGCCACAGAGACTCTTTTGTTTAAAATAAAAATACAGAAATGAAAGAAGTCAAGTAGGAGTGTGAAAGAAGCTGGGCTGCGTAGAAACACATAATAGGTCCAGAGGGGCGGAGCTAAGTGCTGTGTGATGATGATTCAGTTTGCAAAGATATAAAAAAGTTCCAAATATAATAAACACTAACACTACAAAATTGATTTTTTTAAGCCTAAAAAAAATAATGATTCAGATATAATCCAATAAAAGAAGTGTGACTGTGATCTTACAGTGTGTATTTAATGGGATTCAATAAAAAAAGCAGTGAACCATGAAATAATGGCAAAAAACATCTTTGTATTGAGTTGTTCTTGCTGGCTGAAAGCGAAAAGAAACATACAATGTGTCCAGTTCGATTCACATTCATATGACTATAATGAACTTGTTACTTTTCGTGAATCAGAAACAAATAACAAACGGTGTAGTGCGATTCAAAATCGAAACGACTCTTATAAGCTGGTTCTTTTAATTTATTGGTGAGTCAATGCTTTGAATAGGTGTAAAATACAGCAATGTACAATTTACAGCATTAGCAGAGATAGATGTGTAAATAATGTAGGAATATGTACACAAAATAAACATTAACTGAAATATAGTTTAATAAATTGGAAGCAAAATCATACTGAATAAAGGGCTTCTGAATCAAAATCAAATAGATAAATCTGAAGTCTTATACCCAGTGGGCATCCAAAACCAATTTTTAGCATTTCAATTTCAACATTTAGGCTTATATGTAAGATTTATGTAGTTAAATTGCATCTAAAATGTCAGTCTAATTGGATTATAGGTTAAACAAACTAAAGAACTTTATGTGATGCATATTTGTCAGTAAAGAGCGTAATTGAATTCCTGCAATCGTACTAATTTGTTTCAATTTCATATACTTCACAGTTAGCCATGTTTTAACAGTTCATACTTTTTAAATGATTAACACACTTGCTTTCACAATGAACAGATGTATACTGAAAATATGATTATTAAAATAAAATATAAGCAAATAGTCATAAAATAAAATATGCCTGTACATTTGCCCGTTTAATTTATTTAATGTATGACCGACAAATATGCATCACATTTAGTTTATTAGTTTATGTTAACACTGTGTAATCCAAATGGATGCTAAATTTATATGCAATTCTTTTTAATTCCAAACTCATGGGTATTAGTATGGAAAACATTACCGAAATCATTATGAAAGTGGCTTATTTTACATCATTACTATGATGAACATTCAGTCAATTTATATCATCTCACTTTGAAATGATTCAAATCTGATGCAATTGTCATATGGAGGTCTGAATGTAAAGATTCTGTCTAGTAAAGCAAAAGAGTCAGCAGTCGATATGATGCTATTCACTGCTGGGAAAGCAGCCTGCACCTGATTCACACTCTGGTTTGTGTGTTTATGTAAGTGGAAGGAGGGGGTGGACGGCCGAGGGCTGCAGGTGGCGGCTCTGTCAGCCGGGTTCAGCCTGCAGCAGAGTCCAGTGATGTGTAAATCAGGTGGAGGTGTTGCTGAGGGCCAGCTTCGGACCTGTTGAAGACCTTTTCAGCCATGCTGAGGAGCAGCAGATTGGACAACCTGTCTCCACTGCCACCCTCCGGACATCATCCAGCCCACTGACATTACAGCAAGGTGAAAAACACAACCCTATCAGCCGCACAACCGCAATCATCTCCGTAATGGCCTTGTCCACAGTGGCCCACGCACTCTCTAACTAAACTAACCAAGACATAACTGCACTGCAGTGCAGCTAGCGCCTGAGGAGAAAAACGATGCCTGTCTTTTCCTTAACATGGCCGGGTTTCTCCGCCAACGACGGCAACATCTCGCCATTGACCTGTGGAAGACATTCTATCCATCTCACGTTGGGAACGGCTATTGCTAAATGCCAGGCCAGACCCATTCATAATCAGCCCGAGCAGATCACTGCTAATGCTAAGAGTGCCGGAAGAGGGATGAGGAGAGCCAGCGTCACAGAGGGTTCATTCATCAGGCACCTGCAGTGGGTCTGCTACTAAAATACCATTCCTCCCAGGCCCGGACTGTGGGGGTGTGCATGATGGATGCATTAGATATACTGTTCCCACTCCACACCAACCACACACAGCCCACGGCTAACAGAATGTAAGCTGTGCCAGCCAAGCGGCTTAAACATGGCATAGTCGGCGCGTATGAACATGCTTATTACCGTGTTAACCAAATATTTTTCTATAGGGAACGCCCAAAGCTCAGTTAGGTAATACCTGTTCATCAGTTAATATTACTTAAGTTACAAATATTGCCATAACATTGTAAGCAATATTAATATTCACTTTAAAACCCCAAATAATCAGTGTGAGTGTGGGTGGACAGATTCATCAGGATATTCTCACCTCTCACCAAACATGATCAGTTTCACCAGGAATAAACTGCTGAACATTCGGCAGCACACACCCCAAAATCTTCCTGATCTGGAAGCACTCTTCATTAACTGAAAGCTATTCTATTCGCCACGGGAGTTTTGCTCATTCATTCTCGTGATTGTTTACATTCCCCAGCAGGCGCACATGAACTCAGCTTTGCAAAAACTAGCAGATCAGATCACAGACACAGAACAACTACACCCGGACTCAGTTTTAATAATTCTTGGGGACTTTAATAAAGCAAATCTCTCCTGTGAACTGCCAAAATACAGACAGCATGTTACATGTCCCACCAGAGACAGTAATATATTGGATCACTGTTACACCACAATAAAATAATGCATATCACTCTGTTCCACAAGCAGCTTTGAGGCACACTGATCACTGTTTGGTTCATCATCTTATACTGACCTACAGGCATAAATTGAAATCAGCTAAACCTGTTTTAAGGACTGTAACAAAGATGGACTAATGAAGCAGAGCAGGATTTACAAGCCTGTTTTGACCTCACTGATTGGAGTGTTTTTGAAGCTGCTGCCACCAACCTGGACGAGCTCACAGAGAATGTAACATCTTATATCAGTTTCTGTGAAGATATGTGCATTCCTACCAGGACTTATTTAACATACAACAATGACAAACCATGGTTCACTCCAAAGCTCAGACAGCATCGGCAGTCCAAAGAAGTTGCTCACAGAGTCTGGGGACAGATTCTTGTATAAACAGACCAAATTTAACAATATCTTCCCAAACCTCCTCCTGCCCAAACGAACTCAGCTCTCCGTGCCCACCTCTGTCTGTCAGTGGATCAACAGCTTCCTGACAGACAGGCAGCAGCTAGTGAGGCACTGATCAGATCAGATCAGCACTGGCGCCCCCCAGAGTTGCGTATTCTCCCCACTACTCGTCTCCCTGTATACCAATGACTGCACATCTAAAGAACCCTCTGTCAAGCTCCTGAAGTTTGCAGACGACATCACACTCCTCAGCCTCATTCAGGAAAGTGGCGAGTCTGCTTACAGACAGGAGGTTAAAGAGCTGGCTGTCTGGTGCAGTCTTATCAACCTGGAGCTCAACACGCTCAAAACTGTGGAGATAAGAGATGAACAGCACAGTGGAGTCATTCAGGTTCCAGGGTACCACCATCTCCTAGGACCTGAAGTGGGACAGTCACATAGGCTCCATTTTGAAAACAGCCCAGCAGAGGCTGTAATTCCTTCTCCAGCTGAGGAAGTTCAACCTGCCACAGGAGCTGCTGAAACAGTTCTACTCCGCCATCAATGAATCTGTCCTCTGCACAATGTCTCTTTTAGCTTCTTGAGCAGAACACTACAGAGGATAGTACGGACTGCTGAGCGAATCATTTGTACGACCCTCTCTTCTCTCCAAGAATTGTACTTATCCAAGGTGATCAAAGAGACCCCTCCCATCCAGCACACTCCCTCTTTGAACTGTTGCCATCTGGCCGACGCTACATAGCTCTAAGCACCAGAATGGCCAGACACAAAAAGTTTCTTCATTCAGGGAATCCATCTCATGAAAACTTAACAATAATCTTGAAACACACAACATTATATACATTACCTATTGAACACCATAATTGTTTACAATTGAAATTTGCACACATTATACATGTACATCGTAATTGTATATATAATATTTTGTTTTAGCTTTTTTTGTACATTGTCTATTTTTTAAATTCTTATTCTTATTATCTGTGTCCTGTCTCGTCACTGTCATACTGTTGCACTGTGGAGCTTCTGTCACTAAAACAAATTAAAGGGTACTATTTTCAAATTTACTAATAAAATTACATTATATAAATATAATACATAAAAATTATCTCCTTCTCTCTCTCTCTTTCTCTCACTGTTCATTACTTACAGGGATAATGTCAACACACTATAGAAATACTGTTACTTTCAGAACTAAAACGTTTCCCCTCTGCTGAATGAAACTAATAATAATAATAAAAAATAAAACACTTAGTTGGAAATTATGTTAATTCATGTATTTCAAATAATTCATTTTAAACTTTCAATTCATTGAAGAATCCAGAAAAAAGTATACATTTTTAAGCAACAAATCAGCATATTAGAATGATTTCTGAAGGATTGTGTAATGCTGAAGACTGCTGAGTAATGACCATTTCAGGAATGAATTACATTTAAAAATAGATAAAAATAAAAAAACACTTACTTTATAATTATAATAATTTTGTAACAAATGATATAATTTTTAAAGATATATATATGTTAAACTCCTGATTGAGAATCGTTGCTTTAACAAAATTTCAAGAATAATAGTGTCTCCACTAAACTCCACTCTGTCCGGCACAAAAACACACACACACACGCATCAAGTCACCGGTACACACAGCCTTATGTAGGTGGCTGAACACAGAGCAGCTCCCACAATTCCCAGGTGCTTCCCACCCCCGCCTCCTGCTGAATTGTGCTGCGCTTCTGCAGTGTCAGCTTTCTTTGCTCCTTTCATTTCCTCCCAGTGTCCTCCCTGGCTTAAATCTCATTCCCGATTGGCCAATCATCACCCAGCCTCCATCAATCACATGCTTCTTTCTGATGGAGAGCGCTCAACACGTCGCTTTCTTACAAAATATTGGCAAGGCTGTCAAGAACAATGAGGGTCATCAGTCTGTGGCCATGTAACCGTGAGATCGAGGCTTGGAGGAAAAGGACGCTGTGGAGCGAATCGAAGCTCGCCGGGCTATTGTTTGGGGTTACAGTCATGCATAAGATTATTTGCCCACAAAGCATCTCCATAGTGCTGATGGTGGGCTTGAAATCCGTGAGTAGGAGGAGCTGAGGCCTTTGGGCTGCTGCTGTCTTTGGCTCTGCTGTAAACAGCCCTGGCTAGACTTAATGCTAGCAGGCACGGTGACTCATGTCACCTAGTGGTGCACACAAACACATTTACTTTCCAATTAGAGGCAACCGGGTTCTCCAAACCCCCTTCCTCACGCTGGGCTTAGAGTTGGGCCAACCTAAAAGTTTTGGATGTTAGAGGAAACAAGGGGAACAGCAGGAAAGGAACGAGTGAGTCAGAGGCCAGACAGAGGACGACTGGAGTGAAGACACTGTAATAAATGGAAGGGGGAAGGACAGAACAGGACCCACTGGAGAGGTGTCCTCATCGATACTCGCTTGGAGTGGGTCAGGGCTGAAGGCTGATCCTCTGAAACACTCCATCACATCTGATCTCATACTGGGATATTTTTTGGTCATTGTCAAGAAACAGCATCTCCTTGATCTTTGATGTGCGCAAATATTCTGTTTGTCGGTCCATGATTTCCTGCTGCTCCATTTTCATTTCAGTGACAAGGTAACAGGTGACAGGTAAACGTTCAGTGACAGGTAAACATTTTTATTTTTAGACCTTATTCATGAAAAATTTGTTTTTTAGAAATCCTTTCTGATGTACATAGTCCCACTGAACTGAATGAGACAACTACTATAAAAATATTTTTGCAAACAATTCACACAGAAATTGGCAAAATGGTCATAATCTGTTTTTTTATGACCATGTTTTTACTATCACATTAAAAAAGTGTTATAATCCATAAACCAACATCAAATTAAAAACAACTGGAAAAATATAAAACTATTAAAATTATTGATTGTAGAGACCTGCTCAATATAATTTTGGGTGCTTAATGGGAGCGTAAATTCCCTGCAACTTATTTTGGTGCAGTTCACTTGTGTTGACTGTACAGGACCATAGGTAATGTAGTTTTTCAACAGGAATTCCACAGACTATTGGCTTAAATAAGCATATCATGATTAACAGCCTGAAAGTTCAAATTATTGGCATCTTATCTCTAAAAATAAATTTCCCTGTGGAGAAAATTAACTGATATTTTACTTCAAGAACCCCAGTGTTGCATGGTATTTTGGGATTATTCAAAGGATGGGCGGTTTACTAAGCACTACACATAACCAGGAAAAGCAAAACATTAGTCAAACATTTCACACATTATTAGATCTTCTGGTGTTAGGAATAACAGCAGCTGTCATACTCTCTCCACATTACCTTACTGTGACTGGGTGAGACAAGTTTCTGCAAGCAGCAGAACTCAATGACATGCAAAAGTGGACAGTCGTGGAGTTCAACAGTTTCGTAGATGGTAATATGATTACTCATGATTATGATTAACCTCCAAATAAATATATTTGACTTCACAACATCTCAAAAGGAAAATAATGCAATTAAAATTATATACTGTGCAGTACTGTGCAGCTACTGTATTTTACTGATTTTATCAATCGTCTGTGATAAATAAATTATCTTAGAATTATTTTGTCTTTACTATTTTCATCTTCACTATCACTTTTTAGCAATTTAACACATTATTGCTAAATAAAAGTATTAATTTCTTTCAAAACAGAAAGAAAAAAAGTACTGATCCTGATTTTTTTTCCTTTAAAGAATCATGAAAAAAATATCACAGCTTCCAAAAAAAATATATAATATTAAGCAGCAAAAACTGTTTCCAACATGGATAATAGATCAGCATATTATATTTATTTTTGAAGGATCAGGTGACAATAGCTGTGACAATATATATATGTATGTGTGTGTGTGTGTGTGTGTGTGTGTGTGAGAGAGAGAGAGAGAGAGAGAGAGAGAGAGAGAGAGAGAGTGTGAGAGAGAGAGCGAGAGAGAGAGAGAGAGAGAGAGAGAGAGAGAGAGAGAGATGTACACAAATCCCCATCTGTGTAATGCTGCTCTAGTCAAGCAATTCTGTGTGGTGAATTTCCTGTCTTTATGCACTTGAATAGCTGCACAATGTGGTAGCAGTGACTATTCATGGATCCGTGTCCACATATGTTGTGGAAGTGTACATATATGATACACCCTACATGTAAAGCAGCATCTGGTTTCATGTTGCAAAGATCATATAAATGCCACCACAACACTGTGAAGTTTCCCTTCCCCTGCCCTCTAGAGCATTACATTAGTCTTGGAAATCCTGTAGCTAAAGGGCTAGCAGCCTTCACTTGAGTTTTGAATCAACACCTCGTCACGGTCCATTAAGAGTCTGATTGCCAGTTAATTATTATGCTCCCAAATTAGATCGGACCACACTGAAAGTAAATTAAACAATCATGCATCAACAGTTGCTCATCCAGTGGGATGGCTGTATGCACACATTAAACTGATGCCAAAGACGTTGCCATAAAGGTACACATTGTGTGTTTTAAGAGAATGTGACATTATATCTTACACCTTATAATTTTACACTTAAAATAATTATGACTCATTTGAAATTTGCTTAAGGAGTGTAACTACAGGAATGACCTGAGGTAACAACAAATGGGTTATAAATGGAATTGCAACACTTTCCTCTTCCCCTGCTGTAACTTAAGGTCAGATGACAGGCTTGATGCAACGCCTTTATGCATAATTCATGTGTTGCAATCATATGAATGAGACAACGAATGCTATGAATATACCATTACCTTGATTATAACTTCATCTGCGATGAAATATACCTCAGCGGCATCCACGTTATTCACCACAGCCTCCACTCTGGAATAAATTTGTATTATTCATTGGATTGAGTAAGCGGAGTACCGGGGTGATCCATAAAAGCTATCGTGTGAGGAAGTTTTTCCTGTTTTTGCTGAGTAAGTGGCCAATAGGCCTGTTTACGCTTAATGACCAGTACATGTGTTTACAGGAGAGGCGGAGAGCTTTGCGCCGTACCCAGAGAAAGGCCGTCCCGTGGCAGCTGTGTAAGGAAAGAAATCCAGCCAGTCCCATTGGCTGAGGTCATTCCAGGGAGTCGTACTAAAACACCCACAGATTTTCAGATCTGCTGCTCTGGCATGTGCATGCTATTAAGATGCAAAAACAGTCAGACAGTATTATTTTTGTATTATTTTTTTGTATTATATATATATATATATATATATATATATATATATATATATATATATATATATATATATATATACACACACACACACACACACACACACACACACACACACACATATATATACGTTTTTTCAACTTTGATAATAATACTAAATGCCTATCGCATGCCAAATCAGCATATTAGAATGATTTCTGAAGGATCGTGTGAATAAAAAATATTTTTGGATGAAATAAATTAGAAAACAGTGATTTTAAATTGTAATGATACGGGCAAGCATAAGAAAACTCTTAAAACATTGAAATAATCTTGCTGACCCCAACTTTTAAATTGTAGTTTATATTTTGATTTGTTTTGTATTTGCCAATCAAACAACTGAATCCAAGAAGCCTGGTACTGTATATTGATTCATTACTCAGCATTAAGATACTGTACTTAATATTGTTTAGTCCTGCATGATATATTGCTTGTGTGTCTCACTTCAGATAAAAGCATCTACTATATGATTAAATGTGAATATAATATTCAAAATGGTGGCGAGTCAACAATTTGAGAGTTACAGTATGGAGATACAGTACACAAATTCAGATGTTTTGCCTTTTTTTTTTTTGCATGCAATATCCCTAAATTTGCATATAAATATGTGGATGGAAGCATGGCTACTGATGCAAAACAAGTTAAGCATCAAC
Source organism: Carassius auratus (assembly GCF_003368295.1). Classification (NCBI taxonomy): domain Eukaryota; kingdom Metazoa; phylum Chordata; class Actinopteri; order Cypriniformes; family Cyprinidae; genus Carassius; species Carassius auratus. The sequence continues at coordinate 8,857,156 of NC_039288.1, read as the reverse complement.
AGCACAACGACCTTCTTAAATATTTTCATTTTAACTTGGTAAAGGTGGCAACAATAAATAAAATATATATAAGTCTAAAGATAATGTGAGCCAATTTTGGTGGAAATAAAATGTGTAGTAGAATACACAGGAGAAAAAAAATGGTTTGTTATTAGACAGAAGTTGCAAACGTTGAAAAAAAAAAAAAAAAAAAAACTATAAAATAAACATGAACCACAACAAGAACAAGATTTATGAGATACATTGCCACTACAGAAAATGAAGATGCTGATTAGCATCATGGTTTTCTATTGAGATACAGATGCTATTTTTTATCATTAGCGGACATGCGCATTAAACATCCATCGCATAGAATTACATTAATCTGCTTACGTTGCAGACTCCAGAATGCATGTGTATACATCAACGTCACTTTGAGCGGACAATATTTGCATTAGGAAACATGCAGAACATTTAAGAAAATATGCTGTTTAAAACTCTGCATTGACTGCTTTCACGATAAACTACATATGGAGAAAGTTTCTTAGGTTAGTTTGTGTACATGTGTACACACTTTAAAATGAACCACCACCACATACACAGGTAACAGACAATCAGCATCACAGGTGGCTGTATTTACTTCTGCTGTTCTCCATCTCATTTTCTCCAGCAGTGTAGGTAATAAATTAACAGCTCAGAACAGGACAATTTCTGAATCCCGACGTTGGGCTGAAAGGATTTCTCCCCTTGGCTGCTGCAGCCCGTGGCTTATTATGCTGTTATGAGTCCATTCAGAGAAAAACTCTGCTGTTAAAGTGATTTAGCGGGATGGCTTGGCAGAGGTGAAAGGAAACAATACAGAATTGTGCACTAGTAGTACCACCGTGCATGACTCCACTTGGCCTGCTCCCTTCCTAATGCAGCTCCACCAGCTTGAGCCCTCCGAGCTATTAGATAGAGAGCAGATTTCCCCACTCAACTCCTCACAGATTCTATAATGAGAGCACTGCTGTACGAGAAGATGCTGGCATTATAAATAGACTCATGCACAGACAAACACACAAATATGAATAAGCATGTCGTATATTGTTTCCGAAGAGCCCAGCTTTCATACTGCGGGGGATGGGGCAAAACCAAACAGTACACCTAGCATTCATTTCACCTTGTCGCCACTGAAATAAACCCACTATTATGGAAACCCACCTGGTTTCAAGAGCGTACGCACAAAGGCCTATAGGCACTTGTGCACTAATGCCCTGATTTACTAAAGGTTTGCGTGAACAGCAACACATGCATATTTGATTATGCATGCAAAAAACATTCAACAGTCTGAGGATTGCACAAAGAAGCACATCTTGACATATTTTGTGGGTTTTCCTTGTGTTATCGCCTTTGCAAATGAGTAAATTAGCACCTTAGAAGTGGTTTGTCAACTCTGGAAATTTCTCTGTTAGTAAATTTATACAATGAAAAGGCTGGTGGTAAAACAGACTCAGATAATAGAGCTATTATTATATTTATTAATACATTTGAAAATTGTATTTAGAAATGTAATTAGAATCAGAATTCAAATATAAAATGATGAACATCAAGATAAACTTAATTAAATTGAGAAATGTAGCCTTTTTCTTCTTTTTTATGAATTACGCATCAGACAACAAAGTTCTCCATTTCACAAAAAAAAAAAAAAAAAAAACGCACATCACACAAAGCGAGCATTCAGTCAATAGCAGTGGTTTCAAGTATGATAAGAGCATTCAGTCACATAAATAAAGATTGGAAACATTTAATAAAACGTTTCAGTCAGAATTAGTCAATGTACTATTGTGCTTATTTACGCAATTATTCTTAGTTAATCACTGACAATACATTCATCTACACACATCTAGATAAATTCACTTCCACTTAGCAAAGGGTCTACAATAGCACACAATGTCCCCTTTTGTTAAGAATCCAAGGCCACTTTCATGGACACTCCTTTATCCACTCCTTTGGTCCATGTTGTTTGGCTCAGTGCATTCATCTACTTCAACATACAGCTGTCATTTTAAACTTGGAGTATACAGCCTAGCCTTGGGTTTTAGAAATGACTACTTTCATTTCCCAGCGCTTGAATAGCACATTCACAGAAGGAGAACAAAAAACAAAAACATTACTGCAGCTACGTCCTGTAGATGCTTCCCATGGCACTGGGTAAAAACAATATTTAGTGAGCAGATACTATATCTAAGTGGCTGTAATTTCAGTCTAATTACATTAGCACTGGACAATGTATTAGAAGAACACATTAGTGAAGGTATGAGTGGTATTTTATTCATCTATGGTAGCCATCAACTCACTAGCTAATAGAGTTTAGAGTAAATTCCATTGCATTTATATTATAAGTACAGGACGTTGATTCCTCATGCGGTTTTCTGGGCAGTGTTGAAAGATTCACTCTGCATCTGTATCGACTATGAACCTAGTTGACTTTCACCACGTATTTCTTTAAAACATGGGAAATGTTGATCTTTAGCTGCGTGCATCACGTCCTTGACACCGCGCTGCATTGTAAATACCTTTTCTGCAGCACATCTATAGAAAATCTGAAGTGCAGAATCTGCAGTGCATTTAGTTCTGTGTATAGATTATAAACAATGAGAAGTAGGAAGGTCAGGGAGAGTTTTAACACTGGGTGGGCTGTTATATAATCAGTTAAACCAATCAAAAACAAGCTGCAGGGATAAAATCTCCATGTATAAGGTGACCGTAGATGACGCCTCTATGAAAAATATAATGAATGGAAGGACAAAAATGTAACAAAGCTAAATTTTATGTCTGCTTTAAATATAATTTGTGTTTAGGTTAATAGATAGGAAATGACAGATTTGCTATCATATGAATTGCCAGATTATTTAATTTAATTTATACAATCTACTCAAGCTATAAAAATTATCTCATCTCTCTCTCTCTCTCTCTCTCTCTCTCTCTCTCTCTCTCTCTCTCTCTCTCTCTCTCTCTCTCTCTCTCTCTATATATATATATATATATATATATATATATATATATATATACATACATATAAAACTTTATACAGATTTACTAATTTTAATTGTTATCATAAAAATGATAAGAACCCCTAAACTGGCTGTAAAGTTTATTTAAACCACATTACAGCTCCAGAAAATCATCCACAATTTGCCCCATGCACCACCTCAATTTTGACTTTTAGAAAACAAGGGACAAAATTATATTCTGTTTTAATCAACATTATTCCGCAATTGAACATACAATGTTCCATTATACACTTTCATCTACTTACTTAACAAATCTGAACCTGATAAACATGAGAATATTACATCAAATTTAGAATTTTGTGTAGAAACCATTTTGTGTAGAAACAGTATATTCTATTAAAAAAGTACTCCATTAGAAATATTTAGAAATATTATTTTTACTCAAAGAATTCATAAGCAAAATTTAAAGTAGAAAAACTGAATTGTAAAATGTAATGTGAAAATGTAAAATATTATTCTCCAAACATTTTTTTTTTATATATTTACAATTTTGGAGTAGAAAGTAAAACACTGAAAAATAATCTCTATTTGAAATGTCTTTTTTGTATTATTATTATGATGATTTTTTTTTAAACATACAGCTCATGTTTAAACAAACCATCTCCCTACAGCATCAGCAACTGTTTTCTACTTTTAGGTTAAACCGTCAGTGTGCTTAGTGCTCAAGCTGTTATAATTTTCTCCTCCTCTTACTTTTGCGGTTTGTTAAGCACATACAATTGTGTTTGCAGGGGACCGGAGTACTGGAGGGTGCATGTGCGTTTGCTTATTTTGGCTATGCTGAGGAACATATGCCCTGAGCCACCCCACCGTCCTCAACTCCCCTCCACATCATGCTCGACCACACATTCTGTATGCGTCTCTCCACTGAGGATTTCATGGCCAATTTAACTCTCCCACAACACATTACACTGCCCCAGCAAGACTCTCACACACACGCACAATGCAAACACACATGAGGAGTGTTACAACTACTGGCAAAATCTCCTTTATATGAGGGGGTGGTGATCGTGCACCTCCGTGGGGTGTGCAAAATATGCCATCAACACCACACCCACATGATAAAGAGAAAAGAGCTGTTACAAATGTGGGTTTCAGAATTGTTGGCCCAGTTATATTTTCAGTATCAATATGCTTTCTGATTAATAATGGCATTTTTTGTCCGTATCGTTTGCTCTGTTCCAAAATCTAGTGTGTTTCTTAATAAGGCTGTAATTATGATTCCTCTAAAAGGAAGTTAAGCTTAGCTGACAGTGTCTGTGACAATGTTGATTATCAAAAAAAAGAAAAAAAAAGAAAAATACTGGCTTGCAATGAGGCACTTACAATGGAAGCTATGAGGCCAATCTGTAAATATAAAAAATACTCAAAGTTTCAAAAGTATTCACAAAGTAAGCAAACAAACAAACAAATAAATTCAAAGTTGTAAATAAAACTAAACTTCTTGAATGCATTTTACAAGAAAATATTTTTTTAGTTTCCTACTTTCATGTTTAATTAAATGTTACTTGTTTATTTGCTGATTTTATGTGAAATTTATCAATTTCTTTCTTTTTTTTTCAGTGTAGTCACAACATGTAAACAATATGCATGTTCACATTATTTTAGTGTGGAAAAAAATCGCTTTCTAACCATCTCCTTGAAACATTTAACTTTGTTGCCATGACATAATAATGCCTGAAACCTAAAACCTTCCTGAACAGAAAAAAATATAAGTGCAGTTATAAAAAGATAACCTTCACATTTCTGTTTTTATATCCTCCAAAAATTCCACCAAAAGTGCTTAACCGGTCACAACAGAAATCAGCATTATGCCACAAATGCTGCTTAAAATTTCAATTTGTATTGAACTCAGAATGTTTGTGTATATTACTCGTTTTTGATTTTTTTTAATTGCACAATGCATTCTTAGCTGAAAAAAGCAATCCCAGAATGCACTGCACCAAGCTCAGAATAAAAACTAACAAACAAAACCTAATGTTACCATTAATAGTTGTGCAATAAAAAACTGATTTAAACACCCAACATCTGTATTTGTCATCTATTTTTATGCCCATTTGAGAATTTGCCATTAGCCTACCAACGTGCTAATGACTAACTCTATTGAAATCATTTTGAGTGAAGACTTATGATGATTTTATGAAACCTTAGAAGGCAGCTAACATTGTAGGCAACAAAACAGTTCACTAGGTTTTGTGTTATAGCGTTTCTCATTTGTAAGTCGATTTGAATTACAGTCTAAATGAAATGCTCCGTTTAGCTGATTTATGCAGCACATTTTCTCTGTGTTGAAAGTGAGCTATTCATAACATTTTGTGATTATCATCAAACCAGCACTGAACACTGAAATGAACTCTGAAAACAATCTGTGACCACACCATTCCAACAACACTAGCTTTTCTATATGTAAATTTGTTTACAGAGGTCTGTGGTTTCAGTATAACAATGTCAGTCTTTCAGTGCTTATTTTAAAATGGATTTAGTAGACAAATTTCAGTTGTCTTCCATTGCATTCGAATGATTCTGTGGGGCGTGAAGCTGGAATGTTCACTGCTCCAAGGCCTCTTAACTAAAAGTGTATTTTTTTCGCTCAGGACTGCAGTTTACAACAGGCTCCACGCTTGCACCATTAACTGGCTACTGTGCTCATTAGCTTGACAAAATAAGGGGCCTTGACATTTTCCAGCCCACACAGTAATGTCTACGCCTCGTAAACACTCACGCAAACAAACACAACACACACACACCGCCGCCGCTACTTAATCTGGCCATCTTATTTCCGAGGGCAGTGGTCTGAGATTATAAAACTGGTATGAGGAACATTAAGGCTGTGAGTCAGAGAGACAGCAGATAAGAGAGTCGATGGAGAGCAGTCATCCCTCATTCCCCAGATAGGGCTATCATTGCCGGGTGACTTTTGCATGGCAGGTCTGGCACAGTCATTTAAGCTCCTCTCCAATTAGCAGCATGCAAAGGGCACAGGAGCAAACACTTTTTGATGCATTGTGTGCGGACTTTGATAAATGTCTGAGGTAGAGGAGGATTATTGCTTTTTAATGATCCTTTTAAGAGTCATTTCAACAAAACATAATTAAATAAATAAAAGCAAAACCTCCATTCGAGCCCACTTAAAACCCCTTACTAAAACCATTCGATACAAATCAATTGCACCCAGGTTTGCAGGTGATGTCTGTGCTGTTTTAACATCTGATTCACTGCAGCATACAGTCACAATCTATGTGGATGGATGGATGGATAGATACGGTATGTGCTATGTTTCAGGAAAAATGACTATATTTTCAAATAAAAATATAGAAAATAAAAACCAAATAATCTAAATACAAGCAACAGAACGGAGTAATTAAAATAAACTTTTCATTTTTTTTTTTTAGGTAGGTCAGTTTTTAGGTACAGAGATTAAAGTAATTAAATAATTAAAATAGCACTGCATATTCAACTGTATAAATTACAGATGAATCCTTATTAAAGTAACAAAAGCTATTCAATCAAGAGCAGTGGATAATTTCCTTGTCTTTTGTTGTTTGATTAACATTAAGCAACTGTCACTTTAAGACAATGCACGGATCCAGTACACTGATACTGTACATTCAACCAACTATGTCTGCTAGGAATCTCACCAAGACAGGCATTCTGACACAGTCACCAGACCTGAACCCAATCGAGATGGTTTAGGGGTGAGCTGGACCACAGACAGAAGGCAAAAGGACCAACAAGTGCTAAGCATCTCTCGGGGAACTCCTTCAAGACTGTTGGAAGACCATTTCAGGTGACTACCTCTTGAAGCTCATCAAGAGAATGCCAAGAGTGTGCAAAGCAGTAATCAATATGGGTCTGAGTAGTCATTTTAGGGCCACAGGCCCCGAAAAATGGCCTAGCAAAGCCCATTCTCCCTAAGGCGGCATTTCCCTTTGTACGCACTAGGCAATTTCCCTAAACCTTGGAACTGAGCTCTCGTCTAAAAGGTTCAATAAACGCCTGGGTTGCAAATAACTGAAGTGTTATTGGAGAATTAGCAATTCAAATTTGGAAGGCTGAGCTATTCTGCTCTTCACGTAGGTCAGTGTTTAGCACTCTGTTTCCTGCTTGCCTGAGCTTTGACAGGTGATAAGAGAGGAGCGTACAGAGGAAGACAGGACGTTTACAAGGCCGGAGTCACGCCAGCCACATCCTGACAATGGTGCAAAATATAAGCCCCTCGGATGGAGAAAAAGAGTGAGGGAAAGAGAAGGAATGAGAAAGGTAGCACAGCAAGAGCTCTGTCCATCTTGAGATGGATGAAAAGAGATGTGTGACTGTCCTTACAGCTCTCCAATAAAGCAGCTCACCCTAAACCCGGCTCAGTGTGTGCAGACAAGTGGGGGAGCGGCTGATGAAATCGACCATAAACAAGCCAAAACCAGCAGGCCTCTGCACACCAGCAGTATGAGATAGGGACAAACATACTGAAAGAGGTATATTCTGCACACACACACACACACACACACACAACACACTCTATATTCTCAGCCACACTGTTCTGCAGCAGATCTTTGGGCAGCGTGCTGTGGTACTCAACAATATCATAATAAAAGATACATTTATGAGATTGATTTCTTTGAAGGCACTTTGTTAGTTCGGACACCTGGGAATGACATTTTGTATGTTTCATTGTTCCCCTCTGACATATTTATACGCAGCTGTGATCGTATTAATGGGAGCACATAATTCTTCATAGGGCCAGTGTTTGCTCGTTGAGGAGACTGAGAATTGGACACTGGACAATTGGACAGATGCCTCAACCACCATGTATCATTCAGAAGATGCAAATCACCATTAGCTGTGTCCAAAAACTGAAACACGCTACCTAAGCAGTATACAGAGGTAGACACGTTAGAAGACTATTTTGGTAATACATCCTGATTATATCTAGTCACATACTCAAAAAAAATACAGAAAAAACAGGAGATTAACAATAAACAATAGGAAAAACAAATATATATATATATATATATATATATATATATGTAAAACTGTAGTTTAAACATGTATATATACAATATTTTTTTTAACTATTTTATTTGTGTTACTTTTGAAATGGCTTTAGAAATACTTTTATACTGTTTTCAAAAAAAAAAGTTTCAATTTAATGATTTGAAAATGACACAACATGTCATAGTTTAACTGTCAAGTATAAAGTAATATTGTATTTTTCTCACACCTTGAATATGTACATCTTTATCATAAAATCAAATAACTTTATAATTTTCAAGTTTTTTTAAAACAAACATTGTGACTTTTATTTAAATAGAATTTTAATGAAATACAATACATTTTGGCAATTTTCCCCAAGTCTATTTTGCCATAAAAATTTCTAATTTATATATAAAAAATGTATTGACTTTATTTGTTGACATTAATTTCCTGTATTTTCCTGTAGTTCTCAAATATTACTGAGCAGTTTAGCAGTGTTAAAATACTTAAGGAAAAATGTAGGACAATTTTTGACTGTATTCCTCTTAAATAAATAAATAAACATCAGTGAATTTTAATACAGATACAAATAAATATTTACATTTAAAAAGAGTGGCATTTTGACTTACATGCTTGATGTTTCCTTACAAGGTACTGAAATGATTTGTGTGAATCCTTCGAAAGATTTCAGGCACAGCGCAGATGTCTGACTCCATCTGAATGATGGCATCAGTATTTAAGACACTAAGAGGCCAGTGCATTAGAGTGTCCTTTCTGCTGTCCTGCTCCAGAAAGTCTTGAGTAAACAGCAACGTTCTGACCATCACGGTGAATAACAGTTGCTTTATCTGTCCTTATTTCTGTCTGTATAGACCCACTAATGCCCTGCTCTAATTTCTCGTTTGTAATAATGATCAAAAACCAATTACAGCGGCGGGAATAAACACAGCCAAACAAAGCCGACTATCAATCATGGCATGCAGGGCGTCACCATTTCAACCTAATTCAGCTTGGGTGTGCGTTTGTGTGAGACTTTGAGCTCCTTTGTGCTGATGGCGAGTTGGTCCTAGACACCCATTGTTTTGAAAGATGATGTCTGCGTTGCTTTCCACTTGGCTCAACACGTGAGAGGGTTATTAATTGAAAACGAGAGTGGAGCTGACTTCTGGGAAAGATGCACTCAGCTTCTACATGAAAAGGCAGCAAAGAAAAATAAATCTAATTCCCACAAACTACTGATTCAAAGTGCTTCTGACAAGCTGGCGTGGCTGAATACAAGCATAATATTCCATCACGAATGCAATAATGTTTATTCCCATCCATTTACTCGTTTGTCCTTTACTACAGTTGATTTATCACTTCTGTTGACCTTCTAAACAGTAGATTGCATGACGCTACTGCTGTAAAGAGTGGCGCGAGACGCCGAGTAATACAGGGAAAGACAATATTTATTGGTAAATCAGCCAACAGTTGTGAATCTTGCTCTGGAGTCAAGAACTTTGATCTGGGCTTTGTGATAAGTGCTCCACTCATGTAAAGCATTGGACGATTCATTGTCTGCTGAGGTCACGAAGCCTGGTTGTCATGACATACCATCTAATCCGCTTTGTGAACCACTGTCAGCAAACTCGAAAGCCTATGGCAAGACAGAGATTTTGTCTTCTCAAAAGCCTTGTAAGTAAGCTTCTAGAAAACTGATCAGAATCACTAGTAAACGGAACAGTAAATATTGCATTATACTCCCCTCAATGCCTTCCAAACAAATGCGCTGTGTGTCATGATATAACTTGCAAATAAACGCAGTTAACGGGAAGCGGCAAAAGCTTCAAGCAGCAATTTATCTGTCAAAAAAAAAAAAAAACCCAGAGCTTCTCAAACTGAAGTCCGTGGATCTGGGTTCATCTCAGATGAAGTGTAAACAAAAATGTCACTGAATACCCATGCCAATAATGTGGAGTACAACATATTCTATTCTATGCATATACTATGTGTATTTATATATATCAAAAGTGACAATAAAAGATTGTTACAAAAGTAACTTTCTTTTGAACTTTATATTCATCAAACAATCCTTAAAGAATATTTTTCACAGATATAGCTTTTTCAACACTGATAACAAAAATAAATGTTTCTTAAGCACTGAATCAGTATAGTAGAATGATTTCTGAAGGGTCATGTGACACTGAAGCCTAAATTAGTGGCTCCTGAAAAATCTACTTTGCCATAACATAAATATATTTCATTTTAAAATTCAGTCAAACAGAAAACAGTTATGGTAAATCGTACTACTCTTTCACATTCTTACTTTTTAAATGTATTTCTATGAATGCAGATTGGGGAGCATAAAATACTTTCAGAAGGTAGTGTATATATACTGTATACAAACACACATAATTCACCCTCAGTGTGGGGGAGGTCACAAATGGCCAAATTGTATTTCCATGGTAATGACTCTAATTGGTGGACTACTCACATTGGTTAATCATGGTTATCGTTATCCTCACTGTGACTTAGTCAATGGTTTGTATAAAAATAATAAATATGTGACCCTGGACCACAAAACCAGCCTTAAGTCGCTGGGGCATTTTTTAAACAATAGAAAAAAAAAGAAAAAGAAAAAAAAAAAACTTGTATGGGTCAAGATTATTGATATGATATTAATAAGATATTCCATGAAAATATTTTGTACATTTCCTACTGTAAATATATCAAAACTTACTTTTTGATTAGTAATTTGCATAGTTAAGAATTCATTTGAACAACTTCAAAGGCAATTTTCTATTATTTATTTATTTATTATTATTTCTAGTATTTAGATTTTTTTGCACCCTCAGATTCCAGATTTTTCAAATAGTTGTATCTCGGCCAAATATTATCCAATCCTAATAAACCATCCATCAATAGAAAGCTTATTTGCTTTCAGCTTTCAGATGTATAAATATAAATTGCGAAAAAACTGACACTTAAGACTGGTTTTGTGGTCCATGGTCACATGATTTAAGCTGAAATCACACAAACTTATATCATCATCACACATCATCGCTCGGCGTATAAAGCTTTCAAGGCAGGCCAACCATGAACCATAAGGTTAATCACCAAAAATGTATTTCTCTACAGACATGATTTTTTACCAACTGCAAAAAAGAATATGGTTTTTATAAAAATAAATGATTTTTATAAAAACAAACACAATTTAGGCTGAAATCACACTGACTTACAGCCTCCACAGAAGCATATATCATCACTTAACAACCTCAAAGCTCATGGTCACCCGGCTTTATAAGATCTCACTAAAATCTACTTCTCTACAGGGAAAACAAATGGGGCTTTTACCAACACAGCCTCTGCCTGCATAACTTGTTTGTTTATTTTTGTGCACACAACCAGGATCAAAAATTTTACGTCAGCATTTTGGTCTCTAATGTTTAAAGGAGCTTCTGCAGTTGTGTTATTATGACTGTTACTATCTCTAATGCCTTTACAAAGTTATTGAGCTCCCACAAACAGTGCATTTTTAGTCAACTAATGTGAGCATGCTGTGATCTATACTATAACAAACTGACAGATTCCGGCCAAAAAAAAATAATACAACATGGGAGTGTGAGGGAACGGGATTGGGGTTCAGTTCTATTATAAGACACTTTGTAAAAAGCCTCAATTGTTTAATAGTTACAAAGAAGGGATTAGTTCAGCTTTAATTGGTTAACAGTTTATGGGTCAGAGGTCCTCTGCACATTGTAATGGCTTACATTTAACCTACAGGTCAGAGTTGACAGCTGACCGATCTTTAATCTATGTATATGTCAACCTTGTTCCCGGAAGCTGACGAGGGCTCATGTCATTTTCGTCCTCCGATAGTATTGAACACCTATGATTTAATCAGACCCGGAAAGAAAAAGATTTAGAAATGAAACCGCTATACTATTCCTTCGACATGTTGCTCATTTATTACTTTTAATTGAATTGCTTTATCTACAGCCCGTTGATGTTTCTGGAATCCAAGTCTAATTTGATCAACATAATTGAGGCACTGATACATTTTCAAAGAGAGAGCTATAATCATTTGAGTGAGTCAAATATGTAAAACAGTCCTGCCATAATTAAAACTCAGATATTCTCCTAAATTTCAGGTGTATTTGTTGCAGTAGTAGTTATTTCCTGTGTGCCTCTCGCCTTTCAATAGCTGCTACATTATTCGGGATACAGCTGCAATCTCACTCTACTGCCTGGAGGGACTATCAACTAGGATTTCTTTCCCTGACCAATGGACCCATAGGCAGTAAACAGCCACTATCCTGTCTTCCTTTTAGGCAAGGATCGAGAGCCCCGAGCACTGGATCAGGTGTGAGCGGCACCCACAGATCCAGTGTGATGTGGTTGAGGCGTATGAATATTTCAAGCTCTGTTCTTGTGGAACAAATGATCTCTTAACACAAACACAAGCTCGGTGTGAGAGGAGCAGGCACAACAGGCACGGCAGATGTGTGGGTGTCAGTATGATCGCCTCTGTTGGTGTGAGCTTTCATTGTTCATGCATGCGTGGCATACAGTGCAATAATTTATTTTGTGCAATAATGACGCGTTAACATGTGCACGTTTGCCTGACAATCGCTGCAATATTTCACAAACGTTTAAGTTATTGGCATGTTAAGACTCTACATTTTGGCAGGGGAGTCCTGTTGTCTCTTGGGAGGAGAGAGAGAGATCAGGGGTGTGGGAACGGGAGGCGGTGAAGAAAAGTAGACAACAGGGTTGGGCAAAATTCAGAACTGGCTTCCTTTAGTTCATGAGTTTTACTTGGAATCAAATTGGCCCCATGACACAGAATGCTGAACTGGAATAAAGAAGAATTAACTGAGATAAAATTGAAATTAATTCACAACAGTTAAACTAAATTAATTCCATTACTATCAAAACAAATGCATGCATCATTAATTTTGACTAATTATTTTGAAGACCTTGGCAGCGAAGTAGGACATTCTGGGAAATAAAAAATTCTCACAATAGTCCATAAACTGCAAGTTATTCTAGTCACACAAGAGGTGGGATTTATCACATGAGCCAATCACAGTCAAAAATACCAGTCATTTCCATTCACATCGCAATGGAGGAATTGCCTCCTCTCACATGTCTTTCCCCAATTCATTCTCAATTACTATGACTCTATGGGGTCTCTGTTAATAGTCAGTGGTGTCAGGGGAGGCAAGTCTCTGCTGTAACCTTACCTGTGGGTGTCGCTGTTGAACAGTGTTACTTTAGAAATTTTTTTGATTTATACACTATTTAATTTTATACTTTGTAATATGGGCGTTGATTTATTTTTTTAGCACAATTTCTTTTCTCATTCAATATTTTGAGGAGAAACTGCCTATCAATATTGAAAAGAGTTGTGCTGTTTATATATACACTGTAAAAAAAAATATATATATATATATATATATATATATATATCTCAGTGGTGGGCATAGATACATTTTTTTAATCTAGATTAATCTCACTGTAATCTTGGAATTAATCTGGATGAATCTAGATTAAAATGGTTCATTTGAATTCTGCCGAAGGCATTCAGAATATGTATGCTACCCAAATAAAATAAATGACTAAAAGTAAGTCTTTGAGAAGGGGTTTCTCAAGCCAGGTGGTGCATTAGACTAGGGGCTCATCTCCTGTTTCCAAAATGCATCACAAACTGCTTGAATAGAAAGCGGTAAACTAATTCCACATTGCACAAGGTGCAAACAACCTTACGCCTGTTTCACATATAACAAACCCGGCGGCATCTTAGCTGCATCCATGTTAGCACGTCACGTTTGATGTGGTAATTTCACAGTAGGCATACACACAGGTACGAAGACTCGTTCTCGCCCCCTACAGTGCAATTCGGCTAGGTATACATCCGCGCTAAAATATAAAGGTGAAAGTCATCATAACTCGCCGAGTATAGACCCAGCTCCCGACCCAACTATGAGAATAGATTAACGGCGATATAATTTTTAACGCCCGATAAGAGTCTCCCGTTACCGGAGCACGTTACACATATACATATACATATACATATACATATATACATACACATATACATATATACATATACATATATATATATATATATATATATATATAGTGCTGTCAAATGGTTAATTGCGATTAATCACATCCAAAATATTTTTTTTATTTACATAATATATGTTTTCTGTGTTTATTTATTATGTATAAAATGCGCACACATGCATGTATATATTTCAGAAAAATACGTTAATTTATTAAATGTATACATTTATTAAAAAATAATATTAATGTAGACGTAAATAATATAAATAATTTGCTAAATATATACTGTATGTTACATAATAAATATACACAAAACACAAATATTGTTCAAACTAAAATGATTTTGGATGTGATTAATAACAATATATATATATATACAGTATGTGTGCGTGTGCGTTTGTGTTTGTGTGTGTATGCGTGCATTTTTCCCAAACATTAATTATTAATATTTGTATGAGTATATGATAAAATGTTTATGTTTTCATGAATTTAAAAAGGCATTCTTAATTCAGTTCTGAATGGCGCAGAAGTCAACAGGAGAGAGAGAGTCAGAGTGAGACAAATGCGTTGCTTCCAGCTCTTATTCGGCTAGTGGAACTGGGTATAAAATGAGTCATTACACAGTGCAGGGGCGCAGGGCGGAACACAAAGGGCTGTGGAAAAGCTGCTTAGCATGCAACCCGTGTGCCGCCCAAGTCCCAGCTCTCTCCCAAACCTGGACAGGCTGTCACTGCCTGAAGGAGACCTGGAGGAATGATTGCTGTCCCCGCTATTCACACAAGACAAGCAAAGAAGGTGGGATTGCCCAGGCTCCCCTCTTCTGGAGCACATGGCGTCTGTTCTGATGCACCTTGCTGAGGGAAACCATGAAAGGCTGCTGCTGCTGTTGTTTTCCCCACAAGCCATGAAATATAGGCAATCAGAGTGTGTGTTTACCATGCACCTCTGTTCTTGAGCTAGCAAAGACAAACGGCTATCAAACGTCCTGTTGTTTGTGTGCAAAAGAGGTATTGTTTCGGACCTGACAACAACGACATGTTCGGCTCTTATCCGCACTACCAGGCGCAGGAACAGTTGCAGGAGCTCACACACGCACGCAAATAGCCCTTCATCATAACCGCTGGTCCCTTTCCAAAATAGACTAAGGGCAATCAGTCACACGGCAGCCAGAAATGTGTCAGAGTTTGAACCGGACTTGGACAGCAGCGAGAGAGAGATAGCCAGTGCTCAACAAGTGAAGCTGGCACCACCACAGAGCCTCAGAAAGATAGATGGATGCTTGAGTGAGGGCATTTAAATTTAAATTTAATGCCGCCCAGGGTCAGGGGAGGGGTTGGGGGGGATGGGAGGGGGTTGCACAGAGAGAGGATGCAGGTGCTATGAGCTGGTGCTGAATCGTAATGCATCGTTTAGGAGAGAAATGCAGCACTTCTATAGCGGAGTTAGTTTTGGCACAGTTTGGCCTGAGGCTTTTTAGCAGGATTCTCAGCTGGTTGTTTACGTGTGTGTTCAGTGACGTGATTAGAGGTGATAATTTGTTTCATGGATGATGCTGTTCAGTATAATTGTCTGTCAGCGGAGCATGTGTGTTTCTGTTGCTCGTCATGTAAGGGCAGATGCACTGTTAGCCTTGCCAACAGGAATACTACCAGAATGTTCACTGACCAAGGTTTTTTTTTTTTTTTTTTTTTTTTTTAAAGATAAGACGAAAATAACTCAAATTAATTATGTCAGCCTGGTATTGTGGACCTGCTCTCATTTCATACAAACACAGCTGCTGCCATTTTGTGATGATTGTTGTACACTGTAATGGATTACAAGATAACATACTGGTAAGATTTTAAAACAGGTTTGTCTTAAATCAATTTCTGCGATAACAACCGGCTGGATGTACATTATGCCTTACTTAAAGGGATAGTTCACCCAAAAATGAAAATTTGATGTTTTTTATTAAACCCTGCACCTTTTGACGACACACTGATGTGTAAAGACACAAAACGATGTGCAAGAAACTAAAAAGTAGTTTCAGTCCAGCGCCGTTCGCATTTTCCCATCCAGTCTCCACGTCGTTTAATTAGCAAATGCATTTGCGCTCATTTTTGCACCCATGGGTGTGCTGGGCGTGTCTAAAAAAGAGGTGTGTATCTTAGGGGGCTGAAAATAGACTGCAAGATAGACCAACTCAAACCCGGTCTAAAGTCTGGCTCAATGTTTCTTCTTTGTTACTTAAAGAGTGTACACGGTGCTTAAACATAGGGACGCACAGCAGCAAACAAACATGTCAAATATAAAAAATTAAAGGATTGCAATGCATAAGAATTTTTTGTAGGCTAATTAAATAGCATATCCGTCATGGCACGAGCACAACTGGTTCTTAAAGGTTTATTGCACGTTACGCCCAAAAAACACTAATTACTCATTAAGAGAATAGGGACAACCCTTTAAGACCATGTACCAGGGCGCACCAACCATTTTTTCCATCGTTAAAATACTAAAAGTGGATTTGGACGTGCCCTGAGTGCACCTGCGCCGTGCGCCTTACACTTTGCGTTTAGACCATTAAAATAGGGCCCGCAATGTCCGAACTGTCCTGAATGCATCCTGAGGCCATTCTCAAGAGCCGGTGCATGACACATTTTCTTCTTATTGCTTGCTTACAGCAGATTGCAGACTTATAAGTGCATTACCGCCACCTAGCTCTCAAATGGACTATTGACACTCCTAATTGAGATTGTAGATACGTGGTCGTAATGCACTTATAAATCTGCGATCTGCTGTAAAGCAAGAAGACGACCACGCCGCGTCACACGCAGGATGAAGAAGATGGGAATGTGCTCAGGACAGTTTGGACATTGCAAGAATCAATGGTGAAAACCCAATATAAATACTGTTTCTTGCACAGACCAATTATTTAGTGTCTTTACACAACAATTTATCATCACGAACAGCAGGGTTTAATTTGGTTTTGTTTGTGTATGTTTTTTTTTTTTTTTTTCTCACAGAGCCGTGATTCTCATCCACTTCCATTATATGACTGACAAACTGCAACGGTAAGAGTTAAATATCTTGGTTTGTGTTAAACTTAAGAAACAAAGTCACCTACATCTTGGAATGCCTTGGAGGTAACAAAAAGGCACTAATAATGTTGAAAATGTAAAAAATAATTTATACAAATCATAGTACAGGTATGTACTGTATGTTGCGACTACATTAACTTTAAATCGGAAAGCTTCTTAAGGAGGCAAATTTATTACAGGTGTGGAATTAATATGTTAATTATTAACACAATATAATCAATCAATACATTCTATAAATGCTGTATTAGGTTAAATAAGGATTTGTAACATTTGGATGTTTGTTAAGTTGTTAATATGTATACATGTTACATAAATATATTATTTATGTTGAAAACAGTTGTGCTGCTTAAAGGGTTAGTACACCCAAAAATGAAATTTAGCTTGTGTTTTACTCACCCTCGAAGCACCCTAGGTGTATATGACTTTCTTTTAGATGAATCCAGTCGGAGTAATAAAAAAAAACAAAAAAAAAACAAAAAATCTGTCCAGGCTATTCCAAGCATAACAGTTGAACAGTTCACAAGTCTTCAAATAAAGCCAGCGCATTCATAATAACATGTGACTCACACGGCTCCGGAGCTAAGACTCGTTCAGACCAACCTTACAAGAGTATGACTTACTGAACGTATACTTAACAAAAAATAAACAAATTGGGAAACGCATATTAATGATAACTTATTTTTGCAACGCGGACGGTTTCTCACTTGATGAGTTTCGGCGGACCAATACTGAAGCACCAACTAGCGTTCGCATATCACCGCGGCACATCAAGTCTCAAGTATCACCTCAACGCAAAACATATAGCAGCTAGCGTGGACTTTACACTTTATGTTGAACTATGTGTTATTTCGTTGGTGCAACAGCTTATGTTGAACTCTTTATTGTTTTGGCCAAGGTTATTGAGAGTTGGACTTAGTATGCCTCTTAAGCAACAGAGAGATGTTTTCTAATAGTCAGGGTTTCCAATGTTCTGAATGTACTTGACAGTATTGTGTATTATTATTGTGTATAAAAAAAAAACACTTTACAGAAGGTTCCAGCACCTATAAGCTTCCTGAATTTCTGAAATGTACTATTTCTAAATTGTTTCTAAATATGCTATTGCTACACTTCATGGCAAAAATTGCACTGGTCTGCTAGACTTGGTTGAACAAAAATAAACAATATTTTGTTGCTTAAGCTAATGTATTCAGTCATTATTCAATGGTATACTATAAATCCATGTGAAAAAAAATTACTTCTCACTGTTCTCAGGTCAAATATTTATCTGCGATTAAAATGCGATTAATTTCGATTAATTAATTACAAAGCCTCTAGTTAATTAATTTTTGTTAATCGAGTCCCGGCCCTAATATATATATATATATATATATATATATATATATATATATATATATATATATATATATATATACACACATACAATTAAAAATTTTGTCAATATGACATCCATTGTCATCAACTGAAATAAAATTTTTATAGACTAATTATTTGTCATGTTAGACTAAAATGAATGAATATGACATGACAAACACTACATTTAAACATTCTTAAACAAACAAAAAAACAAGCATAGGAAAAAAGAAAAAGAGAGAGGAGCTAAAACGAGGGGGAGCTCTCTTCTGCTGTGGAACAGATGGATCGAAATTAATTTAATATACGCAACTGGCTCATTTGAGCATGTGATCTGTAATGTGGAAAAAGGGTGATGCCCATAGCCTTCGATAGCCCTTTCTTCATAAATTATCTATATTCATATTTATAGAACAACAGATAAATGGACACAAAGCAGGCATAAAATGAAAGGAAATAAAGCGCACCCACATTACAGCAAGTCACATCTTATTTGGAAAACACAAACATCAATTAAATTCTTCCTGTAGCTCTCTGAGCAAATGGCACATAACCGAGATGTGTCTGGATGGAACTGCCGATGGCATAGCAGAGCTGATGCAACTTTTAACTGCCTGTTCATGCAGTGTTTGGTCTTTGTTTACAACCTCTTCGAGTACGCTGATGTCATATGCCTGCTTATGAACCCTGCAATACAGGGATGAATACAACAAATTATGCTACATCAAACAAATGATGGCAATAATATACTACGCAAAAACATTACATAAACATTGTAAGTCCTGCAGTCAAAATAATGATATTGCCCTTTCGGTTTCCTCTGTCTGCAAAAAGACACTAAAATTAATTCACAGCTAAAGTTTTTTTTGGGGGGCTCATCACGACTCAATTTTCACAATTTTACACTGTTCCTTCATAATGCAAACACGAAATAGCAGCAGCTTCTGAAGGCAGCTCAGAGATCAGCCACGTTACAACATTCTGACAGTCAAAGAGATGTAATGTCACTAAGGGAAAACACCATTTATTTATAGCTTTCACAAAGACGGGAGACATGAGAGGTTAAATTGCTTCCAAAGGCAAATGTAATTATTTGCACTGAATTGTAATTGTGTTGTTTACGAGAACATACAAATATGCAAGCATCTTTAAAGATATCTCAGAAACTCCATGAGAAATCAAATATCAGAATAAAGTTATGGAGCCTATAGATAACCCTTTCAGGAACTGAAAATTCTCTGATTATTTATTAGGCCAGATATATTGAAGAACATTTTCACTGTTTTTGTCCATACAATAAAAGTCAAAACAACATGATCAGACATTGCAAAGAAAACAATATCAAAATCTTATTTTGTGTTTCACGGAATAAAGAAAGCAAAATTTTTATTTTATATCCAATTTTTATTTTTGGTTGCACTCTTAGGATACTTTTGTCCTTTTGATACCTTGATCTCCATTCATTTTCACTTTATAGAAATGAGCAGCATGAACAGTTTGTCCCACAAAAGTCAAACAGGATTTAAACAACATGAGGGCAAGAAAATAAAGACATATTTTATGATGCATTTGGATTCTTTGATTAACAGAAAAAGAAAAACAATATTTGAAATAAAAATGTTCTGGATTTTGTAAATATATGTACTGTTTTTGATCAATTTAATGCATTATTGCAGAATAAAACTTTTTAATTGATATGTTAGTACATAAATACAGATTATTTACACACACACACACACACACACACACACATATATATATATATATAAATACATGGTCAAACACAATTCAAATGACAAGAGGGGGTGCAGAATCGAAAGTAACAAGACAGAATATACATTTTTTAATGATCTGTCCCTTTAAGAGAGAACGTCTTATTTTGTTCAGGAGAAAAACTGTAATCTATCTGATGGCACACACAAGTTTATTGGCAGGAGAAGTTTATTGGCGATGTTTTCAATAAAGGCCACACGGGAAGTATATTTATCTCAATATTTAGTGAACACTTTACCCTTTACACGAGCATGCGGAGGGACCAGAAAAAGTGGGTGGAGTGTGAAGCCTTCAATAGCTATTAATGATAGTGACATTTAATAGAAAGGGAACAAATAGCATGTTTATGCTCGCCTCTTCTTCAGAGGGGGGAGATAAGAAATGAACGAAAGTCCAAAAAAAAAAAAAAAGAGTTTTATAGCTCTTTGGCGTGTCTGCACACAATCTGCAGTTGTTTCACACCAATAAAGCATCTGCTTTACAGAAAATGAATTTTTCTAGGTGAGAAGCACATGCGAGTTGTCTCTTTTTTCTCTCTCTCACAGCTTGCAGGAAAATGCATGCATGGGGGGAAGAGAGAGAACTGAATTAGGGGGCTTGAATTTGCCTGTGTGTTTCTAGGTTAGATAGAGGCACCGTTTGAAATAATAGGCAAAAGGTGGACAATTTTGACAAAAAAAAAAACAAACACTTGAGCTAAAAATGAAAGCCATGTCATTGAACATTTGTTGGTATTTCACTGTAACATATTTTTCAAAAAAAATGGGCAGGGGTGAGCATTCCACAAAATCAGAATGAACATATTGCTCTTGGGCTGCAAATGTGCTCACAATAAAAGCCCTTTGGCAAACATCAGATGCTACGCATCCACTGCTGCTGTGCTGACGTGACGTTTTGGAGGCTTTATCACATTTCCAAAGGTCTGACTTGGTGCCATCAGCAGCAATGTAGTCAATGTGACTCGCACAGGGAGTGGGTCGTTTGGTGTATGCAAGAGTGGGCACGCGTGTGCCTCATTATCATGTTTTGTAGGAGGAAATGATGTGAAGCCAGCAGAGCAGCACATTCGAGAACAGACGCTCACCAGATGACATTGGAGGCTGACTGGTGAATGTCAAGGGTATAGGTGACGTGAAAAAAAACAGCAGTCAAGAAGCAAAAAAAGGCAAAAACTTTGTTACACACTGTCGGTACATTCACTCAGAAAAGATGCACTAAATTGTTAAGAAAGTGACAGCTAAGACATATATAATGTTACTAAAGATTTTTATTGCATACAAATGTTGTTTCTTTTGATCTTTCTATTTATCAAAGAGTCCTGTTTCCACAAAAAGCTTTTAAGCTTTTAAGTTTTCAACATTTATGATTATGACTTAACTATTTTAAAATGATTAAAATAGAAAACAGTTAATTTAAAATTGTAATAATATTTCACAATATTTTTTTATTGACTTTGTACTGAATTAATTGTAATCAATAAATGCATCCTTGTTGAGTACAAGTGCCTTATTAATAATAATAAAATAAAAAAACTAACCCCATACTTTTGAACTGTAATATATGTTAGTATATGCTTGCTTTCCTTCATAAGCAAGAAAAAAAGCAGCTGTTTGTTTGCATAAATTGGTTATTTGATCGCCATTAAAACAAAATACAGGAGGATTTAATAACTTGACAAATTTTAGCAAACAATAATGTCCAAATATTCAAGTAATTAAGGAAGAGATCTCCACAACAGTCACGAAAAAACTATGTGCTGTTCCTCTTTACAAAAACAGCTCCAGTTCAGCAGTATTTTTAGGGTGTCTGGTGTGAATCGCTCTCTTGAGGTCATGCCACAGCATCTCAAATGGGTTGAGGTCAGCAAGCAGTTACAACAAACCCTTGAGCTGAGAGAAAAAAAAAGAAAGAAAGAAAAAAAAGCACCTGATACTAGCCGTCACAAATTCACATATTTTTACTCCATCCAGCACTGTGGATGTTTACAATGCACAGCATGTTTACTTAATACATAAAAATACATAATTGCTTGAATGTTATATAAGCAGAGAGTGTCTATTGTCATAAATTAGTAGAAGGTCAGATCAAAATTAATGACCAATTTATGCAGAAATCCTGGTCAATTTACATACGATTTAATGTAATTGCATGACTGTACAAGGGGGTAAAAAGAAACAGGTTAACATATTACCATTTTTCAAAGGCAGTATATTGTCAAGGTAACTAAATGTTTAAGTAAACATGTTAATTTGCATAGGATTGTTCTAAATTAACACATTAAATAAACTATGAAAATAACACTGAAAATAGATTAGCTGTTTATTTACATTTAATATAAAAAAAAGATACTTTATGAAAAAAATTACAGTCCTTGTTGTGACCTAGAAGCACAACTGATTAGAACATTTTCTAGTTTAATTTTTAGTTTGATAACTACAACCACATTAGCAAAAATAGTCAAATTTGCTTTGACCTACAAATTTTTTTTTATTCATTTGTCTTCTCTTGATTGAGCCAATAAATAATAATAATAAAAACAGCTGGTGATTTGCTAATGAGAAAATAAACACTCTAAGCCAAGGGACAGAATATAAAAAAATTTGACGTACTAGTTTAGCGTGCATATCAGAATAAAGAGAGCGAGGGAGTGGGGGGAAAAGCTAATTAATTCACTCCCTTGGAAAGAGACTGTTACCGCTAACAAATTTCAATCATGAAGGCGAATGAAAAGTCCTCACTCTGAATTCATGAGAAATTGTGCATGTAATTCTACGAATGAACCACGTATGGTGCTCTAACACCTCCAAACTGAGCAGCAGGGAGGCTCAATCTATTAAAAAAAAAAAAAAAAACAGCACAAGCTGATGCAGTGTGTTTTGCCTTTGGAAGTTGATTTATCTGGTGTTGCAGCACTGAATAAACATAGCTATGGGCTGAATAAGAGAGCTACTGACAGAGAGAAAGAGTAAAAACAAGAAAAAAAGGGCAGAAGACCATGTGGGTGGGGGTTGGGGGGGTTTGTGGCCACACCCTCCAAACACCCACGCAAACATAGTTTTTATGACTGATGCCCGCTCATTGCACAGTGATGGAATATTCAATGTTGCATATTCGGCTGTGCACTTTTCTGGCTGCTTTATGTGGCTTTTCCAGCATTGAACAGATGTAAAGGTTTATAATACCTGGAGAAGGATATCCATTAACATTGCCACTCAGCTCAACCGAGTCGCTCAACTGATGGAGACATACAAATAGTCCATGTAATGCTTCACCCAAAATCGAAAATTCTGTCATCATTTACTCACTCTCAAGTTGTTCCAAACTGGTATGAGTTTCTTTCTTCTGTTGAGCACAAAAGATATTTTAAAGAATATTGATAACCAAACAGTTAATGGTAGCCACTGACGTCCATTAGATTTTTTCTGATAGTATGGAAGTCAGTGGCTGCCGTCAACTTTTTGATCATCATCATTCTTCAAAATATGTTCTTATGCAAATAAAATCATAAAGGTGGGAGGTGAATAAATTACGACAGAATTTGAATTTTTGGGTGAACCATTTCTCTAAAAAAATAAAAGGAACTATTGCTGCTAAAGCACTAGTGTAATGTCATAAATTCTTTTGAATTTGACATATAAATCATGAATATCTCATTCTGTCAGAATAAACTATACATTTTGAATGGCTAGCGATAAAAGATTTTGGATTCAGATTGTGTAGGCAGATGTTTGTTTGTTTTCTATGCAATCGGACTTGCGATTTTCACCTGGTGGATGATGAAACATGCAAAAATTCCCCTAAAGAGAAGAGACCTAACCAGTTTTCATTTCTCTCTCAGGCTGCTGACACCAAAAACCGCACATGAAAGTCTCTGTACAAAGCATATGAATATTTAATGTGGTAAACACTGTTGCTCTAGAGTTGAGTTTTATAACCCAGGGTTAGAAGTGGTGCAAACTCTTTTTTTTTTATTACAAGTGTGAAAAACTGCATCAAAGTTTAAAAGCGGCCTTGGCCCAGTGTTGAAAAAGACATAACCCAGGGTTAAATGCAGTATGAAAAGCCCCATAGAGAATTGGGATCTAGCTCAGTTGACTTGGACCAATAAGAAACCAGCTAGACCGACATAGCAATGATAATAATTCAATATATTTAAACAGTGCTTTTTTAGGCACTCAAAGTGCTTTAGATTGTGAGGGGGGATCTCCTCATCCACCATCAGTGTGCAGCATTCACCTGCATGATGAGACGACAGCCATAGTGTGCCAGAACGCCCCCAACACACCAGTTTATTTGGGGAGAGGAGACAGTGATGAATCCAATCAGTAGATATGGGGATTTTTAGAAGGTCATGACGGTCAGAAGCCAATGGACAAATTTGGCCAGGATGCCGAGGTCACACATCTACTGTACTCTTTTCCAAAGACTAGATTGGAATTTAATGACCGCAGAGAGTCTGTGGTTTAATGTCTCATCCGAAGGACAGTGCTTGTTGATAGTATAGTGTCCCCATCACTATATTAAGGACCTACACAGATCACAGGGTGAGCACCCACTTCTGGCCTCACTAGCACCTCTTCCAGCAGCAACCTTGTTTTCCAAGAGGTCTCCCATCCTGGTACTGACCAGGCTCAACCCTGCTAAGCTTCAGCAAGCAACCAGTCCTGGGCTACAGGGTGATAAGGCTGCAAGACGTATGTAATAGAATGTATGTACTATGTACAATGTACTAGAATAGACTCTGAAATCCTTAGCAACTGTATAGCATCGCATTTTGAACAGGAAATGACCATATTTGAACATTTAATATTCTAAAGTCCCAAATGCTGGGTTGTGCCTCCGGAACATTTCAGTCTGTGTGATTTAATGAGGGAGAAATCATCTTCCTACATCAGGCTACTCATGCTCATGACAGGTCGCCCAAAGGTCATTAAAGGCCATGGCAAATGCAGATGCCAAATCTGATAATTGGCGATGCAGGAGTGCTTATGTCAAATACTCCCGTTCAATACAAGGAATTTATACACACACACACACACATACACACAATCATTCTAATATGCTGATTTGCAGCTCAAGAAACATTTATTACAATCAGGGCCACATTAACTATTGGGCTAGGCGGAGCTGAAGTCCCAGGGCCTGAGCATTGAGGAGGCCAGTGATTGACTGTGGAGTAGATTGACGAACATCGCTAGCGTTTTTCTGTAAATTCTTTGTATTACCATTAGAGATTAAAACGTCACATCTGAGTTTGGTTTACCAATCAAATGCAGTTATTATATATTTTACTTTCAAATGAACTGTGCACATAGCCTATCTATCAGGTGATCGCAGCGCCTAATGTCTGCATTCCCCTCTTTTCACTTCATACTGGTGTAATCTAGAAACAGTCATGCAAAGAACAATCTTCGATAAGTAAAAATGTCAACTATTCTAAAAAACATTAAAAAATTGTGTGAGGAAAAAAAAATGTAAACAGCTAGTTTATTTTACTAAAGCTGATGATGGGGTGGGAGTTAGAATATAGTAGCCTGGTATATTCGCTTATGGGTTGAGAAAATCATTTTGCATGTCATGATCCAAGCTTTTCGTTTTAAAATGAAAATTGAATAAAATAAATAAATAAAACGCATTTTAAGCATGGTGGTTTAAAAACGTATTTAACTGTTAGGCACATTAAGCAGTGGGGCATAGCCTAATTCATTTTGGCTAATGCATACGTTAAGATTGTTTCTGATATGCGCAGCGTACACTTACTCATACAGCGGTTGATTAAACAAATTAGCCTATTTTTCTTACCTTGTTTTTAAACGTCCGAATACACATAGTTATGTGTCAAAATGTCTGTCTCCCCGTCAACACAGCCATTCATGTCTTAAATGAACATTAATAGTTAAAAATAAAGCATGTGCACTAGATGACTATTAAGAGATCCTGGCATTATATGATGAGGTTTTAAAGGGATATAGTTCACCCAAAAATGTAAATACTGTCAACATGTACCCAGTTTCAATTTGTTCTGAACCTGTATGAATTTCTTTGTTCTCAACATTAAAGAAGATATTTTGAAGAATATTCGTAACCACCGAAAAGTGTATGGTCCCAGTATACTCCAGTGGTGTTCATACTATGAAATTCATGGGGCGCACAGAAACTTTTTGGTTTCCAGTATTGTACCAAATATATACGTTTGCATTCAACAATAGAAGGAAACTCATACAGGTTTAGAACAACAGCAATATAACTTTAGGTTTGGGTGAACTATTCCTCCAAAGCAGCCTAACAAAGCTGCTGTTGCCATTTGTGTCAATAATGTAAATTAAACACTAGAAAGAAAATCACTCACTTCCCTTGACCGGATTGCTTTTGTAAAATAGTGTATATTGAATTTATACATTGAAGACTATTCAGTCTATTTGTAGTCTATTTTGTACAATATAATATTTATTATTCAGTGCTTTAAGTGTTAGTATGTCAATTTCTTTGTTGTATTGTAATTCATGACTGCTTACTTGTCTTCAGTAAGTTTGTTTTTACATAGGCTATGTTTTTGTGAAATTGGAACTGGTAACTAGAATTATGAATCAAAAACTTTGATTGGATAAAAATCTATTTTAAGCGATATATATAAATCTGAACATTACAGACACTGATTCACCATGTTATATTTGCATTAGAAACATAATAAATTTTTCAGCCTACTAAAGTGCTCCATTACTACCTCTGAACTCTCTGCCGCATAACTAATGTTGTACACAAGCCAAACCTCCTTCAGAAAATCAGGCGTTCTGAAAGGCAGCTCAATACGGGCCTTCGGATGTTTTCAGACACTCTGTGTAATTACTCGCCTTCTGGCACAAACTGTGAAGAAATAAATAAATGAAAGCAGTTGGACTTTAGTACTCTGTATATAAAAATCATTCGTTCGGTTGTCGCTCAGTCTGCTTTTTGCTTTTGCAAACAGGATAATGATTGGTCTTGTTTGCTAGCTCTTATTTTTTGTGTGTGTGTGGTACAGAAAAAAGCTTCTGTTTTTAATGTGTGGCATGTCAGACTGATCTTTCTTCCATTTTACACAAACCTAAACAAAAACGAACTTTTTTTTGTGGCTGCGCATGCCACTTTGAAAATATAAAATATCACCTGAAGCATTCCTGCAATTTTTTTTTTTCAGAAATAACTTTATAGCAGTGTTACACACACAGGAGCGCAAGACTTTTCTACAGTAGATTTCTAATATTTACAGAAGTAAAATAATAATGCATATAAAAAAATAAACTCACAGATTTTTGATGCCGTCTCCAACCCTTTCACTAAAGGAATTATGCAAATAAGGTAGCTGCAATCTGGTGAACTTCACTGGGCCTAAACAGCATCACTCCACCACTCTGATCCAGACTCTTGAATCTTCAAAATGTCAAAAAATGCACTTGTCTACACAGCTTGGGTGAATATTTGGTGAGTTATAACACCTTTCTCCATCATTCGATGAGCTACTGCTGCCAAGATCAATAGAAATCAAACAATATGTCTAGTAAAACAATTTTATAGGCAATAAAATAGACGGTTTTTTCACAGGTGTAAAAGCACAACACCAACTGCAGAGTGATCCTATGATCCTAAGTCACACAGAAAGGATGCATGGAAAGAATAATCATTTCAGAATTTCAGCGCATTTAACACCTGCTTAAACATGATTGTGGGTGGTTAGTGACTAAAGAATTTGGTGCCGATCCGGGCCAGTTGTCTTTGTGGTGGTATGAAAGTAGAACTACAGTAGATTTGGTGACAGTGTGACACTGTAGTTAACATGGGAACGGACATTATGAAGGATGATGTGATCACCCTCACATTACAAACAACACACAACAAACACTGACAATGTATCATATGAGTAGTACTGACATATATATATATATATATATATATATTAGTAATATTCATTTTAAAATAAAATGTTTATATGTATTCATTCAGTATTATTAATAACAAAATATTGTTATAAATTATATAATCCTATCCCATCCTAGATTTTAGGGTCAGTACAAGTTTGACAATAAAACTAAATGCTCTGGCCCTTGGTTTAAATTATTATACTATTATTATACACATTTTTTATTTTATTTTTTTCTGTTGTTTTGCTTCTTGTTGTCACCTGTTGCTGTTGTACAAGCAGGATGTGGCGGTTAGTCTGTGTGAAAATTGTCCCGCCCCTGCTTCCATGTGATTGGATGGCTGACTAAAAAAATGACAGTGATGAGTGTTTTACACTTACACTTTTTTTCATGACTTTAATATAAAGATTTTTTCACTGAAATGAAATTCTGTTTTAAAATGTTTCACGTATAGATGACAACTTTGTCAAAATGATCCCTGTTTGAACGGATCACCCAAAATGAATAAAAATGCTGAATTAT
This sequence comes from Carassius auratus, assembly GCF_003368295.1. NCBI lineage: Eukaryota > Metazoa > Chordata > Actinopteri > Cypriniformes > Cyprinidae > Carassius > Carassius auratus. The sequence continues at coordinate 8,828,476 of NC_039288.1, read as the reverse complement.
GCATGCCAGGCCAGTAGATGGAAACACCACTTTGTTAGGCACATATGTATAAACGTAGAGTATGTGCACATACGTAATATGCATGTGCATGATGCCACTGTTTTTCAAATTCCCGTTTGTGTACATAATACCTCTTAATAATCGTTGTCAAAAACGTAGAATTAATGCAACCTCTTTCATGTTTGCATTTACTGGCCCCCAAAATGCTGTTCTTCTGTAAATGAATGGCCAAAATGCATAAAAAGTTTTTTGTTTAGTTGAAAATGGTATTGTGTAAATGCCATATGTTTGAGTATACAGTATTGTTCAAAATAATAGCAGTACAATGTGACTAACCAGAATAATCAAGGTTTTTAGTATATTTTTTATTGCTACGTGGCAAACAAGTTACCAGTAGGTTCAGTAGATTCTCAGAAAACAAACAAGACCCAGCATTCATGATATGCACGCTCTTAAGGCTGTGCAATTGGGCAATTAGTTGAAAGGGGTGTGTTCAAAAAAATAGCAGTGTCTACCTTTGACTGTACAAACTCAAAACTATTTTGTACAAACATTTTTTTTTTCTGGGATTTAGCAATCCTGTGAATCACTAAACTAATATTTAGTTGTATGACCACAGTTTTTTAAAACTGCTTGACATCTGTGTGGCATGGAGTCAACCAACTTGTGGCACCTCTCAGCTGTTATTCCACTCCATGATTCTTTAACAACATTCCACAATTCATTCACATTTCTTGGTTTTGCTTCAGAAACAGCATTTTTGATATCACCCCACAAGTTCTCAATTGGATTAAGGTCTGGAGATTGGGCTGGCCACTCCATAACATTAATTTTGTTGGTTTGGAACCAAGACTTTGCCCGTTTACTAGTGTGTTTTGGGTCATTGTCTTGTTGAAATAACCATTTCAAGGGCATGTCCTCTTCAGCATAGGGCAACATGACCTCTTCAAGTATTTTAACATATGCAAACTGATCCATGATCCCTGGTATGCGATAAATAGGCCCAACACCATAGTAGGAGAAACATGCCCATATCATGATGCTTGCACCTCCATGCTTCACTGTCTTCACGGTGTACTGTGGCTTGAATTCAGAGTTTGGGGGTCGTCTCACAAACTGCCTGTGGCCCTTGGACCCAAAAAGAACAATTTTACTCTCATCAGTCCACAAAATGTTCCTCCATTTCTCTTTAGGCCAGTTGATGTGTTCTTTGGCAAATTGTAACCTCTTCTGCACATGCCTTTTTTTTAACAGAGGGACTTTGCGGGGGATTCTTGAAAATAGATTAGCTTCACACAGACGTCTTCTAACTGTCACAGTACTTACAGGTAACTCCAGACTGTCTTTGATCATCCTGGAGGTGATCATTGGCTGAGCCTTTGCCATTCTGGTTATTCTTCTATCCATTTTGATGGTTGTCTTCCGTTTTCTTCCACGTCTCTCTGGTTTTGCTCTCCATTTTAAGGCATTGGAGATCATTTTAGCTGAACAGCCTATCATTTTTTGCACCTCTTTATAGGTTTTCCCCTCTCTAATCAACTTTTTAATCAAAGTACGCTGTTCTTCTGAACAATGTCTTGAACGACCCATTTTCCTCAGCTTTCAAATGCATGTTCAACAAGTGTTGGCTTCATCCTTAAATAGGGGCCACTTGATTCACACCTGTTTCTTCACAAAATTGATGACCTCAGTGATTGAATGCCACACTGCTATTTTTTTGAACACACCCCTTTCAACTAATTCAACTAATTGCCCAATTACACAGCCTTAAGAGCGTGCATATCATGAATGCTGGGTCTCATTTGTTTTCTGAGAATCTACTGAACCTACTGGTAACTTGTTTGCCACGTAGCAATAAAAAAATATACGAAAAACCTTGAATATTCTGGTTAGTCACATTGTACTGCTATTATTTTGAACAATACTGTATATCCTACTGTGATGCGGTTTCAATTCCATATTTCCTTCAGTGTGTACGTCTCAATCAATGCCAGCGAACTAAAAGCAGGAGAATAAGTTGCGACGAGCTGTTGGAAACCCACCTTAAATTCGTCCTAATTCTGTCAGCATTTACTCTCCCGTGTCACTGACTGTCTGACATCCTCCAAAAGCGGCAGCCAGAACAGGGTGACGTCTCAGTCTGTGGTTGTCTAAACGATGTGGAAGTGCGTTTAGATGGAGGCCGCTGATTACGATTCCACCTCGGATTCTTTCGTGTTGACATTTCACCACAGAGCACGTCCTTCTCCCCTCCAATTACTCCATCCCTTCCCGCTTCTGGACAGGGGGGTGACCTTTCAATCTCCTCTAAATATATTTTTATATGGTGTGTCTGTTTTAAGGCCTGGCAGGACCTGCTATACAATTAGAAGACATTCACGCTTTGATTGCTCTCTAATAAAGCGATCGGGAGTCGGACTGGCAGCCAGCACCTAAGGGCCTGCCACCATGTCACGCTGAGGGAGTGGCTGCCAGGACTGCAGGCAAGTGGCTGTTAAAGTCTGGACACTAGTGGAAGCATGGGCCGCACTGAGAGAATGAGATCATGTAGAATGAGAAAAGTAACGGTCAAACACATGACTTACAGTCCATTTTCCTTCTTGGAAAACAATCCAAATTTATTCCACTCACTCAAAACCTAGCGAGATGGCTTTGTTTCCAGATGTCAATGCAGAACTCAAGACACCTTAGATCAGTGCTCTGGTTAAAGACATCATTCATTCACATCAGCTCGAGTCTTGCAGCTCAACACACTCTACAGGCGCAAGCAGCTAAAAATCCTTACACGACAAAAGTATTTACACTTAAAGCACGAACTCGTAAAGCACAGGTCAGAAAGATGTTCATCATTCATGAAACCATATTAAATATTAAACAAGAGAAATGGCGCCTGTCAATCATTTGCTTGAAACATTGCAGACATATTTATTGGATTTTTTTTCCCTGGTCAGGTCTCTTTTGGTGACCCATACATGTCAATTCCATATACTGTTCCCTACCAAAGCATGTTCTAATGGTAAAAACCTCCACTCCATACACAGAACCTTCGAGCAGGAATCTGAGGTTTGCATGGATCAACTGACCCTGGTAACCTACTAGCTTTCAGAAAATTCAGTATGAAGGATTCATCTGTAAGATGACACCAAGCACTTTAAATTGTTCTCCTTCAACGTAACACAAGAGAGAACACAGCCACTTAAAATACCAATAAATAAATACAATAAATAAAAAGAGAGTATCAGTGTAATCAATCACCAGTAATCTAATATATATATCTTACAGATAAAATGAGAAAACTGTTGTAACTTACTGATCTAAGATATTTTAAAAAAAGCATAAAATAACTGCTGACTTATTCTGACAAAAAGCTGAATTTTTATTTTTTGTAGTCTCTATTTTAATAATTGTATTAATATTAACTGAATATTTTGAATATATATTTGTATTTTCTTTTATTTTACAAACACAAGTTTTTCAAGTCTAATTTGTGTGTGTGTGTGTGTGTGTGTGTGTGTGTGTGTGTGTGTGCGTGTGTGTGTGAAACATTTCCGGAAAAAAAAAACGGATTTCTAAAATATCTTAAAAGGCATAAAATAACTGCTGAACGTGCATTTTTCACTTAAAAGTATGATTGTTTAAAAATAATATATTTGAATATTTTTTTATATTATTCACCAAATGTTTTAAGAATCTATTTACTTTATTTATTACATGCCATAAATTACATTCTCACTAAAATTTTATTCTATAACAAAATCCAAATGATGCAGCTTTGTTTACTTTCAAGTTTTGATTACATTTTGATTCTCAAATGTAAATGTCCATACTAAATACATATATACTGGACACACTAAAGTGTATTGTACACTGTTCAAAAGTCAGATCAGATCAGAGGTCAGCATTTTTTGTTGTTGTTAAAGAAATAACTATTTTTATTTATCAAGGACACATTCAATTGATGAAAAGGGACAATAAATACATTTATAATTTTACAACACACACACACACACACACACACACACACACACAAATACTTTTCAACAAGTCACTTATTTCCTTTATGTGTACACATTTTTCAAGTAGAAAAAAAACAAAGTGCATCTCTAAAACGAAAGAGCTTTATTTAATGTTTTGCTCCCCCACCACCTCCAAAAAAAATAAAATAAATAAAGATTACTCCTGTAAGGAAATGTAGCCCATTTTATGTGCGGGGCACGACTATGTAAAATGTAAGTTTGGCTGAGCTGATGCTTGCAGAGAAAGGTGAGAGTAGAGTCCAAAGCTGCAAGGCAAAACATCAGACATGAAAGTGCGGCATCTATTTAATTTAATGGTCACTGCTGGAGGCTCTGATGTAAGGTACAGAGGGATGAAGTGAATCCTGAATGAACAAGGGAAGTAGGAAAGAGCAATCTCTTAAGACTCACAGGGACCGGCCTGCTGTGTCCTTGGACAGGGCTCAGGACGGGTAACAACATTACAAGCCATCTAATTAGACCTCAGGTGATGGATGTGTCTGTTCATAGGAAATCAAAGTATGAAACATAGATACATCCACTTGAATACGCTGTTCTACAACACGAGACACATGCAATACAACCCGGGATATTCCGACGGGATTTGCATGACATTCGACGTGTATGCGGAAGAAGTCTGGGAGGGATCGGATGGCTGTCTGCGGCTCTCACATTTCCTGTTACTAAAAGCAAGCGTGCGAATAAAGGCGTCTGGAAGTCGCTGAAAATGTGCGAGATGTCACACAAGCAGAAGGTGTAATTTGTGCTAATGATATTCCTAAATAATCGACGCTAATTACAGAGGTCAACCAAAATTATTCTCTCCATATGTCTGCTGTCTGGAAAAAAAATGCATGGGCAAGTTCTCTGTGTTGTAGGTGACAAGGTAAAAAGCTGACTGACTGCCTTTGTCCCACTATTTGAGGAAGGGAATGAGTCATGCTTTAGTGAAGCTGCTCCAGCTCTGTAGCCGCCCAATGGATTTTGTGTTGCTCGTGTGAAAAAGACTTTTGCGGGATTGTTTTTCTCTTCACACCTGCAGCCTGTTCCATAGTCTTTCATGTGGACGAGGATGAACAGGTGTGCCACTGCTGCTTTATAGGTATAAAAGAGGTGTAGTTAAATCTAATCATCTGTTAATGTACCAAAAAGCACAAACGCTTGCATGAAAACTCCCTTTCTATGGAAAGCCGATCTAATGACGAGGAATAAAAAGCATGAATTATGTTTAAATCAGGACATGCCTTGTATTTTCTCAGTTTAAACCACCTTTCAAGAAAGAATAATTGTGTTTATTGATTTATGTCTATGTAGGTGTATGGAGTACTAGCAGTCAGACTAAATCACATTAAAATCACCTTATCCCACACTAAAGTGCTCAGAAATCCCTTGACCGTTAAATACTGGTCTCCTCTTTCTATTCTGCCAACTGTTTGTAGTTTATATATATATATATATATATATATATATATATATATATATATATATAATAATAAGATTAATCATGTTTATTAATCTCTTTTAGCTAGTGTGTGTGAATGTAGAACAGCCTTCATGTTTCTATGACACTAGCAGCTAATAATAATTTTTTATTCCTCTACCTGAGCATGAGAATGTACAGTGCTCTTCAAAATGTACATTATGTATATACAAGATCATTTCAAGTCATTTTCACCTTTATAAAGGAGATGGTGTTGCAGGTATAGGGTGCTGTGACACAATTGTCTGAAGTGTTAATCGAGTGAGCGGTGCAGAAGTTGTTTTGTACTCACAGATCTGCTGCATCAACAAACTCCACAGCTTCATATTTCATGCATAATACATTTGGCGAATGTTTACATATGCTGCTTGTACACTGGTCACTTCTGGTACTGATAAATAAGCAAAGTAAATAATTGATGCCTTATTCACATCGATTCTTCATACAGTGGATTCTCATTGGCTGACAAGACTAAAGGTGATATAAAACATGAAACTAGAGAAATTAAACCTGTACATTATTAGCTTCATTTCCAATCAGGATTCAACAAACTTTCTACACCAGCCAACAGTGGGTCAATTAAGAAAATTATATGTTTATATGACCATTTTTAGTTAATCTAATCTAATCTAATCTAATCTAATCTAATCTAATCTAATATAATATAATATAATATAATATAATATAATATAATATAATATAATATAATATAATATAATATAATATAATATAAACCATGTTGCAGTTCCTAATGAAGTTACAATTTTATTTAGATGCAAATGGCGTTTGGTGAATGTTAATTTTGGACCCTGTTCCCAATATATGGTCGTTCCACCCAAGGGAAATATGAGACAGAATTAATGTTACTAATTTAAAGTTGAATCAATGTGTATAACACAAATAATACACTCCATATTTTCCAGAACTGATAAGTGCAAATGCATAATCTTATCAAAAGCAGACATGATGTGTGTATTTCCATTGTTCCATGTATCAGTTCTAAAACTACATTATAGAAACTTTGCAAATGAATTGAACTATATTAAACAGCTTATTTAAATCTCCCCAGGTGTTTAATGAAGATGATGTTTAAAACAACCCAACACTGTTATCTGCTCTTTTTTTAACGTTTAGAGGAGCTAACCCTATTTATCTTCATTTAGCTCATTAGGCCAGTCTCCAGAGCATTATTGTCAAAAATATGGAGATGTTAAAGCAAACACAATCTGCTTTGTGCACAGGGCCAGTTTCTGTTTGCAAGCAAAGCACAGTAGGATTTTTTTTATTCTACATCATCGCAGACATTAAATCCCACGGTTCCACCTCCAAGCCTGTGGGTAATTAAACATTTTAAATGCAACCCAAATTGCATATCTTTCTGCCTTCGGTTCAGGGGTCACTTGAACCATTACTAGCTCTTCATGAACATTATCTTGCGGTCCTCAGTAATTAGAGTGTTCTGCCTTATCTGCACATTAAAAAGACTGCATTGCAGCGCACCATCGTTTAGTACTTCAAACACACAGCTCAAGAGATTATCAAAGGAGAAGCCTTGAACAGCTTATTAATGTGGCCAAACAAACCTCTTTAATAAAGTGGTTTAATCCCTACTAAAGAGCAAAGCGCTACTCACGGTCACTGCAGAGGGGACCTCCGTATGTCGTCATGGTGCAGTCGCAGGTAAACCCCTCCCACTGCTGCAGACACACGCCCTGATTGGAGCAGGAGTCCTCGGTGCAGGTTGTGCCAGGGCCGGCTGAAACCAATTATAATCACCATAAATCACATATACTATCATCATGTCCATACTGACACAAGTGTCTAAGCTCAGAACCTCACAATGGTACGGTGTACATTTTAGATGACTTTTTGTCCGAGTCCGTTTCGTCTATTGACTTTTTGTCCGAGTCCGTTTCGTCTATTGACTTTTTGTCCGAGTCCATTTCGTCTGATGCCTTTTTGTCCGAGTCCGTTTCGTCTGATGCCTTTTTGTCCGAGTCAGTTTCGTCTGACGCCTTTTTGTCCGAGTCCGTTTCGTCTGATGCCTTTTTGTCCGAGTCCGTTTCGTCTGATGACTTTTTGTCCGAGTCAGTTCCGTCTGATGCCTTTTTGTCCGAGTCCGTTTCGTCTGATGCCTTTTTGTCCGAGTCAGTTTCGTCTGACGCCTTTTTGTCCGAGTCCGTTTCGTCTGATGCCTTTTTGTCCGAGTCCGTTTCGTCTGATGACTTTTTGTCCGAGTCAGTTTCATCTGATGACTTTTTGTCCGAGTCCGTTTCGTCTGATGCCTAATGTTAATTGTATGAGACCTGAGACCTGACACCTGACGTTGTTTTTCCTGAGACCTGAAGCTTTTCAGTCTGAGGCATGACGCCTTTTCATTTAATGACTGAGGTCTGATGATGTCCTAAAATGTATATATATATACTGTACATAATAAATAAACAAATATTATACATATTATACATTATGCATTATAAAAAAGTCCAAGGTTTTTCACATTTGGACATTATAATTAATAATAATAATAATAATAAAGATAACTTAATAGATAGATAAAAGATAAATAATAATAACAGTAGACTTTTTTTTTTTACAGAACCTGTTTTTATTTTTATTTTATTATTATTATTTTTTTATTAACTAA